>NC_092731.1:35271859-35571859 GCF_047496885.1 Scyliorhinus torazame
GCCTCACTAACACCTTATACAATTGCAGCATAACCTCCCTAGTCTTAAACTCCATTCCTCGAGAAATGAAGGACAAAATTCCATTTGCCTTCTTAATCACCTGTTGCACCTGTAAACCAACTTTTTGCGACTCATGCACTAGCACACCCAGGTCTCTCTGCACAGCAGCATGTTTTAATATTTTATCATTTAAATAATAATCCCTTTTGCTGTTGTTCCTACCAAAATGGATAACCTCACATTTGTCAACATTGTGTTGTCACTGGACTGGTAATCCAGGTTAACCCAGGGGAGCCCAGACCCAGAATGTGGTTGACCACTGAAATGGCCGAGCAAGACACTCGGTTCAAGGGCAATGTGGGATGGACAACAAATGCCGACTCTCAGCGATTCCCATCAAAGAGTTTTTAAAAATGAGCGTTGCTGTTCAATGAGGGAACTCCATCTCTATTGGGCGTGAGATTTCTTAGTTACAGATTAAGTCACCTCATGGAACAAAGAATTGGATTGCTATAATAGCCTTTCACATTCTGCACATGTCCCAAAGTGCTTCGCAATCAGCATTTACTTTAGAAGTGCACTCACTGTTCTATAGTCGACTGGTGACAGGCAAGAACTTTCGATGTCCAAAACACTTTACAGACAGTGCAGCACTTTTAGACCGTAAGACACAGGAGCAGAATTAGGCCACTCGGCCCATCGAGTCTGCTCCGCCATTCAATCATGGCTGATATTTTCTCATCCCCATTCTCCTGCCTTCTCCCCATTGCCCCTTATTAATCATTATTGATGCACCTTCACTGCTGTGGAGAACACGGCAGACAATTTGCGCACAGCAAGCTCCCACAAGCAGCAATGTGATAATGACCCATCTCTGGGGTAGTGAATTCCACAGATTTTAGCACACTGGGCTAAATCGCTGGCTTTGAAAGCAGACCAAGGCAGGCCAGCAGCGCGGTTCAATTCCCGTACCAGCCTCCCCGAACAGGCGCCGGAATGTGGCGACTAGGGGCTTTTCACAGTAACTTCATTTGAAGCCTACTTGTGACAATAAGCGATTGTCATTTTCAGATTCACGACCCTTTGGGAGAGGTAGTTTCTCCTCAATCGATTTAAAATCTGCTACCCCTTATCCTAAAACTATGACCTCTCGTTCCAGACTGCCCCACAAGAGGAAGCATCCACTCTACGTCTACTTTGTCAATACTTTTTATCATCTTGCGAGTAAAGTAAATAAACCCGCCACAGTACCAGATGATGCTTTCCCCTTTGAGGGGGTGATTTAACCCGAGACTCGCCACGCCTGAGGCGAGGGGCAGGGTTGAGAAGGCGGAGCTGCGCTGAACCCCCGCAGCCGATGCCTCAATTAGCTCACCCCTCATTCCTCTAAACGCAAGAGTATCGGCCAAGACTGCTCAATCTCTCTTCATCCGGCAAACCCCTCACAGAAGAACCATAGAAAAGTTACAGCACAGAAGGAGGCTACTCCATAGTAGCTTACAGCAACTTAAGATGCAGATCCAGGTATCTTCTAAAAGAGTTTAGGGTCTCTGCCTCCACCACCAACTCGGGCAGCGAATTCCAAACCCCCCCCCCCCCCCCCACCTCCCCCCCGGGTCCTCCTACATCTTTTTTTTTTGAAAAATATTTTTATTCTCCATTTTCATATTTTCTTCAGAATTTACCCCCCCCCCCCCCCCCCCCCCCCCCCCACCAACAAACAGTAAACGGTAACGAATACAATGTCAGTCCCCTCATCAACACCCTCATCAACAACAGCGATCCCATCCATCCCCCAAACAACGGCCCACCTGACAATATAAGCGTCAAATAAAACAACCCCTCCCAAGGTGAGAAAAGAAAGGAAAAAAGAAAAAGGAATCGCCCCTGGTCACCGTTGACACATATAGTCCACCCCCTCCCCCCAACCCCCCCCCCCACCCTAATATGCAATGCCATCCAATCCCCGAAAGAGTACCGTGAACGACACCCATGAATTGTAGACACTGCCCCCCATCCCCCTCCCAGACTCCTTTCCTCCACTTCCTCTTGTAAACTCCTCCCCCCAACCTCAGCTCCTTCCCCCAACTTTTCACTGGCTAGACTCACCGGAACCTGTTCTACCAGGCCCCTATGGCCGCAGCCCCTCCCCCACCTCACTCCCGTTCACTGGCAGGCTTAAACCGACCAGCGTAGAGGCCCCCGCCCGGGTCTCCTTCCCCCGTTGCCCGGTCCCAGGAAAACCAAGAAATCCCCTTTGGCACACAACCCCAGCATACGCACCCAAGCCCCAAAGAACCATCATTGCAAATGAAAGTCCCATCTCTTCCCTTGTCCAAATATATACAGCGTCGACTCATTTAGTACATACACCAACACGCAGTGAAAAAATAAAGTTACATGACGCTACATCGGTACACGACCAGCTCTCAGTCCCATTTCTCAATTCTGCCACAGTCCTTCTGCCTTCGCAAACTCCTCCGCTGCTTCCGCCGTCCTGAAATAAAAGTCCTTGGATTTGTAGGTCACCCTCAACTTAGCTGGATATACTATGCCGCACTGCACCTTGCTGATGTACAGTGCCTTCTTCACCTGGCTGAAGGCAGCCCACCTCCTCGCCAGCTCCATCGTAAACTCCTGGTATATACGTATACCAGCTCCAGCCCACTGCATCTCCCACTTCTGCTTTGCCCAGCACAGAACTTTCTCCTTCACGCTATACCTACAGAAACACAGAGTTACTACTCTTGGCGGCTCACTCGCCTTTGGTATCGGCCTCCATGACCGATGAGCCCAATCCAGTTCATATCGGGAGGGATCGTCCCCCTCCCCCAAAAGCTCCGCCAACATCGTGGCAAAATACTCCGTTGGCCTCGGGCCTTCCACCCCTTCGGGCAGACCCACGATCCTCAGATTCTGTTGCCTCGATCTGTTTTCCAGGTCTTCCATTTTGGCTCGCAGACCCTTGTTGGTCTCTATCACCCTCCGCAACTCCTTCCCCATCGAGGTGAGTTGATCACTGTGCTGCGATAATGCCTCTGCCACTTCCTTCAGTGTCTCACCTTGCACCCGCACCTCTGCCGCTGCGCTCGATACCGCCGCCCTCACTGGGGCAATCGCCTCCTCCACCAACACTTTCATTACCGCCCCCATCTCCTTCTTCATCGCTTCCATGTGTTTTGTGAACTGGTTTTCAAGTTCCACAGCCATCACCTTGGTCATTTCTTCCGCTGTGAGCGATGCGGCCTCCCCTTGTGCTCCAGCCTCCGCTTTCCTTACAGTTTCTGCGCTGACTTTTCCACTCCCTGGCGGACTTCCATTAACCCCTTTTTCACGGCCGTTTTTTTCCCAAGCTTGGACATTTCTCCCCCCTGTGCCTTCTTACAGCCTTTTCAGCCTCCGCTGCCCCCGGGACCGGGCGTTTAAATTTCTATTCCCGAGCGGGAGCCCTCCCTCCAGTGTGCGGCTGCCTCCCGCCCGCCGTCACCGGAAGTCCGGGTACCCTCCTACATTTGAGCCATTTCTGGAAGGCCACACATAATCTGGAATCTATCATTCAGATCAGGTGTGTGTTGACCCATAATCCTGTTCCTTCCATTGAGAAAACTTATCATTAACATTGAACCACATTCTTTATCTGGATTGGGGTAAAGAAACAAAATGACTACACTCGAGGAAGTCAGTGGGTGTCCAGAAATACGTTGAACAGGATTCCAACAACCCCCCTCCCCACCACGTAGAAATATTCTTCCTCATGTCCCCTCTGCACCTTCTGCCACTTATCTTGCATCTATGACCCCTGCTTCTAGAATTCTCCACCACGGGAAACAATTTTATTCTGTCCTCTCTGTCTCTTCCACTCATAATTTTTTACGCCCCAATTAAATCACCCCTCAGCCGTCTTTGTCCCAAGGAAAATAACCCCGACGTATCCAGTCTCTCCTCGTAGCCACACTTTTCCAGCCCTGGCAACATTCTTGTGAACCTCCTCTGCACTCTCTCCGGAGCAATAACGTCCTTCCTGGAATGTGGTGACCAGAACTGCACACAATACTCCAGTCGTGGACTCACCAGTGTTTTAGACAATTCCAACATTATATCCGTACTTTTATTTTCGATACCTCTGCCAATGAAGGAGAGCATTCCATCTGCTTTCTTAACAGCCTTGTCTATCTGAGCTGCTGCCTTTCGGGACCTGTGTGCCTGTACGCCAAGATCTCTCACTTCATCTACCCCTCCTAGTATATTCCCATTTATTGTACTGTTTGACCTCCCTAAATGCATGACCTCACACTTCTCTGTGTTAAACTCCATCTGCCAATTTATCGCCCATTCCACCAGCCCATCTACATCATTTTGGAGATTGTGGGCAGGATTTACCAAACAACCCGACAGCGGGATTTCCTGGTTTCCCGTTGTCAACGGGATTTCCTGTTGAATCATAGATTATCATAGATTATCTTAGAATTTACAGTGCAGAAGGAGGCCATTCGGCCCATCGAGTCTGCACCGGCTCTTGGAAAGAGCACCCTACCCAAGGTCAACACCTCCGCCCTATCCCCACAACCCAGTAACCCCACCCAACACTAAGGGCAATTTATCATGGCCAGTCCACCTAACCTGCACATCTTTGGACTGTGGGAGGAAACCGGAGCACCCGGAGGAAACCCACGCACACACGGGGAGGACGTGCAGACTCCGCACAGACAGTGACCCAAGCCGGAATCGAACCGGGGACCCTGGAGCTGTGAAGCAATTGCGCTATCCACAATGCTACCGTGCGCCCCTCGTCACCGGGAAAGCTGAGGCGGGGGTGCACCGTCGGTGGGACCGGAATGTTCCTCCAGCGTGAACAGCCGGTAAATTCCGCCCGATAGCTATCCTCGACACTGTCCACCACCCGGACAACCTTTGTGTCAAATCCCCCAATCGTGCCCCTCCCACATTCACGTCCAAATCGTTAATAATAACACGAACAGTGAGGGCCCCAACAACGAGCTCTGTGGAACACCACTTGTCACAACTTTCCAATTGCAAGGGCAGCCATTGACCACCACCCATTTCCTGTTATTAAGCCAACTTTTTATCCAGTTTGCCACATTGCCCAGTATCCCAGGGGCCTCTGAACCGCCTCTAACGCAGCTACATCCCTCCTCAAAAATGAAACAAAGGTATTTGGACAAGCAACAGAAGAAAAGGTAATCAGAGGGTTATGGGGAATGGACAGGAGAATGAAACTGGATGAGTTGCTTTTGCAGAGAACCAGCATGGACAGAATGGGTTGAATGGCCTCTTTGTGTGCTGTAACTATCCTGTGATTCTGCTGCGTGAAAACGCGCCAACCTTTCTTTTTGAGTCTTTGACGTTTACGTCAGAGGGCAGATGAAGCAGCAGTTGAACATCATATTCTCATAGCACCCATGACCGTACGGTGCTCCCTCAGTACTGCCCTGCAGTGTCAGCCTCCAGAGAGGGACTTGAACCCATGACCTTCTGGCTCAGGGGCGAGAGTGACATCGACCGAATGGCCGCCGTCATCTCACGAGTGCTGTAGATACGATAACTGTCCTGACGCATTCCCCTTCCTGCTTTTCAGATCCTCGAAAGACTCTGCGCCTTGGGCAGTGCTTTGACCAGACCCGACGTGACGCGCCGTCCCGATAAACCAGAGCGGGCAGCATGGACGGCAACGTGGATATGAGGTCGGAGCTGGAGGAGATGCAGCGCTGTGCTGACCAAATCACGGACGAGGTGAGTGGCAATTCCAAGAGGGCGTTTCTTTCCAATTTCATTCTACCACTGCAGGGGGAGGATTGGAATTGCCGAATGAAGTGGTGAATTTAGTCGAGAATGGAATTGTTGACCAATCAAAGTGATAGATCTCCATCAATTAATCTATAACAGACCCAGACGTGATGTAGGAAAACCCCCAGTGGTGGCCAGGTTTGGGTAGAAAGTACTCCCCAGACACTCAACACATGCAATACCAAGTTACCCATATCACCAGAAAGCTAATTATCTGAAAAAGATCTGTTCAAATGTGCATTTGAACGAACCTAGACTGACTACTTGAGATGTTTTCCTTGCAATTGTGCTCCATAGATTGGCCACTCGCTTCCGGAGGTGGGAATTTCAATTGCCGAGCGGGAGGTTTGCATGGAACACCCATTTTACACCACATCAATTTTATTCTTTGCGAACTTCAGTGGGGAGGACGGTTCGGCTGGAAGTAGGACCAACGTTGCACAAACAGCCACCGATTTCCCAATAGGCCGGAGAAATTAAAATCTGCTCCCAATACTCCCAGAGATTACTTTGGAAGTTAGCTCGAGGCCGTGTCCCCCGTGGATCTACTGTTCAAAGTGAAACAGATTGTCACGGTCAACATGTTAGTCCCTTCAATCCAGAATAGGGCAATGCAGAAGAGGCCCAATCGACCCACCATGTCTGCACATGAGAAACCCCTGAACTGCCCTCAGGTTGAGACGCGCCAAGTACCTTTTAAAAAAAAAAAAAAAAATTGTTATTAAAGTTTTCACAAAATATCAACAACAAAATGTAAAAGGAACCCAATAGAATTAAATACCAAACAAAACAGCCCCGTGCCCCCCTCCCCCCATACATAAATAATATATTAACACCCACCGAAACACATAGCAAACATAGCAAATATATACACCCCCTCAGATCCCCCAGTATAGACAAACAAAAATAAAATAGAACCCCCCCCCCCCCCCCCCCCGGGTTGCTGCTGCTACTGACCAATGTCTACCGTTCTGCCAGGAAGTCCAAGAACGGTTGCCACCGCCTAAAGAACCCTTGCACCGATCCCCTTAAGGCAAATTTCACCCTCTCCAATTTAATGAACCCTGCCCTATCGCTGATCCAGGATTCCACACTTGGGGGCCTCGCATCTTTCCACTGAAGGAGAATCCTTCGCCGGGCTACCAGGGACGCAAAGGCCAGAATTCCGGCCTCTTTCGCCTCCTGCACTCCCGGCTCCTCTGCCACCCCAAATATTGCGAGCCCCCAGCCCAGCTTGACCCTGGAACCTACCACCCTCGACACCGTCCTCGCTACGCCCTTCCAAAATTCTTCCAGCGCTGGGCATGCCCAGAACATATGGGTGTGGTTTGCTGGGCTCCCTGAGCACCTAACACACCTGTCCTCACCCCCAAAGAACCGGCTCATCCTTGTCCCGGTCATGTGTGCCCTGTGCAGCACCTTAAACTGTATGAGGCTGAGCCTCGCGCACGAAGAGGAAGAGCTCACCCTCCCAAGGGCATCTGCCCACGTCTCCTCTTCGATCTCCTCCGCCAACTCCTGCTCCCACTTACCTTTCACCTCCACCACTGAGGCCTCCTCCTCCTCCTGCATCACCTGGTATGTTGCCGAGATCCTCCCCTCTCCAACCCACCCCCCCGAGTGCACCCTGTCTTGTACCGTGCGTGGTGGCAGCAACGGGAATTCCACCACTTGCCGCCTGGCAAACGCCCTTACCTGTAAGTACCTGAAGGTGTTCCCCGGGGGGAGCCCATACTTCTCCTCCAGCTCACCCAGGCTCGCGAACTTCCCATCCGCAAACAGGTGCCACCCCGAAAACCCTCCATCTATTCTCCCTAGGACAAACTGGTGGTTTCCGAATATCGGGGTACACACCGAGGCCCCTACTTCCCCCCTGTGCCGCCTCCATTGCCCCCAAATTTTGAGGATAGCCGCCACCACCGGGCTCGTGGTATACCTCATTGGAGGGAGCGGCAGCGGCGCCGTTGCCAGCGCCTCCAGACTCGTATCCACACAGGACGCCGTCTCCAGCCTCTTCCACACCGCCCCCTCCCCCTCCATCACCCACTTGCGCACCATCGCCGTATTGGCGGCCCAGTAGTACCCGCAGAGGTTGGGCAGCGCCAGCTCCCCCCCCCCCCCCCAATCCCTACTCCGCTCCAGGAACACCCTTCTCACCCTCGGAGTCCCTCGCGCCCACACAAACCCCGTTATGCACCTGTTGACCCGCCTAAAGAAGGCCTTGGGATAAGAATGGGGAGGCCCTGGAACAGGAACAAAAACCTTGGGAGCACCGTCATCTTGACTGACTGCACCCTACCCGCCAGGGACAGCGGCAACGCGTCCCACCTCCTAAACTCCTCCTCCATTTGCTCCACCAGCCTTGTGAAATTAAGCCTATGCAGGGCCCCCCAGCTCCTGGCCACCTGGACCCCCAAATACCTGAAGCTCCTCTCCGCCCTTTTTAGTGGGAGCTCGCCAATCCCCCTCTCCTGGTCCCCTGGGTGAACCACGAACAGCTCGCTCTTCCCCATGTTGAGCTTGTACCCTGAGAAATCCCCGAACTCCCTGAGGATCCTCATTACCTCCGGCATTCCCCCCCACCGGGTCCGCCACATACAGCAGCAGGTCGTCCGCATAAAGTGACACCCTATGCTCCTCCCCACCCCGCACCAACCCCCTCCAGTTCCTCGACTCTCAGTGCCATAGCCAGGGGTTCAATCGCCAGTGCGAAGAGCAGGGGGGACAGGGAACACCCCTGTCTCGTCCCTCGATGCAACCGAAAGTACTCGGACCTCATCCTGTTCGTGGCCACACTCGCCATCGGGACCTCGTACAACAGCCTAACCCACCTGACAAAACCCTCCCCAAACCCGAACCTCTTCAGCACCTCCCACAAGTACCCCCACTCTACCCTATCGAAGGCCTTCTCAGCGTCCATAGCCACCACGATCTCCGCCTCTCCCTCCCTCGCCGGCATCATGATAACATTCAAAAGCCTCCGCACATTCGCATTCAACTGTCTCCCCTTCACAAACCCCGTCTGGTCTTCGTGGATGACCTGCGGCACACAATCCTCAATCCTCGTGGCTAAGACCTTCGCCAGCACCTTGGCATCTACGTTTAGCAACGAAATCGGCCTGTAAGACCCACACTGCAGGGATCCTTGTCCCGCTTCAGGATCAAGGCGATCAGTGCCCGGGACATCGTCGGGGGCAAAGCCCCCCCCTCCCTTGCCTCATTGAAGGTCCTAACCAGCAACAGGCCCAACACGTCCCCATATCTCTTGTAAAATTCGACCGGGAAACTGTCTGGCCCCGGTACCTTCCCCGCCTGCATGCTTCCTATTCCTTTGGCCAGCTCCTCCAGCCCAATCGGGGCCCCTAATCCCACCACCAGTCCCTCCTCCACCTTCGGGAACCTCAGTTGGTCCAGAAAGCGGCCCATCCCTCCCTCCTCCCGTGGGGGCTCGGATCGGTACAATTCCTCATAAAAGTCCCTGAAGACCCCATTGATGCCATCCCCACTCCGCACCACACTCCCTCCCCTATCCTTAACTCCCCCGATCTCCCTAGCTGCGTCCCGCTTCCGCAGCTGATGCGCCAGCGTCCGACTTGCCTTTTCCCCATACTCATAAATCACCCCCTGGGCCCTCCTCGGGCACCTCCGCATACCTCCTGTTTACCCTCACCATCTCCCCCACCAGCCTCTCCCTCTCCCCCCGCTCCTTGTGGGCCCTAATGGAGATCAGCTCTCCCCTAACCACCGCCTTCAGCGCCTCCCATACCATCCCCACTCGGACCTCTCCGTTATCGTTGGCCTCCAGGTACCTCTCTATACTTCCTCGGACCCGCTCGCTCACCTCCTCGTCCGCCAACAGCCCCACCTCCAGGCGCCACAACGGGCGCTGGTCCCTTTCCTCCCCCATCTCCAAGTCCACCCAATGCGGGGCGTGGTCCGAAATGGCTATTGCCGAATACTCTGTATCCTCTACTCTCGCTACCAGCGCCCTGCTCAGAACAAAAAAGTTGATCCGGGAATAGGCCTTATGGACATGTGAAAAGAATGAAAATTCCCTAGCCCCCGGCCTTGCAAATCTCCAAGGGTCCACCCCTCCCATCTGGTCCATAAACCCCCTCAGCACTCTAGCCGCCGCCGGCTTCCTACCCGTCCTAGACCTGGAGCGATCCAGTGCCGGATCCAACACCGTGTTAAAGTCTCCCCCCATTATCAGGCCCCCCACTTCCAAGTCCGGGATCCGACCCAACATGCGCCGCATAAAACCCGCATCGTCCCAGTTCGGGGCGTACACGTTGACCAGTACCACCCTCTCCCCTTGCAGCTTACCACTTACCATTACGTACCTCCCGCCATTGTCTGCCACGATGCTCGACGCCTTGAACGACACCCTCTTTCCCACCAAGATCGCCACCCCCCCCCCGATATTTGGCATTGATGCACGATCAATGACCACTAAAGCGAGGTTGTAGTCCAACTGAAGGCTTTAATAAGCTCGATGTTTCCCCCAGCAGCTCAGGTACAGAATGAAGGCTGCTGGGGCGGCACGGGCTCTTATACCCCGCCTAGCAGGGCGGAGCTACCATACAGCTTGACCAATAGGAAGCATACAATATCTACCAATGGTTTTCCAGCATTACCAGGTACCGTAATACCTCTACACAGACTCCCACATTCACCCCTTGTTAAAAACGAGTACGGCCGGGGTGGTGGCCTGACACTACAAACATGGCAACGTGGTAGAATTAGTTATGGAGGTACCGTCATACCACCGTACAGTGTTGTGTAACTATTTACAATTTTATTAACTATTTACAATTTATGATTTAAATTTACAATTTAAAATGAAGCAATCAGTCGATCGGGGGCCCTGGTCGTCCTCTGTGATCGTCGGAGCTTCGGTGGTGACTCCGGTGGAGGTTCGGGCGTCTGTGACTCCGGGAGCGTGGCCTCGATCACCGTGGCTGCTTCGACACCCCTAGACGGCGCTGGTGGGGAAAACGGTTGACCTGGGAAGGGAGCGTCTGCGGGGAGCGTCGGTGGGTGGGGGGGCCTAGGCGGGGCCGGCGGAAGGACCGATCCCCCTGTAAGGTGCACTGGTGGGAGGGAGGGTGGGACTGGTGGCTGGGGTGTGCGTGGGGCTCCGGCGGGCGCCAGGTCTCGTAGGGAGACCGTATCTTGTCGGCCGTCGGGCTACGCCACGTAGGCGTACTGGGGGTTAGCGTGGAGAAGGTGGACCCTCTCGACCAACGGGTCCGACTTGTGCGCCTGCACGTGTTTTCGGAGCAGGATGGTTCCGGGAGCTGCCAGCCAGGTCGGGAGCGAGGTCCCAGAGGAGGACTTCCTGGGGAAGACAAGGAAACGTTTGTGAGGTGTCTGATTGGTGGTCGTACAGAGCAGTGACCGGATGGAGTGGAAGGCCTCCGGGAGGACTTCCTGCCAGCGGGAGACTGGGAGGTTCCTGGACCGTAGGGCCAGTAGGACGGTCTTCCAGACCGTTCCGTTCTCCCTCTCTACCTGTCCGTTTCCCCGGGGGTTGTAACTGGTCGTCCTGCTCGAGGCGATGCCCTTGCTGAGCAGGAATTGACGCAGTTCGTCGCTCATAAAGGAGGACCCCCTATCACTGTGTATGTACGCGGGGAACCCGAACAGTGCAAAGATGCAATGGAGGGACCTGATGACGGTGGTTGCGGTCATTTCGGGAAAGGGGATGGCGAATGGGAACTGGGACTACTCGTCAACCACGTTCAGGAAGTACGTGTTGCGGTCGGTGGAGGGGAGGGGCCTTTGAAGTCCATGCTGAGGCGTTCAAAGGGACGGGAAGCCTTTATCAGGTGCGCCCTCTCTGGCCGGTAGAAGTGCGGTTTGCACTCTGCGCAGATTTGGCAGTCCCTGGTGGCTGTCCTGACCTCCTCGATGGAGTAGGGCAGGTTGCGGGTCTTGATAAAGTGGAAAAAGTGAGTGACCCCCGGGTGGCAGAGGTCCTCGTGGAGGGCTCAGAGGCGGTCCACTTGTGCGGTGGCACATGTGCCGCGGGACAGGGCGTCAGGAGGCTCGTTTAGCTTCCCGGGACGATACAAGATCTCGTAGTTGTTGGTAGAGAGTTCGATCCTCCATCGTAAGATCTTATAGTTTTTTATCTTGCCCCGCTGTGCATTATCGAACATGAAAGCAACCGACCGTTGGTCAGTGAGGAGAGTGACTCTCCTGCCGGCCAGCTAATGCCTCCAATGTCGCACAGCTTCTACTATGGCCTGGGCCTCCTTTTTGACTGAGGAATGGCGGATTTCGGAAGCATGGAGGGTACGTGATAAGAAGGCCACGGGTCTGCCCGCATGGTTGAGGGTGGCCACCAGAGCTACGTCAGACACGTCTCTCTCGACCTGGAAGGGGAGGGACTCGTGCATCGTGGCCTTTGCAATGTCCGTTTTGATGCGGCTGAAGGCCTGGTGGGCCTCTATCGACAGGGGAAAAACTGTGGATTGGATCAGGGGACGGGCCTTGTCCGCATAGTTGGGGACCCACTGGGCGTAGTAACTGAGAACTCCGTTCTGGACCACGTAGCCGAGGATGGCTAAGCGGTTTGTGTACACTTCTCCTTGTTATACGTGAGGTTGAGGAGAGTGGCGGTGTGGAGAAATTTAGCGAGGTTGGCGTCGTGGTCCTGCTGATCATGGCCGCAGATGGTGACATTGTCTAGGTACGGAAACATGGCCCGCAAACCGTACCGGTCGACCATTCGGTCCATCTCCCTTTGGAAGACCGAAACCCCATTGGTGACGCTGAAGGGAACCCTAAGGAAGTGATATAGCCGGCCGTCTGCCTCGAAGGAGGTGTATGGCCGGTCCGATTTACAAATGGGGTGCTGGTGGTCGGCGGATTTCAGGTCCACCGTTGAGAAGACCCGGTACTGTGCAATCTGGTTAACCATGTCAGATATGCGTGGGAGGGGGTACGCGTCGAGCTGCGTGTACCTGTTGATGGTCTGACTGTAGTCCACGACCATTCGGTTTTTCTCCCCAGACTTGACCACTACCACTTGAGCTCTCCAGGGGCTGTTGCTGCCTCGATGACTCCCTCCTGAAGCAACCGCTGGACCTCGGACCTGATGAAGGTCCTGTCCTGGGTGCTGTACCGTCTGCTCCTGGTGGCGGTGGGTTTGCAATCTGGGGTTAGATTGGCAAAGAGGGAAGGAGGATCGACCTTTAGGGTCGCGAGGCCGCACACAGTGAGGGGTGGTAAGGGTCCGCCGAGTTTAAGGGTTAGGCTCTGGAGGTTGCACTGGAAATCCAGGCCGAGGATAAGTGCAGCGCAGAGGTTCGGGAGGACGTAGAGGCGGAAACCGTGGAACTCTACGCCTTGGACTGTGAGCGTGACCGTGCAGTACCCCGGATCGCTACGCGATGGGATCCGGAGGCCAGGGAGATACTTTGATTGGTAGGGTGTACTTTAAGGGAGAAGCGCCTTACCGTATTTGGATGTACAAAGCTCTCGGTGCTCCCGGAGTCCAGTAGGCAGGAGGTCACGTGGCCGTTGACTTTCACGCTGGTGGATGCGTTGGTCAGGTTATGTGGTCGGGACTGGTCGTGTGCCATGGATGCGAGTCGTGGTTGATCGTCGGGTAGTGAGGCGGCCGTTGAGTTGGGGTCCTGAAACGCTGTTGGTCTCCATGTGCTGCGGGGTGGACAAGATGGCGGCGCCCGGAGTTCCTGGGGATCACAAAATGGCGACGCCCATGAAACGCCGTGTTGTGTGGGGGGAAGATGGCGGCGCCCATTGCTCGCATATGGCCTGGGGAGGAGGGGAGGATAGCGGCGCACATTGTCCGTCCGTGACCGGGGGTGGGGGCGACCGCTGCCGCTGAGCGGGCCTGGCACACCGCTGCGTAGTGGCCCTTCTTCCCGCAGGCCTTACAAAGGGCAGCGCGGGCCGGGCAGCGTTGGCGGGGGTGTCTTTGCTGGCTGCAAAATTAGCATCGGGGTCCCCCCGGAGATCACCGGCTGGCGCGTAGCGCAGGTGTATTGGGTGGGTTGCGCCCCCGCTGGGGCGGCTGCCTGTGGGGCCCATGAAGCGTAGGTGGAGCGGGCCGCGCGGTTGGGGGCGTATGACTGCACATTGCGCAGGGCGACCGTCATGGAAAGCGCTAGTGTTTTAGCCTCTGCGAGGTCGCGCGTGGCTCCTTCTAGGAGCCGCTGCCTGATAACATCGGACCCAATCCGTTACAAAAGCGTCCCTCATAAGGAGATCTGAGTGCTCCTTAGCTGTAACATCCTGGCAGTCACAGTCCAGAACTAGTGGGATCAGGGCCCTCCAGAAGTCCTCGATTGACTCACCAGGTAGTTGAGTGCGCGTTGCGAGCGCGTGTCTGGCGAAGAGCGTGTTCGTCTTCTGCTCATAATTCTCTTTGAGTCGAGTCATGGCATCAGCGTAATTGGGCGCATCCTGGATCAGCGGGAAGACTTTGGAGCTGAGTCTGGAGTACAATATTTGAATCTTCTGAGCCTCTGGAACAGGGGTTGGCGCCGCGTTGATATACGCTTCAAAACAAGCTCGCCAGTGCTGGAAGTCCTTTCCGGCGTCGCTTGCGTGTGGATCCTGCTGCAGTCGATCTGGTTTAATCCAGAGGCCCATCTTCTGAATCTGATACTAATACATTGAGGCACGATCAATTTGACTGGAGACGAAGTTGAATTCAAACTGAGGCTTTATTAGTATCAGATGTGTGGCCTCCCACCGCAGCTGACGAAATGCTGCTAGCTGAAGGCCACGCATATTTATAACCCGCCTCCTGGGCGGAGCTAGCATGCAGGGGCCCAGGTGAACCTGTAGTGCAGGTTCTACCGTACAACCCTTAATATAGGAACACAGTGGTTTACCACCCCCCCCTCAAAAGGTAACACAACAACAACAATCCCCGACCATCCCCACGCCCGACCCCCCAACCCAACCCTCAGTTTGTGTCCAGCTTCTCGGTCTGAACAAAGGCCCACGCCTCCTCCGGGGACTTAAAATAATGGTGCCGGTCCTTGCAGGTAACCCACAGTCGCGCCGGCTGCAACATGCCAAACTTCACCCCCTTCCTGTGCAGCACCGCCTTCGCTCGATTGTACCCGGCCCTCCTCTTCGCCACCTCCGCACTCCACCTCCGTATATTCGAACCTTCGCATTCTCCCACCTGCTGCTCCTCTCCTTCTTGGCCCACCTGAGCACACACTCCCGATCGACGAACCGATGGAACCTCACCAGCACCGCCCGCGGAGGCTCGTTAGCCTTGGGCCTCCTCGCCAGCACTCTATGGGCCCCTTCCAGCTCCAGGGGCCCCTGGAAGGACCCCGCTCCCATCAGCGAGTTTAACATGGTGACCACATAGGACCCCACGTCCGACCCCTCCAGCCCCTCCGGGAGGCCCAGGATCCGCAGATTCTTCTGCCTCGACCGATTCTCCATCTCCTCGAACCGCTCCTGCCATTTCTTGTGGAGCGCCTCGTGCGCCTCCACCTTTACCGCCAGGCCCAAGATCTCGTCCTCGTTATCGGAGATCTTTTATCGGACCTCGCGGATCGCCACCCCCTGGGCCGTCTGGGTCGCCAGCAGCTTATCGATAGAAGCCTTCATCGGCTCTAGCAGGTCTGCTTTGAGCTCCCTGGAGCAGCGCTGGATAACCTCCTGCTGCTCCTGCGCCCACTGCCTCCACGCTGCCTGGTACCCGCCCGCCGCCATCTTGCTCTTCTTCCCTCGCACTTTCTCTGGCTTCACCACCACTTTTTTAGTCGCCCCGCTCCTGGTCCAAGCCATACACTGTCGGGGGAATCTTCAGTCTTCTTCCCACATCGGGAAATGTCGAAAAATTCCATTGGGGGTCCTGAAAAGAGCCCAAACGTCCGTTCCAAGCGGGAGCTGCCGAATGTGCGACTTAGCTCCGCATAGCCGCAACCAGAAGTCATCCAGGTACTTTTTAAAGGACACGAGGCAACCCTCCACTACCATCCTCCCAGGCAGTGCGTTCCAGACCGTCACCACTCTCTGGGTCAAAACGTTTTTCCTCAAATCCCCCCCGAACTTCCCGCCCCTCACCTTGAACTTGTGTCCCCCTTGTAACTGACCCTTCAACTCAGGGGCCCAGCTGCTCCCTATCCACCCTGTCCATGCCCCTCATAATCTTGTTCGCCTCGATCAGGTCGCCCCTCAGTCTTCCCTGCTCCAAATTGCTCCTTCCAAAGTGTAACACCTCACACTTTTCAGGGTTAAATTGCATCTGCCACTTCTCTGCCCATTTGACCGTCCCGTCTGTATCTTCCTGTAACACAAGACACTCAGCCTCACTGTTACCCACCCGGCCTATCTCTGTGTCATCCACAAACTTACTGTCGCTGCCCCCACATAGTCATCTATGTCGTTTATGTAAATGACGAATAATAGGGTCCAGCACGGATCCCTGTGGTACGTCACTGGTCACTGGCTTCCGGTCACGAAAGCAGCCGTCTGTCATCACCCTCCGTCTCCGACAGCTCAGCCAGCTTTGAATCCAACTAATCAAGGTCCCCTGTATCCCAGGTGCATTTTCCTTCTTTATAAGGGGAATATAACATGGGGAAATAAGAATACGGTCTGAACTGTTTTTTTTAGAGTGAGGGAGTGTGTGAGAGAGAGAGTAAGAGAGAGGGGGGCTGTGGGGGAGAGAGAGAGGGAGCGTGGGGGAGAGAGAGAGGGAGCGTGTGGGAGAGAGAGAGGGAGAGTGGGGGAGAGAGAGAGGGAGCGTGGGGGAGAGAGAGGGAGTGGGGAGAGAGAGAGAGAGAGCATGGGGGAGAGAGAGGGAGTGTGGGGGAGAGAGAGGGAGTGTGGGGGAGAGAGAGAGGGAGCGTGGGGGAAAGAGAGGGAGTGTGGGGGAGAGAGTGTGGGGAAGAGAGAGAGAGAGTTTGGGGAAGAGAGAGAGGGAGTGTGGGGGAGAGAGAGAGGGAGTGTGGGGGAGAGAGAGAGGGGGAGAGAGGGAGTGTGGAGGAGAGAGAGAGGGAGTGTGGGGGAGAGAGAGGGAGTGTGGGGGAGAGAGAGAGGGAATGTGGGGGAGAGAGAGTGGGGGAGAGAGAGAGGGAGTGTGGGGAAGAGAGAGAGGGAGTGTGGGGGAGAGAGGGAGTGTGGGGGAGAGAAAGAGGGAGTGTGGGGGAGAGAGAGAGGGAGTGTGGGGGAGAGAGAGAGGGAATGTGGGGGAGAGAGAGTGGGGGAGAGAGAGAGGGAGTGTGGGGAAGAGAGAGAGGGAGTGTGGGGGAGAGAGGGAGTGTGGGGGAGAGAAAGAGGGAGTGTGGGGGAGAGAGAGAGGGAGTGTGGGGGAGAGAGAGAGGGAGTGTGGGGGAGAGAGAGAGGGAGTGTGGGGGAGAGAAAGAGGGAGTGTGGGGAAGAGAGAGAGGGAGTGTGGGGGAGAGAAAGAGGGAGTTTGGGGAAGAGAGAGAGGGAGTGTGGGGGAGAGAGGGAGGGAGTGTGGGGGAGAGAGAGAGGGGGAGAGAGGGAGTGTGGGGGAGAGAGAGAGGGAGTGTGGGGGAGAGAGAGAGGGTGTGGGGGAGAGAGAGAGGGTGTGGGGGGGGAGAGAGAGAGTGGGGGAGAGAAAGAGGGAGTGTGGGGAAGAGAGAGAGGGAGTGTGGGGAAGAGAGAGAGGGAGTGTGGGGGAGAGAGAGAGGGAGTGTGGGGGAGAGAGAGGGAGTGTGGGGGAGAGAGAGAGGGAGTGTGGGGGAGAGAGAGAGGGAGTGTGGGGGAGAGAAAGAGGGAGTGTGGGGAAGAGAGAGAGGGAGTGTGGGGAAGAGAGAGAGGGAGTGTGGGGGAGAGAAAGAGGGAGTTTGGGGGAGAGAGAGAGGGAGTGTGGGGGAGAGAGAGAGGGAGTGTGGGGGGGGAGAGAGAGGGAGTGTGGGGGGGAGAGAGAGAGGGAGTGTGGGGGAGAGAGAGAGAGGGAGTGTGGGGGGAGAGAGAGAGGGAGTGTGGGGGGGAGAGAGAGGGAGTGTGGGGGAGAGAGAGGGAGTGTGGGGGAGAGGGGAGTGTGGGGGAGAGAGAGGGAGTGTGGGGGAGAGAGAGAGGGAGTGTGGGGGGGAGAGAGAGGGAGTGTGGGGGGGAGAGAGGGAGTGTGGGGGAGAGAGAGAGGGAGTGTGGGGGGGAGAGAGAGGGAGTGTGGGGGAGAGAGAGAGGGAGTGTGGGGGAGAGAGGGAGGGAGTGTGGGGGAGAGAGGGAGGGAGTGTGGGGGAGAGTGAGAGGGTGTGGGGGTGAGAGAGAGGGTGTGGGGGGTGGTAAACCACTGTGTTCCTATATTAAGGGTTGTACGGTAGAACCGGCACTACAGGTTCACCTGTGGCCCCTGCATGCTAGCTCCGCCCAGGAGCCGGGTTATAAATATGCGTGGCCTCCAGCTCGCTGCCATTTCGTCAGCTGCTGTAGGAGGCCACACTTCAGATACTAATAAAGCCTCAGTTTGAATTCAACTTCGTCTCCAGTCAAATTGATCGTGCATCATGGGGGAGAGAGAGAGAGTGTGGGGGAGAGAGAGAGGGAGTCTGGGGGTGAGAGAGAGGGAGTGTGCGGGAGAGAGAGAGTGAGTGTGCGGGAGAGAGAGAGTGAGTGTGCGGGAGAGAGAGAGTGAGTGTGGGGGAGAGAGAGAGGGAGTGTGGGGAAGAGAGAGAGGGAGTGTGGGGAAGAGAGAGAGGGAGTGTGGGGGAGAGAAAGAGGGAGTTTGGGGGAGAGAGAGAGGGAGTGTGGGGGAGAGAGAGAGGGAGTGTGGGGGGGGAGAGAGAGGGAGTGTGGGGGGGAGAGAGAGAGGGAGTGTGGGGGAGAGAGAGAGAGGGAGTGTGGGGGAGAGAGAGAGAGGGAGTGTGGGGGGGAGAGAGAGGGAGTGTGGGGGAGAGAGAGGGAGTGTGGGGGAGAGAGGGAGTGTGGGGGAGAGAGAGAGGGAGTGTGGGGGGGAGAGAGAGGGAGTGTGGGGGGGAGAGAGAGGGAGTGTGGGGGAGAGAGAGAGAGGGAGTGTGGGGGGGAGAGAGAGGGAGTGTGGGGGAGAGAGAGAGGGAGTGTGGGGGAGAGAGAGAGGGAGTGTGGGGGAGAGAGGGAGGGAGTGTGGGGGAGAGTGAGAGGGTGTGGGGGTGAGAGAGAGGGTGTGGGGGGTGGTAAACCACTGTGTTCCTATATTAAGGGTTGTACAGTAGAACCGGCACTACAGGTTCACCTGTGGCCCCTGCATGCTAGCTCCGCCCAGGAGCCGGGTTATAAATATGCGTGGCCTCCAGCTCGCTGCCATTTCGTCAGCTGCTGTAGGAGGCCACACTTCAGATACTAATAAAGCCTCAGTTTGAATTCAACTTCGTCTCCAGTCAAATTGATCGTGCATCATGGGGGAGAGAGAGAGAGTGTGGGGGAGAGAGAGAGGGAGTCTGGGGGTGAGAGAGAGGGAGTGTGCGGGAGAGAGAGAGTGAGTGTGCGGGAGAGAGAGAGTGAGTGTGCGGGAGAGAGAGAGTGAGTGTGGGGGAGAGAGAGAGGGAGTGTGGGGAAGAGAGAGAGGGAGTGTGGGGAGAGAGGGAGTGTGGGGAGAGAGAGAGGGAGTGTGGGGGAGAGAGAGAGGGAGTGTGGGGGAGAGAGCGAGGGCGTGTGGGGGAGAGAGAGAGGGATTGTGGGGGAGAGAGAGAGGGAGTGTGGGGGAGAGAGAGGGAGTGTGGGGGAGAGAGAGGGAGAGTGGGGGAGAGAGTGAGGGAGTGTGAGGTGGAGAGAGGGTGTGGGGGAGAGAGAGAGGGAGTGTGGGGGAGAGAGGGAGAGAGTGAGGGAGTGTGAGGTGGCGAGAGGGTGTGGGGGAGAGAGAGAGGGAGTGGGGGGAGAGAGAGAGGGAGTGTGGGGGAGAGAGAGAGGGAGTGTGGGGGAGAGAGAGAGGGAGTGTGGGGGAGAGAGAGAGGGAGTGTGGGGGAGAGAGAGAGGGAGTGTGGGGGAGAGAGAGAGGGGGAAAGGGAGTGTGAGGGGGATGTCATGATATTCAAGTGAACATCACAGCACATACACACATACATAATGATGGACAGATCAACGGACCAATTAGCACACACAACACGACAGCCAATCACAGACAAGAACATACACAGTACAAAACAAGGAACACGACACTTCCTGGGCAGTCCAGCAGGAGACAGCTCAGGGCAAGGGCCTCCAAGCCAGACACTCAGACAGTCACCATGTGCTGAGTACCAAGTTTGTTATATAAATAGTTAAAAGAAATAAAACTGCGTTGTACCAATCGCAACCGTGTTGAACCGTGTTCAAGCAGCGCTTCAAACACTTTTTGGACGCCAACGAAAAAGAGAGCGCCTCGGACAAAAGAAAGATCGTCGTCCTCCTCACCACTGCAGGTCAGCACGCCATCCACGTCTACAATTCCCTGGTGTTTGCGGAAGGCGAGGACAAATTTAAATACAAGATGGTCCTCCTCAAGCTCGACCAACACTTCAACGTCGAGGTCAACGAAAGCTTCGAGAGATATGTCTTCCAGCAGCGCCTGCAAGGTAAGGATGAGCCCTTTCAGTCATTCCTGACGCATCTCTGTATCCTCGCGCAGTCCTGCGGTTACGACACCACCTCAGAGTCCATGATCCGGGACCAGATCGTTTTTGGGGTTGCCTCGGGCAGCCTACGCCAGCAGCTTTTAAAAATAAAAAGCCTGACAGCATCTGCAGTTGAAGCTTGTGTCCTGCACGAGAACGCGACTAGCCGCTATGCCCAATTTCAGGCGACCGAATCGGCGCGGAGGGGGTCCTACGCGACCGGATCGGCGAGCCAGGTGCCCCACGAGGCCGAACGGGTCCAGGCGATTGTGTTTCTCCCGGCCCGCGGCCCGGACGAGGGCTGCCGTTCCGCGCGCTTTTCGAGGCCTTCCGCGCTTGTGCGCGCCAAAACCTACGGCAACACTGAGGGACGTGATGCGCAGGCGCGCTCGACACAAGACCGAACTGCGCATGCGCAGTGGCGCAACGAACGCCATGACGTCACGACGTGCGGCAACTGTGGAGCTGCACATTTAAAAGGGCAATGTCCCGCAAAAACCCAACAATGCCTACGCTGTGGCAAGATGGGCCACTACGCTGCTTACTGTCGAGCAGCTCAACCTGTCAATGTTCCCCAACTCCGACAACCTCGCAGGGACGTGCGGACCATTCAGCCTCCACATTACATCATCCAGACCGGTGACACAGATGACCGAGACGCCTTCCGTGTTGCGGTCATTGATGGGAACCGAGTCAACACAATCAATCCGGGTGATGAATGGTGTGCCACCCTGACGGTCAACCCGAATTCGTCGCCCACCTACTCGACTGGACTTATGAGACTGTTTACACGTTGAACTCATGCAACCACTGTGTTAATATGTTTATGTTCTTATCGTTACAGGAATTCATTTTATCGTTCCACATTTCCACGTTCTTTGTTATGGTACAACCTCGTTGTTAAGTCACACCCGACATCGCCCCTTGTATATAGTTAAGCCCCGTGTACATGCTGTAAATATTACACTCACACACATTTAGCTGCACTCAGTACACATCTCTATTTAGAATCACGTAGGCACATAATCTTGTAAAAAAAGGGGGGATGTCATGATATTCAAGTGAACATCACAGCACATACACACAGACATAGTGATGGACAGAGCAATGGACCAATTAGCACACACAACACGACAGCCAATCACAGACAAGAGCATACACAGTACAAAACAAGGAACACAACACTTCCTGGGCAGTCCAGCAGGAGACAGCTCAGGGCAAGGACCTCCAAGCCAGACACTCAGACAGTCACCATGTGCTGAGTACCAAGTTTGTTATATAAATAGTTAAAAGAAATAAAACTGCGTTGTACCAATCGCAACCGTATTGGTTCGTCTGTGTCTCAGAGCACCCAACACTTCAGGGGAGAGAGAGGGGGAAAGGGAGTGTGAGGGAGAGAGAGAGAGGGAAAAGGAGTGTGAGGGAGAGAGAGAGAGAAAGAGAGTGTGAGGGAGAGATAGAGGGAATGGGAGTGTGAGAGAGGGGGGGAGGGAGAGAGGTGTGAGAGACGGGGAGGGAGAGAGAGGGGGAGGGAGAGAGAGGGGAGAGGAGTGTGAGAGAGGAGGGAGAGAAAGGGGGAGGGAGAGAGGAGTGTGAGAGACGGGGGGAGGGAGAGACAGGGGAGAGGAGGGAGAGAAAGGGGGAGGGAGAGAGGAGTGTGAGAGAGGAGAGAGGGGGAGAGGAGTGTGAGAGACGGGGGGAGGGAGAGAGAGGGGAGAGGAGTGTGGTGAATGGAACTACTGTTAATTCACCAGTGCACTGTGATATGTTACTGCTGTATCGTGTTACGTTATGTGTTTAACCCTGTGGGCTCCACCTATGGGCCATTGTGTGGCTTCACCCACAGGGGGATATGTCGGGGCATGTACGGGCTCCGCCCATGGCTCCACCCCCTTTACAGGAAGTATAAAGGCAGCTGACCTGCGGGGCCGCATTCATTGTTGTACCGGTCACAGGCAGGCTCAGTTCTAAGCTGATTAAAACCACGGTTTACTTCTCCACGTGTCTCTCAGTGAATTGATGGTCGCATCATAGACATAGACATAGAACATACAGTGCAGAAGGAGGCCATTCGGCCCATTGAGTCTGTACCGACCCACTTAAGTCCTATCCCCAGAACCCAATAACCCCTCCTAACCTTTTTTGTTCACTAAGGGCAATTTATCATGGCCAATCCACCTAACCTGCAGAGTACTGTGGGAGGAAACCGGAGCACCCGGAGGAAACCCACGCAGACACGGGGAGAACGTGCCGACTCCGCACAGACAGTGACCCAAGCCGGGAATCGAACCTGGGACCCTGGCGCTGTGAAGCTACAGTGCTACCCACTTGTGTTACTGGGCTGCCCACATCAAGGAGTGAGAGAGAGAGAGGGGGAGGGAGTGTGAGAGAGGGGAAGGGAGAGAGGGGGGGGGGGGAGAAGTGAGGGAGAGGGAGGGAGGGAGAGGGAGTGAGAGAGGGAAAGGGAGTGTGAGAGAGAGATGTCGTGTGAGTGGGGGAGGGAGTGTGAAGGGGAGAGAGAGGGGGAGGGAGAGAGAGGGAAGAGGAGTGAGAGAGGGAGGGAGTGTTTGGGGAAGGGGGAGGGAGAGAGAGAGGGAGTGTGAGAGACAGAGAGGGAGCAGGAGAGTTAGGGGAGGGGAGGGGGAGGGAGAGACAGAGAGGGAGCTGGAGTGTTAGGGGAGGGGAGGGAGAGAGAGAGGGGGAGGCAGAGTGAGAACGAGAGGGGGTGAGAGAGACAGAGGCCTAGTCCTCTAAACCCCGCTTCCTCACCTCTCTCTGTAATGGTGGAGTGAAGGGAACTGACCTGCAGCTCAGACTGGATTTTGCTTTAGGTTTGAGAACACAAACAGGAAAATAAATGAGGAGGTGGGAGGGGAACTGGATTGGAGAGGGAACCGTGTGTGATGGCGAAAGGATCAACTGGTGCCTTGGGTCAATGAAAGCCGCCCAGTGAGAGAGAAAAACCCAATTAACATCCAAACATTGAGATGGCTGGAATCCAATCCACTCCGATTATAAAGTAGGTTTGCTGTTCGTCATTTTATCCTTTGCGGGAATTCGCAGGAAAGACCCCCCCCCCCGCCCCCCCATTTCCATTCCCCCCGCCCCCCCAAAAGGGGGCTGGCTGGCTTCAGGTGGAAGGAAGCAGATGATTGTCAAATAAAAGTGTTAATTTACACCCACAACAGGCCAGGCATTGGACGGATCAATCATGGGGTCGGCAGACTGATCAAGATAGAATCCTATCGTCATAGAATGGCTATGACACAGGAAGAGCCCATTTGGCCCATTGCTGTCTGTACTGGCCCCCCCGCCCACCCCCCCCCCCCCCCCGAAGGAGCAATTCGCCTCGAGCCCCTCCCCCCGAGTTCTCCCCGGACCCCCCCGTGACATTCTCCCTTTCCTGATCATCTAAATCCCTGGATTGAACCCGCCTCTGCCACACTCTCAGGCAGCAGCCGATCCAGAGCGGAGAGAGAGAGGTGTTCCCTCACGTCGCGCTTCCTTCTTTTCCCAATTATCTCAAAGCCACGGCCTCTGGTCCTCGATCGTTCCACTAACGGGAACGGTTTCTCCTGATCTACTCTGTCTGGATCCCTCGTCTCAATCAAACCTCCTCTCAACTTTTTCTTCTTTGAGGAGAACAGCCCCGATCTCTTCTCTGTATCTTTTCAATAACTTCAGTAACCTTTTTGTACAGTGGCAGCAAAAGCTGGACACAGTAACACTGATAAAGTGGCAGGTTAATCGCACTATTTTGGCTGTTACAACATTCTTCCTGTGTCATACATGGCTGAAACGATACAGGACGACACATTACCTTCCTCGGGAAGGATATACCGGCCTTGGAGGTGATCATAGGGCTGCTGATTGGCGACAATGGGGTCTCAGCGATGGACTTAGTGGTCAGTGGCTCCTCTTGCACAGAGACCGTGGCGATTATCGGGCACGAGGGGCTGACAGGGGAACAGGCGCTCGGGCACCTCTTTGCCCAGGACGTTTCCAAGGAGAGGCAGAAGTGTTAAAATTTACCCAGGCACTTCCTCACCCAGTCAGCTTATCCAACTATGTTGCTGGTTGCTGTAGACGGGTAGCAGGCAGCACTGGACCCCACCCTGTGTGGACCATTACGTTACATCAATGGCATTCTTGGGCTTTTGTATTTTTCATAGGCTGTGTCTGCTTTCACGGGAGTCGAGCTCAGTGTCAGAATCACTGCCATTAATGTTACTCTGGTGGGAGTTTAGCTCAGTGTCTGAATCACTGCCATTAATGTTACTCTGGTGGGAGTCTAGCTCAGTGTCTGAATCACTGCCATTAATGTTACTCTGGTTGGAGACTAGCTCAGTGTCTGAATCACTGCCATTAATGTTACTCTGGTGGGAGTCTAGCTCAGTGTCTGAATCACAGCCACTAATGTTACTCTGGTGGGAATCTAGCTCAGTGTCTGAATCACTGCCATTAATGTTACTCTGGTGGGAGTCTAGCTCAGTGTCCGAATCACTGCCATTAATGTTACTCTGGTGGGAGTCGAGCTCAGTGCCTGAATCACTGCCATTAATGTTACTCTGGTGAGAGTCTAGCACAGTGTCTGAATCACTGCCATTAATGTTACTCTGGTGGGAGTCGAGCTCAGTGCCTGAATCACCGCCATTAATGTTACTCTGCTGAGAGTCTAGCTCAGTGTCTGAATCACTGCCATTAATGTTACTCTGGTGAGAGTCTAGCTCAGTGTCTGAATCACTGCCATTAATGATACTCTGGTGGGAGTCTAGCTCAGTGTCAGAATCACTGCCATTAATGTTACTCTGGTGGGAGTCTAGCTCAGTGTCCGAATCACTGCCATTAATGTTACTCTGGTGAGAGTCTAGCTCAGTGTCTGAACCACTGCCATTAATGTTACTCTGGTGGGAGTCTAGCTCAGTGTCCGAATCACTGCCATTAATGTTACTCTGGTGGGAGTCTAGCTCAGTGTCTGCATCACTGCCATTGATGTTACTCTGGTGGGAGTCTAGCTCAGTGTCTGAATCACTGCCATTAATGTTACTCTGGTGGGAGTCTAGCTCAGTGTCTGAATCACCGCCATTAATGTTACTCTGGTGAGAGTCTCGCTCAGTGTCTGAATCACTGCCATTAATGTTACTCTGGTGGGAGTCTAGCTCAGTGTCTGAATCACTGCCATTAATGTTACTCTGGTGGGAGTCTAGCTCAGTGTCCGAATCACTGCCATTAATGTTACTCTGGTGAGAGTCTAGCTCAGTGTCTGAATCACTGCCATTAATGTTACTCTGGTGGGAGTCGAGCTCAGTGCCTGAATCACTGCCATTAATGTTACTCTGGTGAGAGTCCAGCTCAGTGTCTGAATCACTGCCATTAATGTTACTCTGGTGGGAGTCTAGCTCAGTGTCCGAATCACTGCCATTAATGTTACTCTGGTGGGAGTCTAGCTCAGTGTCTGAATCACCGCCATTAATGTTACTCTGGTGAGAGTCTCGCTCAGTGTCTGAATCACTGCCATTAATGTTACTCTGGTGAGAGTCTAGCTCAGTGTCTGAATCACTGCCATTAATGTTACTCTGGTGGGAGTCTAGCTCAGTGTCTGAATCACTGCCATTAATGTTACTCTGGTGAGAGTCTAGCTCAGTGTCTGAATCACTGCCATTAATGTTACTCTGGTGAGAGTCTAGCTCAGTGTCTGAATCACTGCCATTAATGTTACTCTGGTGAGAGTCTAGCTCAGTGTCTGAATCACTGCCATTAATGTTACTGTGGTGGGAGTCTAGCTCAGTGTCAGAATCACTGCCATTAATGCTACTCTGGTGGGAGTCGAGCTCAGTGTCTGAATCACTGCCATTAATGTTACTCTGGTGGGAGTCTAGCTCAGTGTCTGAATCACTGCCATTAATGTTACTCTGGTGGGAGTCTAGCTCAGTGTCTGAATCACTGCCATTAATGTTACTCTGGTGAGAGTCTAGCTCAGTGTCTGAATCACTGCCATTAATGTTACTCTGGTGGGAGTTGAGCTCAGTGTCTGAATCACTGCCATTAATGTTACTCTGGTGGGAGTCTAGCTCAGTGTCTGAATCACTGCCATTAATGTTACTCTGGTGAGAGTCTAGCTCAGTGTCTGAATCACTGCCATTAATGTTACTCTGGTGATAATCTAGCTCAGTGTCTGAATCACTGCCATTAATGTTACTCTGGTGGGAGTCGAGCTCAGTGTCTGAATCGCTGCCATTAATGTTACTCTGGTGGGAGTCTAGCTCAGTGTCTGAATCACTGCCATTAATGTTACTCTGGTGAGAGTCTAGCTCAGTGTCTGAATCACTGCCATTAATGTTACTCTGGTGAGAGTCTAGCTCAGTGTCTGAATCACTGCCATTAATGTTACTCTGGTGATAATCTAGCTCAGTGTCTGAATCACTGGCATTAATGTTACTCTGGTGAGAGTCTAGCTCAGTGTCTGAATCACTGCCATTAATGTTACTGTGGTGGGAGTCTAGCTCAGTGTCTGAATCACTGCCATTAATGTTACTCTGGTGAGAGTCTAGCTCAGTGTCTGAATCACTGCCATTAATGTTACTCTGGTGGGAGTCGAGCTCAGTGTCTGAATCACTGCCATTAATGTTACTCTGGTGAGAGTCGAGCTCAGTGTCTGAATCACTGCCATTAATGATACTCTGGTGGGAGTCTAGCTCAGTGTCAGAATCACTGCCATTAATGTTACTCTGGTGGGAGTCTAGCTCAGTGTCCGAATCACTGCCATTAATGTTACTCTGGTGAGAGTCTAGCTCAGTGTCTGAACCACTGCCATTAATGTTACTCTATTGGGAGTCTAGCTCAGTGTCCGAATCACTGCCATTAATGTTACTCTGGTGGGAGTCTAGCTCAGTGTCTGCATCACTGCCATTAATGTTACTCTGGTGGGAGTCTAGCTCAGTGTCTGAATCACTGCCATTAATGTTACTCTGGTGAGAGTCTAGCTCAGTGTCTGAATCACTGCCATTAATGTTACTCTGGTGGGAGTCTAGCTCAGTGTCTGAATCACTGCCATTAATGTTACTCTGGTGGGAGCCTAGCTCAGTGTCTGAATCACTGCCATTAATGTTACTCTGGTGGGAGTCTAGCTCAGTGTCTGAATCACTGCCATTAATGTTACTCTGGTGGGAGTCTAGCTCAGTGTCTGAATCACTGCCATTAATGTTACTCTGGTGGGAGTCTAGCTCAGTGTCTGAATCACTGCCATTAATGTTACTCTGGTGGGAGTCTAGCTCAGTGTCTGAATCACTGCCATTAATGTTACTCTGGTGGGAGTCTAGCTCAGTGTCTGAATCACTGCCATTAATGTTACTCTGGTGGGAGTCTAGCTCAGTGACTGAATCACTGCCATTAATGTTACTCTGGTGAGAGTCTAGCTCAGTGTCAGAATCACTGCCATTAATGTTACTCTGGTGAGAGTCTAGCTCAGTGTCTGAATCACTGCCATTAATGTTACTCTGGTGGGAGTCGAGCTCAGTGTCTGAATCACTGCCATTAATGTTACTCTGGTGAGAGTCTAGCTCAGTGTCAGAATCACTGCCATTAATGTTACTCTGGTGAGAGTCTAGCTCAGTGTCTGAATCACTGCCATTAATGTTACTCTGGTGGGAGTCTAGCTCAGTGTCAGAATCACTGCCATTAATGTTACTCTGGTGGGAGTCGAGCTCAGTGTCTGAATCACTGCCATTAATGTTACTCTGGTGAGAGTCTAGCTCAGTGTCTGAATCACTGCCATTAATGATACTCTGGTGGGAGTCTAGCTCAGTGTCAGAATCACTGCCATTAATGTTACTCTGGTGGGAGTCTAGCTCAGTGTCCGAATCACTGCCATTAATGTTACTCTGGTGGGAGTCTAGCTCAGTGTCTGAATCACTGCCATTAATGTTACTCTGGTGGGAGTCTAGCTCAGTGTCTGAATCACTGCCATTAATGTTACTCTGGTGGGAGTCTAGCTCAGTGTCTGAATCACTGCCATTAATGTTACTCTGGTGGGAGTCTAGCTCAGTGTCTGAATCACTGCCATTAATGTTACTCTGGTGGGAGTCTAGCTCAGTGACTGAATCACTGCCATTAATGTTACTCTGGTGGGAGTCTAGCTCAGTGTCTGAATCACTGCCATTAATGTTACTCTGGTGGGAGTCTAGCTCAGTGTCTGAATCACTGCCATTAATGTTACTCTGGTGGGAGTCTAGCTCAGTGTCTGAATCACTGCCATTAATGTTACTCTGGTGGGAGTCTAGCTCAGTGTCTGAATCACTGCCATTAATGTTACTCTGGTGGGAGTCTAGCTCAGTGTCTGAATCACTGCCATTAATGTTACTCTGGTGGGAGTCTAGCTCAGTGTCTGAATCACTGCCATTAATGTTACTCTGGTGGGAGTCTAGCTCAGTGTCTGAATCACTGCCATTAATGTTACTCTGGTGAGAGTCTAGCTCAGTGTCTGAATCACTGCCATTAATGTTACTCTGGTGGGAGTCTAGCTCAGTGTCTGAATCACTGCCATTAATGTTACTCTGGTGGGAGTCTAGCTCAGTGTCTGAATCACTGCCATTAATGTTACTCTGGTGGGAGTCTAGCTCAGTGTCTGAATCACTGCCATTAATGTTACTCTGGTGGGAGTCTAGCTCAGTGTCTGAATCACTGCCATTAATGTTACTCTGGTGGGAGTCTAGCTCAGTGTCTGAATCACTGCCATTAATGTTACTCTGGTGGGAGTCTAGCTCAGTGTCTGAATCACTGCCATTAATGTTACTCTGGTGAGAGTCTAGCTCAGTGTCTGAATCACTGCCATTAATGTTACTCTGGTGGGAGTCTAGCTCAGTGTCTGAATCACTGCCATTAATGTTACTCTGGTGGGAGTCTAGCTCAGTGTCTGAATCACTGCCATTAATGTTACTCTGGTGGGAGTCTAGCTCAGTGTCTGAATCACTGCCATTAATGTTACTCTGGTGAGAGTCTAGCTCAGTGTCCGAATCACTGGCATTAATGTTACTCTGGTGGGAGTCTAGCTCAGTGTCCGAATCACTGCCATTAATGTTACTCTGGTGGGAGTCTAGCTCAGTGTCTGAATCACTGCCATTAATGTTACTCTGGTGAGAGTCTAGCTCAGTGTCCGAATCACTGGCATTAATGTTACTCTGGTGGGAGTCTAGCTCAGTGTCCGAATCACTGCCATTAATGTTACTCTGGTGGGAGTCTAGCTCAGTGTCTGAATCACTGCCATTAATGTTACTCTGGTGAGAGTCTAGCTCAGTGTCTGAATCACTGCCATTAATGTTACTCTGGTGAGAGTCTAGCTCAGTGTCCGAATCACTGGCATTAATGTTACTCTGGTGGGAGTCTAGCTCAGTGTCTGAATCACTGCCATTAATGTTACTCTGGTGGGAGTCTAGCTCAGTGTCTGAATCACTGCCATTAATGTTACTCTGGTGGGAGTCTAGCTCCGTGTCTGAATTACTGCCATTAATGTTACTCTGGTGGGAGTCTAGCTCAGTGTCTGAATCACTGCCATTAATGTTACTCTGGTGGGAGTCGAGCTCAGTGTCTGAATCACTGCCATTAATGTTACTCTGGTGGGAGTCTAGCTCAGTGTCTGAATCACTGCCATTAATGTTACTCTGGTGGGAGTCTAGCTCAGTGTCTGAATCACTGCCATTAATGTTACTCTGGCAGAAAACACAGTAGATTGGGGGTGGTTCTACATCCGTCACCCAATCCGACAATGTATTTTAGATGATAAAAATTCACTGTGTTGAACCAAATTCCTTACCTCCGGCCTGGTGTTTGTCCCAATGATATTAATTCTGTGACCGTTGCTTCCGGACCGTTCTGCCAGTCACGCGGTGATTACAGGTCTTTGGGGTGCAAGTTCCTTCCATGGATTTCCCCCACTCTTGTCTGTGATTTCTATCAAGTTAATATTCTAGCTTGCCGCATCTGTCGACTGTGGCACCATCATCATCTCTCTTTGACCTTTGTCCCAGCAGTTCATTTAGCGATCGTCTTCCTGAACACTTCTTCCCTGCCACATCTCACCCTTCAGAAAAACCTCCTCCGCATTTATCTCTGATCATAAATTCAGTAATCTCCACCAATTATTTTCCCACGCCCAGGGCCCATTTTAAGCCTCCCATTGTCAAGGTCGGGGGGGGGGGTCCCTCGATGTCGGGCACCTAGGTCCCCGACATCGAGTTAGAAGCTCCCCCCCCCCCACCTGGTTGCCAACACTCCTCCCTCAATCCACCCCCCTCCCCTATTTCAAGATTACTCCTCTGTGTCTGGGCCCAAGACGATCTTACACCTGAATGGGTGTAGTACCGGCAGAAGCCACCGCCTCTCCTGTGGTGCTGTCGAACAAAGATGAACTGCCAGCCACTGATTAGCTGGCAACTCTCGGCGTGCTCAACTGGGGTCCTTGATGCCGCGGAAGGCCACCTGCTGCCCAGTTAAGTGCCTGATTGGCACTTGGTTTGACCAGCCTTCCCAAATGGTAGCAGGCAAGAGTCCCCATTGGCTCCATTATATACCGCTCCAGTGTCCAATGCCGTCATTGAAGAACAAAGAGAAGTACAACACAGGAACAGGCCCTCCAAGCCTGCGCCAACCAGGCTGCCCGTCTAACCTAAAACCCTCTACGCTTCCTGGGTCCGTATCCCTCTATTCCCATCCTATTCATGTATTTGTCAAGATGCCCCTTAAATGTCCCTATCGTCCCTGCTTCCACCACCTCCTCCGGCAGCGAGTTCCAGGCACCCACTACCCTCTGTGTAAAAAACCTCCCTCGCACATCTCCTCTAAACTTTGCCCCTCGCACCTTAAACCTATGCCCCCTCGTAATTGACTCTTCCACCCTGGGAAATAGCCTCTGACTATCCACGCTGTCTATGCCCCTCATAATTTTGTAGACCTCTCTCAGGTCGCCCCTCAACCTCCGTCGTTCCAGTGAGAACAAACCGAGCTTATCCAACCGCTCCTCATAGCTAATACCCTCCATACCAGGCAACATTCTGGTAAATCTCTTCTGCACCCTCTCCAAAGCCTCCACATACTTCTGGTAGTGTGGCGACCAGAATTGAACACTATACTCCAAGTGTGGCCTAACTAAGGTTCTATACAGATGCAACATGACTTGCCAATTTTTATACTCAATGCCCCGGCCGATGAAGGCAAGCATGTCCTATGCCTTCTTGACTACTTTCTCCACCTGTGTTGTCACTATCAGTGACCTGTGGACCTGCACACCCAGATCCCTCTGCCTGTCAATACTCTTAAGGGTTCTGCTATTTACTGCTGGTGGAGGCAAGTACGCCTTCTTGACTACCTTGGAATAAGGATTCAGATTACAGAGATCGCCCAGCTCTCTTAAGCACAGCACAGCATGCCCAATGGTCATTCCTCAACTCAGCAGGCCCAATAACAAACTGGTCCGGGTGCTCATTCCTGAGCATCAGGGCAGCACGGTAGCACAGTGGATAGCACTGTTGCTTCACAGCTCCAGGGTCCCAGGTTCGATTCCCTGCTGGGTCACTGTCTGTGCGGAGTCTGCACGTTCTCCCCGAGTCTGCGTGGGTTTCCTCCGGGTGCTCCGGTTTCCTCCCACAGTCCAAAGATGTGCTGGTTAGGCGGATTGGCAATTCTAAGTTGCCCTTAGTGTCCAAGAAAGTTGGGTTTGGTTACTGGGTTACGGGGATAGGGTGGGTGGGCTTGGGTGGGGTGCTCTTTCCAAAGGCCGGTGCAGACCTGATGGGCCGAATGGCCTCCTGCACTGTAAATTCTATGATGTGATAAGTGGCCAGCAGAGATTTGGGGAAGTTGAGAAATAGAAGATGGTAGGCTGATTAGGAAAGCACTGGAATAGTCCCGATCTGGAGGTAGCGAAATAATGGACGAGGGTTTCAGCAGCACGGGGGCGGGGGGGGGGGGCAAAGTTAGGCGATGGAGCTGGGAATAGACAGCCCTGGAAAGTGTGATAATCATTGCAACTTAATTCAATGAGGCCTTTTCTCGAGACACAATATAATCTTTAGTGTCACAAGTGGGCTTACATTAACACTGCAATGAAGTTACTGTGAAAAGCCCCTAGTTGCCACACTCCGGCGCCTGTTCGGGTACGGAGAGGGAGAATTCAGAATGTCCAATTCACCTAACAAGCTCGTCTTTCGGGACTTGTGGGAGGAAACCGGAGCACCCGGAGCAAACCCACGCACACACGGGGAGAACGTGCAGACTCCGCACAGGCAGTGACCCAAGCCGGGAATCGAACCCGGGACCCTGGCGCCGTGAAGCAACAGTGCTAACCACTGTGCCACTGTGCTGCCCTGCGTTAGAAAAATAAAAATCTTTCCTTTTGTTTTCCAAAGGGCGGCACTTGTCAGTCCCAGACCTTTTACAACACGGGATGTTCCTCACAAGTTTGAGTGACTTAGGAGAGGCTGAGATTTCTCCACCTTCCTCCCCTCTGGCACAGAAACCCTGGAAAATAATGAAGGGGCCAGATTGGCAGGAATTTCTCCGGGTCACCGGAGGGCCGTTGGTTTGGGGCTGTGAGTAATGGGAGAGCGAGAGTGGATGCGGAGAGATCGGGAGAGGTTTGACCTTGAGGACGGAGGGGACATTGAAAATGTGCCTGCAGTGTGTGATGGGGAAGAAGATAATTAGTGCTGACAGCTCGTGGCTGTGTGTTGGGACCAGAGGCTGCAGAGAGGAAAAACAACACCCACTTGCCTGATGATTAGAATGTGGCGGTTTGTTCAATGAGGTGCCAGTGGGGAAGGAGGAAGATTAAATCGAATAGCAGACAAAGGCAATACCTGGCTGATTTAACGCTGGTGTTTATTTTGAAGCCAGCAAATTGCAGTGTATGTGTTGCAAAGCAATTGGAAAATATCGCCTGAGTCATACCGCTTGTTCGAGCCGCCCAGAGGATCAGGCCTGTGCTTGCTGATCTGAACTGGCCTTTACTCCAACAAAACCTCTTGTTTAACATTCTCCTCCGAGAAGCAGAGTAGCTTCCCAGCACCCCCCCAGCCTCAGACTTGGGGGTTACCCCAGAGATCGCTGACTGTGGATGGTTCTGCCAGCATCACACTAATAGTCACTCTGAAAGAATTACCAGAAATAAAGATTACTTCTAACTTCAGAGTCACTATTTTAGTAACACCCGCGCAACACTCCCGCGTTCCACCCCCACTCCCGACCCCGCGGGGGACATTCCCCCCAACTCCCACTCCCTACTAAGCACAACACCCCTCTTCCTACTATATTCCAACCCCCAACCCAACACCATCTCCACCCACTGACCGGATACATAGAACATACAGTGCAGAAGGAGGCCATTCGGCCCATCGAGTCTGCACCGGCCCACTTAAGCCCTCACTTCCACCCTATCCCCGTAACCCAATCACCCCTCCTAACCCTTTTGGACACTAAGGGGCAATTGATCATGGCCAATCCACCTAACCCGCACATCTTTGGACTGTGGGAGGAAACCGGAGCACCCGGAGGAAACGCACGCAGACACGGGGAGAACGTGCAGACTCCGCACAGACCGTGACCCAAGCCGGGAATCGAACCTTGGACCCTGGAGCTGTGAAGCAACAGTGCTAACCACCGTGCTGCCGTATGATTGATCAATGATCTGTTTCTCTCCATGGATGTTGCCTGACTTGCTGACGCCTCCTTGACCAGCTCAGTGTCTATATCTGTGTGATATGTCCCTGTTAAACCTGGTGGGCATGTTCCTGTGGCAAAGGTGCTGTTATCGTAGAAGCGGCCATGGATGGGACATCAGCACAGTCGCCAGTGAGGCTTAATCATCCCAACCACTGGGAAGATGTCAGGACCGGAAGAATAGATCCTCCGCAGTGGAACGTCCCTGAAAGAACAACGCTTTGCATCGATCGCCGTTCCTTCACTGTCGCTGGGCCCAGATCCCGGAACTCCCCCCCCCCCCCTTAACAGCACAATGGGTGTACCTACACCACAGGGACCGCAGCGGGTCAAGAAGACAGCTCACCAACACCTCCCCAAGGGGAAATTCGGGATGGGCAAGAAATGCTGGGGCCGAGCCGGCGACGCCCAGTTTCCACAAAAGGACGGGGAAGATTTTGCAGGCGTTTTCAGGGACATAAGGCGGTCGACTTGGTGGGAGGGCTGCAGGGTTTCAGAAGCATCATACACGGGGAGACAGAGGCGGAGAGATGGGAGGAGTTTAACGCGAGAATTCTAGAGCCGAGGGTGCTGACAGTTATGGAGGAGAAATGGAATTTTTCTCCAGGGTAACTGCCTGTGCTGCAATGTAATATCACACATAATGGGTAAGGCATCATCGGATATTAAAACAGATTAACAGCCGTACTGACAGTAACTACATTAATTTCCCCTTGGCCGTGCTCACACTACCTCAGGTGTTTCTTCTGTTAACCCTTGATGAACCTCAGAGCTGGGAAGAGTTGCAATCCTAACTGGATGGCATTAACCCATTCACCTCCCCGCTGTGCGCACTGCGCAATCAGTCATGGGTGGGGGCTGGACGTGGGCGATGGAGGAGGGGGGGGGGGGGTGGGATGGGCGAAAATGAACGGCAGCCAGATTGAAAGGGGCGTCACGTGAGTATCAGTGTTGTGCTCTTGTGGAACATGGGTGATGGGAGGGGGAGGGATGGTTCTCCGCTGTATCCTCTGTATCCTGGCCAATATTCATCCCTCAACCAATGTCACTAAACGCAGGCTACCCGACCATTATACTATTGCTGAGAGCTTGTAGTACCAAATAAAATTGGCTGCTGGGTTTCCTGTCTCACAACAGTGATTGGTTCAAAATATTTAATTTGCTGTGAAGGGTGTCTGAGTTTGGGAAAGGGCACTATGTCAATGCAACTTCCTTCTCTCTGTGATTGCTCCCGGAGCTTGTTGGGGCACTGAAGAGGTTAAAGGTTGCCCTGGTGTCTTGTGTTCATCAATGCTTATAAAATGAGGCCTCGGTGTTTGTCTGTAGTGGTCTAACTGTGTGTTTCTCTCTTTTCCTTTCTCCCTCTCCCTCTCTCTCTCTCTTCACAGTCCCTGGAAAGCACCCGTCGTATGCTACAGCTGGTGGAGGAGGTACTGTGCGAGAAAGTTTCATTTATTTTCCGTATCGGTCAATTCCTGATGAAACCGCGGCCTCATTTCTGTGACGTTTCGTGCGTTGCTTGGGGTCGTCACAGGGCAAGATTTATGTCTGGTGGGCAAAATGGAAATGAATGCTCTCAACTTCCTTCCCCCCCCTCCAGTCCCTCCCTCACCCCAAATTCTGTCTGACGTCTGTTATATTACTACTCCTGGTAACATGTTACATTACAGAGACGTAATATTGTGATGGGTCCGGGTTTACAGAACCCCAAAGTGTTTCATGGAGTTCAACCGACCCACAACTTTTAATAGATTGTGGTGTGGGAAGCACACGGCGCACTCTCCAGGTGTGATACAGCAATTATGGACAAATGGTTTTTAAAACAAAACAATGTTTATTCTATGAACTCAAGTTTACCTTTTTAAAACAAACATTGAATATCTTAACACCCATTACTTCAAAGATAACCCCAAAAGAGTACAACACGAAATAATCCTTCAAACTGTTCCTTTAAACATCCAAAAGACTTCACCTTCAAAAACAGACATGAGGTTACATTCAATATATTTATAGTCCTTGGATTGCAGAAATCAACAGACCAGCTCTGTTTCTTCCTGCAGCTCTCAGAAAAACACACAGACACTCCCAGCGGCCTCCTCAAACTGAAACCAAAAGCAGAAGTGAGCTCAGCTCCCCCCACCCTCTGACATCACTTCAGTAATCTGATCAGCTCCATTTCTTAAAGGTACATTGCTTAAACATCCATTTCTTAAAGGTACTCTCACATGACAATATATATATTACTCATTTGTCTTGCCGAGTTGTATTTAACTTGATGATAAACAGTACCAGGCTTCCAGATGATGACATATTATTTATTGAGCAACAAAATAATCTACTTGTGAGTTCTTTCACTTGAATGTTTTGACTAGTAATAGAATTAACTAAGATTACATTAAATTAACAATTAATATAATACACTACACTCTGAGCTGGTCACGTCTACCCTCTAGCTGCAATACACACACACCAACACTAAGAAAGAGCGGGAAACTCCTTATATAGTCCCGGTTAGTGTTGCCACCTAGTGATCATCTGACTGTACTGACTAATTATGTATTAACATATACAGATTTCACTACAACGTCCACTCTCGCCCAGGTGACCAATCCTCCTGTGTGGACGCGTCTGGTGAACCTTCTGACCATGAAGGGGGGTCAAGCATACCCTCATTGAACACTGTAGTAAGGTGGCCACTCGGCCTGGAGCCCCGTGCTGTTCGTTCCTCTCCTTAGTCTGGAGGTGCGAGAGAGATGCAATGCTTCCTCCTGCTGTTTTAGCGGAGCCCAGTCAGATTGGCAGTCCAGTTGGGCATTAATAATCCTTGACCGTCATGCCTGAGTCATGGGACAGGAATACGAATGAACAAAGAGAGATCAAAGCCCCCTCACCTCTTGCACTCCGAGAACGTCCTCAGATTTTATCACGGACCGTTTACTCGCCCTGGCCACCTGCCCAGCAGAGTAGGCACGGCCTCAACTCAAAGTGGGAGAGCTTCTCTCAATCGCTTAAAGAATCTGGATCTCACAACATTCAAGCATTTAGATGAGCACTCGGAACGCCCCAGCACACAAGGGGCAGCACGGCAGCACAGTGGTTAGCACAGTTGCCTCACAGCTCTAGGGTCCCAGGTTCGATTCCCGGCTTGGGTCACTGTCTGTGCGGAGTCTGCACGTTCTCCTCGTGTGTGCGTGGGTTTCCTCCGGGTGCTCCGGTTTCCTCCCACAGTCCAAAGATGTGCAGGTTAGGTGGATTGGCCATGATAAATTGCCCTGAGGTTAGGTGGGGTTGCAGGGTTGCGGGGATAGGGTGGAGGTGTGGGCTTAAGTAGGGTGCTCTTTCCAAGAGCCGGTGCAGGTTCGATGGGCCGAATGGCCTCCTTCTGCCCTGTAAATCCTATGATTCTAAGGCTGCGGACTGAGTGCTGGAAAATGGGGTTAGAATAGATAGGTGCTTGATGGCCAACGCAGATGGGCCGAAGAGCCTCTTTCTGCTCTGTAAATCTCTCAGTCTCTATAACCTGGTTACAAATCCCGCGGCCTTAGCCAGCCACACGTGAAGCCAATCTCTCAAATTCCCCCCAGTCAAGCATCATCCAATTGGGTAATGAGTCTATTCGCTTTCCGATTGGCGTGGGAAGGCCGTGTGTTACGAGGCTGGTCGTGTTCGCTGACGTATGGCTGGAGCGCGGGGTTAAAACTCCGGGAACAAATTTAATCAGGGTTGGCAACCCCAAATATTGATGTCATCCCAAGGTAAAATTATCTTCAGAGAACGATCCCTCTTTATATTAACCAGTCTCCAATGGAATATCTAATGTCACCTGATTAGCAGGTGGAGTAAGTAATTGGCAGTGTTTTAGTCATTAGTTAAGGTAGTTTTTAAATGTATCGGTGCTCGAGGTTGGAGCCCCAGATGTAAATATTTTTTAATAGAATCCCTACAGTGCAGAAGGAGGCCATTCGGCCCGTTGATCCTGCACCGGCCCTCTGAAAGAGCACCCTAACCTAGGCCCAATCCCCCACTCTATGCTTGTAACCCCACCTAGGGACAATTTAGTGTGGCCAATCCACCTAACCTGCACATCTTTGGACTGTGGGAGGAAACCGGAGCACCCGGAGGAAACCCACGCAGACACCGGAGAAAGGCCCCCTTCCGCACCGGAAATTCTATGATTCTATGAATGTGCAAACTCCACACAGACAGTCGCCCGAGGTCGGAATCAAACCAAAATCCCTGGCACTGTGAGGTGACAGTGCTAACCACTGTGCTAACCACTGTGCTAACCACTGTGCTAACCACTGCCACCGTGCTGCCCTAAATTAATAAATGAATAAATATTCTGCTTCATCCAACTTCAGGCATTTTAAGGAAACTGCCCTCCGATCTGTAATGGCTGTTTCACTGCAGAGATTCTGTAAACCCAAAAACAATCTGCCAACGATCTCCGTTTCGTAACAATAATAATAATCTTTATTGTCACAAGTAGGCTTACATTAACACTGCACTGAAGTTACTGTGAAAAGCCCCTAGTCACCATATTCCGGCACCTGTTCGGTTACGCAGAGGGAGAATACAGAATGCCCAATTCACCTAACAGCACGTCTTTCGGGACTTGTGGGAGAAAACCGGAGCACCCGGAGGAAACCCACGCAGACACGGGGAGAACGTGCAGACTCCGCATAGACAGTGATCCAAGCCGGGAATCGAACCTGGGACCCTGGCGATGTGAAGCAGCAGTGCTAACCACCGTGCTACCATGCCGCCCATTGTAGTATCATACAAGAAGGCAAGCAAGGGTTAATGAAATGTGTACAGCTAGCCAGTAGAGGGAGATACTCCTATGAGTCCGTAAGGGATGATGCTGAGCCTTGTGGAGTTTGAAGGAGTTGGAAGATTGTCAGGCATAGGAGCAGTTGTGTACTTGAGAGTTCGGTAGTTAGAGATAGCATGGGCGAAATCTCCGATATCGGCGCGATGTCTGCCGACCAGCTCCCAAAACGGCGCAAATCAGTCGGGCATCGCGCCGCCCCAAAGGTGCAGAATGCTCCGCATCTTTGGGGGCCGAGCCCCAACCTTAAGGGGCTAGGCCAGCGCCGGACTAATTTCCGCCCCGCCAGCTGGCGGAAAAGGCCTTTGGTGCCCCGCCAGCTGGCGTGGAAATTACATCTCCAGGCGGCGCATGCACGGGAGCGTTAGCGGCCGCTGACAGTTTCCCGCGCATGCGCAATGGAGGGAGTCTCTTCCACCTCCGCCATGGTGGAGACCGTAGCAGAGGCGGAAGGGAAAGAGTGCTCCCACGGCACAGGCCCGCCCGCGGATCGGTGGGCCCCGATCGCGGGCCAGGCCACCGTGGGGGCACCCCCCAGGGCCAGATCGCCCCGCGCCCCCCCAGGACCCCAGAGCCCGCCCGCGCCGCCTTGTCCCGCCGGTAAGGTAGGTGGTTTAATCTACGCCGGCGGGACAGGCATTTTAGCTGTGGGCCGGAAAATCGCAGGGCGGGGGGGGGGGGGTGGTGCCAACCGGCGCGGCTCGATTCCAGCCCCCACCGAATCTTCGAATTCGGGACCCAGCGGGGGGTCGGAGAATGTCGCCCCATAGTTTAATATAGAAACCTTCTACTTTAGGAATGTGAACGAATCTTAGTTAGTAGTCTAAATAAATTTATAGTTTTGTTTATTAACAAAGCTTTTGTTTTTTATTCAACACTGCGCACCCGAGCCAGTCAGGTAAAGCAAAATCGAGAACGCAGCACCCATAAAGTTTCTATTCTACAAATTTTTAGTTGTTTCCTGTTCTCTTCCCCCCCCCCCCCCCCCCCCCCCACCCCGCCCCCCAGCAAGATGGTTCCAGCAAGAACCATCATCTCCACAAAGCAACCAGTTCAGAATGGAGCTCCAGTCAAGAAAGGCGCTATGCAGATGCAGCTCTTTGCTTTGTGAAAAATGATGGCAGGTGAGAAATGGTTCGCGCTGACCAACGCCACAAGAGAGAAAATATGCCGGCATGTTTGTGCAATCTCATTAATCTACGCAGGACCAATGTCCTCGGCCGCAAATAATTAGGTTGCCCGTCCCAGTCAATGCATTTGAAAGAACATCTGTTCATGTGAATCCTTGTGCTAATAACATGAGCAATCGACAGACGGGTTGTAAATGTGAACCGGCAGCTTAACTCAAGGACAAAGTCTGGGACTCGCAGTCTCCATTGGTGTCGACACGCGGATTTTATTCCCACACTGCCCCATCGGAATAAAATAGCCAGCAGGATAACTCCAAACTTGGGTTGGATCTGGAGAGGGAGCAGTGTCGGTTCACAAGCCTGTCACTGGCGGTGTGAGCGACTTGGACTGATGAATTAAGGCCAAAATCGATATTTTAAATGTTAAGCTACAACACAGAACTACATTGCACCTTAAACATGCATTCCCTGTAGAGTACCCAGTGGTGAAAGTGTTCAGTTACAACTCACGTTCATGATTGAAATGCATTACCCCTTTAAATGCATTACCCCTTTAAACGCATTACCCCTTTAAATGCATTGTCACTTTCAACGCATTGTCACTTTAAACGCATTGCCCCTTTAAACGCACTAGCCCTTTAAACGCATTGTCACTTTAACCACATTAGCCCTTTAAATGCGATGTCACTTTAAACGCATTACCCCTTTAAACACATTGTCACTTTAACTGCATTAGCCCTTTAAACGCTATGTCATTTTAAACGCATTACCCCTTTAAACGCATTGTCACTTTAACTGCATTACTTCTTTAAACACATTGTCACTTTAACCGCATTAGCCCTTTAAACGCTATGTCACTTTAAACGCATTGTCCCTTTAAACGCAATGTCCCTTTAAACGCATTGCCCCTTTAAACGCATTGTCACTTTAAACGCAATGTCCCTTTAAACGCATTGTCCCTTTAAACGCATTGTCACTTTAACCACATTAGCCCTTTAAATGCGATGTCACTTCAAACGCATTACCCCTTTAAACACATTGTCACTTTAACTGCATTAGCCCTTTAAACGCTATGTCATTTTAAACGCATTACCCCTTTAGACACATTGTCACTTTAACTGCATTACCCCTTTAAACACATTGTCACTTTAACCGCATTAGCCCTTTAAACGCTATGTCACTTTAAACGCAATGTCCCTTTAAACGCATTGCCCCTTTAAACGCATTGTCACTTTAAACGCAATGTCCCTTTAAACGCATTGTCCCTTTAAATGCATTACCCCTTTAAACGCATTGCCCCTTTAAACGCATTGTCACTTTAAACGCAATGTCCCTTCAAACGCATTGCCCCTTTAAACGCATAGTCCCTTTAAACGCAATGTCCCTTTAAACGCATTGTCCCTTTAAACGCATTGCCCCTTTAAACGCAATGTCCCTTTAAACGCATTGCCCCTTTAAACGCATTGCCCCTTTAAACGCATTGCCCCTTTAAACGCATTGCCCCTTTAAACGCATTACCCCTTTAAACGCATTGCCCCTTTAAACGCATTGTCACTTTAAACGCAATGTCCCTTTAAACCCATTGTCACTTTAAATGCATTGTCACTTTAAACACATTGCCCCTTTAAACGCATTGTCCCTTTAAACGCAATGTCCCTTTAAACACATTGTCCCTTTAAACGCATTGCCCCTTTAAACGCAATGTCCCTTTAAACGCATTGCCCCTTTAAACGCATTGCCCCTTTAAACGCATTGCCCCTTTAAACGCAATGTCCCTTTAAACGCATTGCCCCTTTAAACGCATTGCCCCTTTAAACGCATTGCCCCTTTAAACGCATTGCCCCTTTAAACGCATTACCCCTTTAAACGCATTGCCCCTTTAAACGCATTGTCACTTTAAACGCAATGTCCCTTTAAACCCATTGTCACTTTAAATGCATTGTCACTTTAAACGCATTGCCCCTTTAAACGCATTGTCCCTTTAAACGCAATGTCCCTTTAAACACATTGTCCCTTTAAACGCATTGCCCCTTTAAACGCAATGTCCCTTTAAACGCATTGCCCCTTTAAACGCATTGCCCCTTTAAACGCATTGCCCCTTTAAACGCAATGTCCCTTTAAACGCATTGTCCCTTTAAACGCATTGTCACTTTAAATGCATTGTCACTTTAAACGCAATGTCCCTTTAAACGCATTGCCCCTTTAAACGCATTGTCCCTTAAAACGCAATGTCCCTTTAAACGCATTGTCCCTTTAAACGCATTGCCCCTTTAAACGCAATGTCCCTTTAAACGCATTGTCCCTTTAAACGCATTGCCCCTTTAAACGCATTGTCACTTTAAACGCATTGCCCCATTAAACCCATTGTCACTTTAAACGCATTGCCCCTTTAAACGCAATGTCCCTTTAAACGCAATGTCCCCTTAAACGCATTGTCCCTTTAAACGCATTGTCCCTTTAAACGCATTGCCCCATTAAACGCAATGTCCCTTTAAACGCATTGTCCCTTTAAACCCATTGTCACTTTAAACGCATTGCCCCATTAAACCCATTGTCACTTTAAACGCATTGTCACTTTAAACGCATTGCCCCTTTAAATGCATTGGCACTTTAAATGCATTACCCCATTAAACCCATTGTCACTTTAAACGCATTGCCCCTTTAAATGCATTACCCCTTTAAACGCATTGTCACTTTAAACGCATTGCCCCTTTAAACGCATTGTCACTTTAAACGCATTGCCCCTTTAAATGCATTGGCACTTTAAATGCATTACCCCATTAAACCCATTGTCACTTTAAACGCATTGCCCCTTTAAATGCATTACCCCTTTAAACGCATTGTCACTTTAAACGCATTGCCCCTTTAAACGCATTGTCACTTTAAACGCATTGCCCCTTTAAACGCATTGTCACTTTAAACGCATTACCCCTTTAAACGCATTGTCACTTTAAACCCATTGTCACTTTAAACCCATTGTCACTTTAAACGCATTGCCCCTTTAAACGCATTGTCACTTTAAACGCATTGCCCCTTTAAACGCATTGTCACTTTAAACGCATTGCCCCTTTAAACGCATTACCCCTTTAAACGCATTGCCCCTTTAAACGCATTGTCACTTTAAACGCATTACCCCTTTAAACGCATTGTCACTTTAAACCCATTGTCACTTTAAACGCATTGCCCCTTTAAACGCATTGTCACTTTAAACGCATTGCCCCTTTAAACGCATTGTCACTTTAAACGCATTGCCCCTTTAAACGCATTACCCCTTTAAACGCATTGTCACTTTAAATGCATTGTCACTTTAAACGAAATGTCCCTTAAAACGCATTGTCACTTTAAATACATTGTCACTTTAAACGCATTGCCCCTTTAAATACATGACCCCTTTCACTGCATTGCCACTTTAAAAGTATTGCCACGTTAAACGAATTATCCCTTTAAACACATTACTCCTTTAATCGCATTGTCACTTTAAATGCATTACCCCTTTAAACACCTTACCCCTTTAAATGCATTACCCCTTTAAACACCTTACCCCTTTAAATGCATTGTCACTTTAAACGCATTACCCCTTTAAACGCATTGTCACTTTAAACGCATTAGGGGCTGTTTAGCACAGGGCTAAATCGCTGGCTTTGAAAGCAGACCAAGGCAGGCCAGCAGCACGGTTCAATTCCTGGAACAGCCTCCCCGAACAGGTGCCGGAATGTGGCGACTAGGGGCTTTTCACAGTAACATAGAAATAACATAGAATTTACAGTGCAGAAGGAGGCCATTCGGCCCATCGAGACTGCACCAGCTCTTGGAAAGAGCACCCAACCCAAGGTCAACACCTCCACCCTATCCCCATAACCCAGTCACCCCACCCAACACTAAGGGCAATTTTGGACACTAAGGGCAATTTATCATGGCCAATCCACCTAACCTGCACATCTTTGTACTGTGGGAGGAAACCGGAGCACCCGGAGGAAACCCACGCACACACGGGGAGGATGTGCAGACTCCGCACAGACAGTGACCCAAGCCGGAATCGAACTTGGGACCCTGGAGCTGTGAAGCAATTGTGCTATCCACAATGCTACCATGCTGCCCCCTTCTACTTCTACTTGTGACGATAAGTGATTTTCCTTTCCTTTTCCTTTAAACGCATTACCCCTTTAACTACATTACCCCTTTAACTACATTACCCCTTTAAACGCATTGCCACTTCAAACGCATTGCCACTTTAAACGCATTGTCACTTTAAATGCATTACCCCTTTAACTACATTACCCCTTTAACTACATTACCCTTTAAACGCATTACCCCTTTAAACGCATTACCCCTTTAAAGCTGTCATCTATTTTTCGCTCAGCTGTCAGCTGCTGTTTTTCTCTCACGCTGTTAGAACTTTGGCACGAACCTGGCTGCTCTTTTTCAACTTTTTTTGAACTTTTAAAACTTCACTCGTACGGCTCGAAAGCTCTTTCAGCAACCTCGACAGGACATTCCTTCGGGCCTTTTGGAAAGTTCTTTTTTTCCCCAGTGTTCCACATCTGCCCTGCAGGGTCTGGCAATATCTCAACGTCTCAAAGGGGTCCATTAGCCCAAAGACAGGCATTCGGGTAAGTACATTGTTCTTCAGACTTTGACGAAAACAGGATACTCTCAGGTGTCGGACCAGAGGCAGTGTTGCCATAATCCTGTCCTCATCGCCAGAGGTGATGATGCAGGTTCACAGATTGCATTGGAACCACAAAGGGTATTTATTACAAAGAAAAACTGTACAACAGCAGAGGAATCCACCCACCCACCCAATTACCCGAGAGCACCCACCCACCCAATTACCCGAGAGCACCCACCCACCCGGCTGCCCGAGAGCACCCACCCACCCGGCTACCCTACAACACCCACCCGGCTACCCTACAACACCCACCCGGCTACCCTACAACACCCACCCGGCTACCCTACAACACCCACCCACCCGGCTACCCTACAACACCCACCCGGCTACCCTACAACACCCACCCGGCTACCCTACAACACCCACCCAGCTGCCCTACAACACCCACCCGGCTACCCTACAACACCCACCCACCCGGCTACCCTACAACACCCACCCGGCTACCCTACAACACCCACCCGGCTACCCTACAACACCCACCCACCCGGCTACCCTACAACACCCACCCACCCGGCTACCCTACAACACCCATCCACCCGGCTACCCTACAACACCCACTCACCCGGCTACCCTACAACACCCACCCACCCGGCTACCCTACAACACCCACTCACCCGGCTACCCTACAACACCCACTCACCCGGCTACCCTACAACACCCACTCACCCGGCTACCCTACAACACCCATCCACCCGGCTACCCTACAACACCCACCCACCCGGCTCCCTACAACACCCACCCGGCTACCCTACAACACCCACCCACCCACCCACCCACCCGGCTACCCTACAGCACCCATCCACCCGGCTACCCTACAACACCCACCCACCCGGCTACCCTACAACACCCACTCACCCGGCTACCCTACAACACCCACCCACCCGGCTACCCTACAACACCCACCCACCCGGCTACCCTACAACACCCACCCACCCGGCTACCCTACAACACCCACCCACCCGGCTACCCTACAGCACCCACCCACCCGGCTACCCTACAACACCCACCCGGCTACCCTACAACACCCATCCACCCACCCGGCTACCCTACAACACCCACCCTCCCACCCGGCTACCCTACAGCACCCACCCACCCGGCTACCCTACAACACCCACCCACCCGGCTACCCTACAACACCCACCCACTCACCCGGCTACCCTACAGCACCCGCCCACCCGGCTGCCCGAGAGCACCCACCCACCCGGCTACCCTACAGCACCCACCCACCCGGCTACCCTACAACACCCACCCACCCGGCTACCCTACAACACCCACCCACCCACCCGGCTGCCCTACAACACCCACCCACCCGGCTGCCCGACAACACCCACCCACCCGGCTACCCTACAACACCCACCCACCCGGCTACCCTACAACACCCACCCACCCGGCTACCCGACAACACCCACCCACCCGGCTACCCGACAACACCCACCCGGCTACCCTACAACACCCACCCACCCGGCTGCCCTACAACACCCACCCGGCTACCCTACAACACCCTCCCACCCGGCTACCCTACAACACCCACCCGGCTACCCTACAACACCCACCCACCCGGCTGCCCTACAACACCCACCCGGCTACCCTACAACACCCACCCGGCTACCCGACAACACCCACCCACCCGGCTACCCTACAACACCCACCCACCCGGCTACCCTACAACACCCACCCACCCGGCTACCCGACAACACCCACCCACCCGGCTACCCTACAACACCCACCCACCCGGCTACCCTACAGCACCCACCCACCCGGCTACCCTACAACACCCACCCACCCGGCTACCCTACAACACCCACCCACCCGGCTACCCTACAACACCCACCCACCCGGCTACCCTACAGCACCCACCCGGCTACCCTACAACACCCACCCACCCGGCTACCCTACAGCACCCACCCAGCTACCCTACAACACCCACCCGGCTACCCTACAGCACCCACCCACCCGGCTACCCGACAACACCCACCCGGCTACCCTACAACACCCACCCACCCGGCTACCCTACAGCACCCACCCACCCAGCTACCCTACAACACCCACCCGGCTACCCTACAGCACCCACCCACCCGGCTACCCGACAACACCCACCCACCCGGCTACCCGACAACACCCACCCACCCGGCTACCCTACAACACCCACCCACCCGGCTGCCCTACAACACCCACCCGGCTACCCTACAACACCCTCCCACCCGGCTACCCTACAACACCCACCCGGCTGCCCTACAACACCCACCCGGCTACCCGACAACACCCACCCACCCGGCTACCCTACAACACCCACCCACCCGGCTACCCTACAACACCCTCCCACCCGGCGACCCTACAACACCCACCCGGCTGCCCTACAACACCCACCCACCCACCCGGCTACCCGACAACACCCACCCACCCGGCTACCCTACAACACCCACCCACCCGGCTACCCTACAACACCCACCCACCCGGCTACCCTACAACACCCACCCACCCGGCTACCCTACAACACCCACCCACCCACCCGGCTGCCCTACAACACCCACTCACCCGGCTACCCTACAGCACCCACCCACCCGGCTACCCTACAACACCCACCCACCCGGCTACCCTACAATACCCACCCACCCGGCTACCCTACAACACCCACCCGGCTACCCGACAACACCCACCCACCCACCCGGCTACCCTACAACACCCACCCACCCACCCGGCTACCCTACAACACCCACTCACCCGGCTACCCGAGTCCCTTTTTAAAATTGATTTCGAGTACCCAATTCATTTTTTCCAATTAAGGGGCAATTTAGCGTGGCCAATCCACCTACCCTGCACATCTTTGCGAGACCCACACAAACACGGGGAGAACGTGCAAACTCCACATGGACAGTGACGCAGAGCCGGGATCGAACCTGGGACCTCGGCGCCCTGAGGCAGCAGTGCTAACCCACTGCCCCACCGTGCTGCCCTGCTCTAGACCCTTCCTATCTTCTGCCGAAGTTATAACTCCACCCCCTGGGGTGATTGCCCACTCTGCGACCCAATTGGTCCCCCAAGGCAGGTGAGCCTCTTCTGCTGTGTTGCCCTTAAAGGCACAATCACCACCATAGGCTTGGTCAAAGAGGTCATTGGGTCATTTTCAAGGAGGATGCTGAGAGATTGAAGGAGTGGATTGCAGGGCTTTGAGGCCGAGATGGCTGAAGGCGTGGCCACTAACGGAAAGTTGAAGAAAATCAGGGCTGTGCAAAGAGGCCCGAATTGGTGGCACGCACACGCTCTCGTAGGGTTGTCGGAATGGAGGAGATTCCAGAGGTAGGCCATGGAGAGAACACAAGAATGAGAATTTTAAATACCCACTTTGCTGAAACCCACCAATGTATCTTTCACTTTAACACCCTCTTTCTCAGGATGGTAGACCTGCTGATCTGAAACACCATCAGTTTTCCCATCTGCACATACATCCAGCCTCGTATATCACAAACCCGGCAGTGGCTAATCGCTTCTTTCCCAATCTTTTTTTAAAAAATATCTTTTATTCAAGATTTTTGGCCAAACGTAACAGTACGTAGTGTTTCTTTTACACAGCAATAAAGCAATATAAATAACCGTGGCCAGTTTTAAACAAATAAATAAATAATATATAAACAAAAACAAAATCTAAACTGAATGGCAACTGCCTTATCCAAAATAAATACTCTCCAAAAATACAATCCGACAATCCAATATACAATTACATATACCAAATACCTATACATATACAATAACATCCCTGAGAGTCCGTCCGATTCCCCCCCCCCCCCGGGTTGCTGCTGTTGTCTACTTCTTCTCCATTCCCTCTATCTTTCTGTGAGGTAATCGACGAACGGTTGCCACCGCCTGGTGAACCCCTGAGCCGAACCCCTTAACACGAACTTAATCTGTTCTAACTTTATAAACCCTGCCATGTCGTTTATCCAGGTCTCCAACCCCGGGGGTTTGGCTTCCTTCCACATTAACAGTATCCTGCGCCGGGCTACTAGGGACGCAAAGGCCAACACGTCAGCCTCTCTCGCCTCCTGCACTCCCGGCTCTTCTGCAACCCCAAATATAGCCAACCCCCAGCTTGGTTCGACCCGGACCCCCACCACCTTCGAAAGCACCTTTGCCACCCCCACCCAGAACCCCTGTAGTGCCGGGCATGACCAGAACATGTGGGTGTGATTCGCTGGGCTTCTCGAGCATCTCGCACACCTATCCTCTACCCCCAAAAATTTACTAAGCTGTGCTCCAGTCATATGCTCCCTGTGTAACACCTTAAATTGTATCAGGCTTAGCCTGGCACACGAGGACGATGAGTTTACCCTACGTAGGGCATCAGCCCACAGCCCCTCCTCAATCTCCTCCCCCAGTTCTTCTTCCCATTTCCCTTTCAGCTCATCTACCATGATCTCCCCCTCGTCCCTCATTTCCCTGTATATGTCCGACACCTTACCATCCCCCACCCATGTCTCTGAGATCACTCTATCCTGCACCTCCTGCGTCGGGAGCTGTGGGAATTCCCTCACCTGTTGCCTCGCAAAAGCCCTCAATTGCATGTACCGAAATGCATTCCCTTGGGGCAACCCATATTTTTCCGTCAGCGCTCCCAGACTCGCAAATGTCCCATCTACAAACAGGTCTCTCAGTTGTACTACCCCAGCTCTTTGCCATGCTCCAAATCCCCCATCCATTCTCCCCGGAACGAACCTATGATTGTTTCTTATCGGGGACCGCACCGAGGCTCCCGTCCTTCCCCTATGTCGTCTCCACTGCCCCCAAATTTTCAATGTAGCCACCACCACCGGGCTTGTGGTGTATTTCTTTGGTGAGAACGGCAACGGCGCCGTCACCATAGCTTGTAGGCTAGTCCCCCTGCAGGACGCCCTCTCCAATCTCTTCCATGCCGCTCCCTCCCCTTCTCCCATCCACTTACACACCATTGAAACATTGGCGGCCCAGTAGTACTCGCTTAGGCTCGGTAGTGCCAGCCCCCCCCTGTCTCTACTACGCTGCAAGAATCCCCTCCTCACTCTCGGGGTCTTCCCAGCCCACACAAAACTCATAATACTCTTCTCGATTCTTTTGAAAAAAGCCTTCGTGATCACCACCGGGAGGCACTGAAACACAAAGAGGAATCTCGGGAGGACCACCATTTTAACCGCCTGCACCCTCCCTGCCAGTGACAGGGATACCATGTCCCATCTCTTAAAGTCCTCCTCCATCTGTTCCACCAACCGCGTTAAATTAAGCCTGTGTAATGTACCCCAATTCTTGGCTATCTGGATCCCCAAGTACCGGAAGTCCCTTGTTACCTTCCTCAATGGTAAATCCTCTATCTCTCTGCTCTGCTCCCCTGGATGCACCACAAACAGCTAACTTTTCCCCATGTTCAGTTTATACCCTGAAAAATCCCCAAACTCCCCAAGTATCCGCATTATCTCTGGCATCCCCTCCGCCGGGTCCGCCACATATAGCAACAAATCATCCGCATACAGAGATACCCGGTGTTCTTCTCCCCCCCCTGAGTACTCCCCTCCACTTCCTGGAACCCCTCAATGCTATGGCCAGGGGTTCAATCGCCAGTGCAAACAATAACGGGGACAGAGGACATCCCTGCCTCGTCCCTCTATGGAGCCGAAAATAGTCAGACTCCCGTCCATTCGTGACCACGCTCGCCATCGGGGCCCTATACAGCAACTGTACCCACCTGATATACCCATCCCCAAAGCCAAATCTCCTCAGCACCTCCCACAAATAATCCCACTCCACTCTATCAAATGCTTTCTCGGCATCCATCGCCACCACTATCTCCGCTTCCCCCTCTGGTGGGGGCATCATCATTACCCCTAACAGCCTCCGTATATTCGTGTTCAGCTGTCTCCCCTTCACAAACCCAGTTTGGTCCTCATGAACCACCCCCGGGACACAATCCTCTATCCTCATTGCCATTACCTTGGCCAGAATCTTAGCGTCCACATTCAGGAGGGAAATGGGCCTGTAGGACCCGCATTGCAGCGGGTCTTTTTCCTTCTTTAGGAGGAGCGATATCGTTGCCTCTGACATAGTCGGGGGCAGCTGCCCCCTTTCCCTCGCCTCATTAAAGGTTCTCATCAGTAGCGGGGCCAGCAAGTCCATATATTTCATATAGAATTCAACTGGGAATCCATCTGGTCCCGGGGCCTTCCCCGCCTTCATGCTCCCATTCCCTTTCACTACTTCCTCCGTCTCAATCTGTGCTCCCAGTCCTACCCTCTCCTGCTCCTCCACCTTAGGAAATTCCAGCTGATCCAGAAAGCACATCATTCTCTCCTTCCCATCCGGGGGCTGAGCTTCATATAATCTTTCATAAAATGCCTAGAACACTCCATTCACTCTCTCCGCTCCCCGCTCCGTCTCTCCCTCCTCATCTCTCACCCCCCCTATCTCCCTCGCTGCTCCCCTTTTCCTCAGTTGGTGGGCCAGCAACCTGCTCGCCTTCTCCCCGTATTCGTACTGTACACCCTGTGCCTTCCTTCGTTGTGCCTCTGCATTACCCGTAGTCAACAAGTCAAATTCTACATGTAGCCATTGCCTTTCCCTGTACAGTCCCTCCTCCGGTGCCTCCGCATATTGTCTGTCCACCCTCAGAAGTTCTTTCAACAACCGCTTCCTTTCCCTACCCTCCTGCTTTCCTTTATGTGCCCTAATAGATATCAGCTCCCCTCTAACCACTGCCTTCAACGCCTCCCAGACCACTCCCACCTGTACCTCCCCATTATCATTGAGTTCCAAGTACCTTTCAATACACCCCCTCACCCTTAAACACACCCCCTCATCTGCCAATAATCCCATGTCCATTCTCCAGGGTGGACGCTGTTGTTTTTCTTCCCCTATCTCCAGGTCCACCCAATGTGGAGCATGATCCGAAATGGCTATAGCCGTGTACTCCGTCCCCGTCACCTTTGGGATCAGTGCCCTTCCCATAACAAAAAAATCTATTCGTGAATAAACTTTGTGGACATAGGAGAAAAACGAAAACTCCTTACTCCTAGGTCTACTAAATCTCCAGGGGTCTACTCCTCCCATCTGCTCCATAAAGTCCTTAAGCACCCTAGCTGCAGCCGGCCTCCTTCCGGTCCTGGACCTCGATCTGTCCAGCCCTGGGTCCAGCACCGTATTAAAGTCTCCACCCATTACCAACTTTCCCGCCTCTAGGTCCGGGATGCGTCCCAACATACCCTTCTTAAAATTGGCATAATCCCAGTTCGGGGCATACACGTTCACTAATACCACCGCCTCCCCTTGCAATTTGCCCCCACTATCCGCCACTATAGTCTTTGCCTCAAACATTACCCGCTTCCCCACTAGTATGGCCACCCCCCTGTTTTTTGCGTCTAGCCCCGAATGAAACACCTGCCCCACCCATCCTTTGCGTAGTCTGATCTGGTCTATCAGCTTCAGATGCGTCTCCTGAAGCATAACCACATCTGCCTTAAGTTTCTTTAGGTGTGCGAGTACCCGTGCCCTCTTAATCGGCCCGTTCAGCCCTCTCACATTCCAAGTAATCAACCGGGTTGGGGGGCTCTTTACCGCCCCCCCCCCTTGACGACTAGCCATCTCCTTTTTCAATCCAGTTCCTCACCCGGTTCCCACGTAGCCGTATCTCCCCCAAGCGGCGCCCCCCCGCCCCGACCACCCCCCCCCCCCATACCAGCTCCCCCTTCTCCCCAGCAGCAGCAACCCAGTTAACCCCCCCCCCCGCTAGATCCCAAACTAGCGTAATTGCACCCCCCATGTTGCTCCCAGAAGTCAGCAAACTCTGGCCGACCTCGGCTTCCCCCCGTGACCTCGGCTCACACTGTGCGAGGCCCCCTCCTTCCTGCTTCCCTGTTCCCGCCGTGATTACCATAGCGCGGGAACAAAGCCCGCGCTTCCCTTTTAGCCCCGCCCCCAATGGCCGGCGCCCTCAGTTCCTCATCCTCCCTCCCCCACGACATGGGGAAGAGAGAAAAGTTACAGGGTCGCAGGATTAACAACTTGGGAAGTCATCTCTTCCCTCTTTTCCCCCCCTTCATCCCACATATTCACCCCCCCACTTTGTCCCAAACGTTCTTTTTCTGGCTCCAGTTTCTCCTCGACAATAAATGTCCACGCCTCATCTGCCGTTTTGAAGTAGTGGTGTTTCCCTTGATGTGTGACCCACAGTCTTGCCGGTTGCAGCATTCCAAATTTAATCTTCCGTTTGTGCAGCACCGCCTTGGCCCGATTAAAGCTTGCCCTCCTTCTCGCCACCTCCGCACTCCAATCTTGATACACGCGGATCACCGCGTTCTCCCACCTACTGCTCCGAGTTTTCTTTGCCCATCTGAGGACCATCTCTCTGTCCTTATATCGGAGAAATCTCACCACTATGGCTCGAGGAATTTCTCCAGCCCTCGGTCTTCGCGCCATAACTCGATAGGCTCCCTCCACCTCCAGCGGACCCGTCGGGGCCTCCGATCCCATTAACGAGTGCAGCATCGTGCTCACATATGCCCCGACGTCCGCCCCTTCTACACCTTCGGGAAGACCAAGAATCCTTAAATTCTTCCTCCTCGCATTATTCTCCAGCACCTCCAGCCTTTCCACACACCTTTTGTGTTGTGCCTCGTGCATCTCCGTCTTCACCACCAGGCCCTGTATGTCGTCCTCATTCTCAGCAGCCTTTGCCTTCACGACCCGAAGCTCCTGTTCCTGGGTCTTTTGCTCCTCCTTTAGCCCCTCAATCGCTTGTAATATCGGGGCCAACAGCTCCTTCTTCATCTCCTTTTTGAGTTCTTCCACGCAACGCCGTAGGAACTCTTGTTGGTCAGGGCCCCATATTAAACTGCCTCCTTCCGACGCCATCTTGCTTTGTGCTTGCCTTCCTGGCCGCTGCTCTAGAGGATCCACCGCAATCCGGCCACTTTCCTCTCTTTTTTCCATCCGTGTCCAGGGGGGATTCCCTTCTGGATTACCGCACAGTGTTTTTTGCCGTTAGAATTGCCGTTGGGGCTCCTATTAAGAGCCCAAAAGTCCGTTCCACCGGGAGCTGCCGAAACGTGCGACTTAGCTGGTCATCGCCGCACCCGGAACTGTCTTCTTTCCCAATCTTTTGAACCTTGGTTTATGTCTTGCGCTGCGCTGTGTCCTTTCAACCAGGTTTTGGGATAACAGTTATATAAACAAAATTGAGCATTAAAATAATAAATCTCTTGTCATTCAACGTCAGAAGAAGTCTATAATTGTGGAACCAAGTGTGTGCAGAGCACACTTTGCTCAGTATTTGTAGCACGGTGGTTAGCACTGCTGCCCCACAGCGCCAGGGACCCGGGTTCAATTCTGACCTGTCAAGTGCGGAGTCTGCACGTTCTCCCCGTGTCTGCGTGGGTTTCCTCCGGGTGCTCCGGTTTCCTCCCACAGTCCAAAGACGTGCAGGTTAGGTGGATTGACCGTGCTAAGTTGCCCCTTAGTGTCCAAAAGGTTAGGTGGGGTTACGGGGATTGGGTCAGGGCATGGGCCTGGGTAGGTTACTCTTTCCAAGGGTCGGTGCAGACTCGATGGGCCGAATGGCCTCCTTCTGCACTGGAGAGTTTCTATTATGTATTGCGTGATAGATAGGATGTGCACTATCTATAATGTAACATTGTCCTGATATATTTAAATAGTAGAAACTCCGACGATACCAAAGCATTATGATTTGTTACACTAAATCTCTTCATTAAGTTATCCAATTGCTCCGTTTGTTGAGATGCTTAATTTCACATCGAAATTTCAATCGAAACACGCCCAAGCATCCTATTGGATGCTTTGGAAACACAGGTTCTGGCGATCGACACACGAGCTAAACACACTCGACCACGACCTCAAGCATCTGGGAAGAAATGAGAGGGCTGGGCGCTTTGAGATTGAAAAAGTGCTCCTACGTGTTTAAGCGTTATTTTGTGATATCGAGGCGGCACTTGGGCCCAGCAGGCACAAATTGAAAAAGCGCGATCCTTCAGCATGATCCTGATCGCCCTCAGGGACCCTCGTGCCCTCAAATAAATACTTCAGCCGTTCCATCTGTAGTTCCCCCATGTTGCACAAACAAAATGTGTGCACCAGAAATAATTTGTGATGCTTCCCGCATACCAGCACTGGCTTCCGCTCTCCTGTTATATCGTACTTGTTCAAGAGCTGCACGGATGTTATGTTGACCGAGAAAACCCTTCTCGATTAGCTTCAATGACACAAGAAAATACACACACTGTTCGCTTTAACTTTATTTTATTTGTGTCTTCCAATCTTCAAAATCGATCACACAGAATGTGTCTCAGATTCACAGCTGAGCTTTAGGTATTACCCGCCATCGTAAACCAGTGTGTAGAAGGAGGCCCCATCGAGTCTGCAGTGGCCCTTGGAAAGAGCACCCTACCCAAGACCACACCTCCACATTTTCCCAAGAACCCCACCCAAACTTTTTGGACACTGAGGGACACTTTAGCACGGCCAATCCACCTGACCCGCACATCTTTGGACTGCGGGAGGAAACCGGAGCACCCAGAGGAAACCCACGCACACACGGGGAGAACGTGCAGACTCCGCACAGACAGTGACCCAAGCCGGGAATCGAACCCGGGACCCTAGAGCTGTGAAGCAACTATGCTAACCACTGTGCTACCGTGCCGAAGGAGGCTGGCCAGGCTGCGAGCGCTCGATGTGGAGCTCTTCTTCTCTGAGTTCTCAGCCTCTTCCGCGCTGGTTGCTCCTGGGGGTTCCCAGGTTGTCGTTGATGATGTATTCCGACGTTGCTTCTTTTATACAGGTTCTCGCGCTGAGCCATGGGGCGGGATTCTCCAATCACACGGCAGAGTGTCCACGCCGTCGTAAACGGCGTCTCGTTTTACGGCGACGTGAACGGGCCGCTCCCAGGACTAATTCTGGCCCCTGCAGGAGGCCAGCACGGCGCTGGTGCGATTCCCGCCGCTCCAGCTGCAGATCCCAGCGCGAACAGTGCGCCGCGGGATCCGCGAATGCGCAGTTGTGCCCGCGTCAATGAGGACATGCGCCGTGGCACCGGCGCCAACGCGCGCCTGCGAAGTGGCCTCCTTCAACGCGCCGGCCCCAACACAACATGGCGCAGGGCTACAGGGGCCGGCGCGTAGGAAAGGAGGTCCCCAGCCACAGAGGCCGGCCCGCCGATCGGTGGGCCCCGATCGCGGGCCAGGCCACATCGGAGCCCCCCCCCCCCTCCCACAGGCCGCCACCCGACCCTTCCACGCCGAGGTCCCGTCAGCCCAGAGCAGGTTAGAACGGCGCCGGCGGGACTCGGCCCATTTCTTACGGCCGCTCGGGCCGGAGAATTGGCGGGCCGGTCACGTAGAGCGGCCCGTGACCGGCGCCACGCCAACTACGCCGGCGCCAATGGTCGGCGTCGGGGCGGCGTGGCCCGTTCGCAGGGATTCTCCGGCCCGGCCCAGGGCTGGGAGAATCTCCCCCCATGATACACACACACATATCTGGCCTGAGACCTATTGTCCCATCAGGATTTAAACTCATTAATAGGAATAAACAGGATACTTCTGTTCAGCCAGGGTGATTCAGTCAAGATCCATTGCCCTCTGAGACACTCTTGTCTGACCAGCTATTAGCCCATTACGAATCCTAATGGCGTCTTTGTTCATTGTTCGTCCTGCTGCAAGGTAGATCTTTACTGTCCCGAAGTTACACATTCATAGCATGGTCTTTAGTCCTTTTGTGTAAACATGATAACTACTGTCAGTGGGTAATCGCGAAGTTCCATGCAGCGATGATGAGTTTCTGCGTTGACCTGAGTGCTCAGGCAGGCAGCCAATATCGATTCAAGCCAGCGCCCTGCTTGGTAGTTCCTGATTTTGGCCTATATGTCTTGTCCCCCTCTGCCAGCCTGTCCCCAGTACCACCCTGTTTCTCCAGCTTCTCCCGAGTGCTCTGCAGATGTACAGCTCTTCTATACGCTGACTGCCGCAATGTCAAGCTTTAAATCACCTTTTAGCTTCCCATTACTTCCTCTCCCTCTTGTAGAGAACAGGACAATACCAAAGAGCCCATTCAGTATACTGTGCCTGTCCCAACTCTGAAAAATTAACCAATTAGATCCACTCCCCCCACTCTCTCCTCATGGCCTTGGAAATGTTCCTGTTCTAAGTATCTACTCAATACCTTTTTGAAAGTTCTTTGCTTTGCCACTTCCTAATTTCCCATTTTGAAGGTAGCTCCCACCATCCTATCAAGCAGCACATTCCACACCGAGACAACTCACTGCATTAACATACTGCTCATCTCCCCCACCCTCACCACCAACCCCACTACCCCGCCCTGGTTCTTATGTTAATTATCTTCAATCTGTAACTTCTCGTAATTGCCCTCCATGCCAACGGAACTGTTTCTCCTTATTTATTTTATTCAGATCCTTCATAACTTTTCCACGCTCCTGTAAACCTCCCGACCTCCTCCTCTCGAAGGGGAACAACCTTGGTTCCCCCTGGTCTGTTCACATGGCTGAGGTTCCACTCCCAATTTCCTCACTATCCTTGACGCCTTTCTGAAAGTGTGGTTCCCAGAACTGTCCACAATGCTCCACCTCGGGCCTAACCGACGACCAGGGCTCCTTTCGCGGTTGCCATCGGTTACTGCAGACAGGCTGGCTTCGAGTTCGAGAACCCGGAGGAATGCGTTACCCTGGGGGCCCTCAGGTTGGGTTGTTCACCCTGACGGAGGATTGGTCGCCCCATGTTTGTAGTGGGTCTGTTGTGTTCTGCTTCTTCATGTAGCATAAGCTGCTTCCTTGACGTAAGCTCCGACAAAGGAAGGTTCAGACTTGGAGATAGGTTTAACACATTTATTGAACAGTTAACAATTCTCCTACTTGAGTTTGACTCTCCTGCTAATCTTGCTGTAGTAACTCAATCTAACTAACCAGTCTGCTCTAAGCCATGCGGTGGGTGTGATGCTTCTGATCTGCCCCTGTCCTTCTCTTTAAGTGTCGCTTGTGGAAAAGAGAAAGAGCATGTGTGCCCTGTCCTTATATATGGGTTGCCCCCTTGTGGTAGTGTCACCTCTGGGTGTCTTGACTGCCTATTGGTCGTGTCCTATTCTAAGTGTTCATTAGCTGTAAGTCTGCATGTCATGATGTCTCTGGTGCTCCCTCTAGTGTTCACCTAGTTTAAGTGTGAGCATTAACCCCTTGTGTATTTACAGCGATGCATAACACCACAGGTGTTCTCTGGTGTGTTGAAGGTTGAGAGTTCAAATCCCGCTCCAGGGACTCCAGTGCCTGATCTAAGCGGACGCTCCCAGTGCAGCACTGTTGGAGGGCTGTACTACCAGAGGTGCCAGTTTTCGACTGAGGCATTAAATGGGGCTCCGTCTCCTCCTCCCAGGTGGATGTAAAGGGTCCCGTGGCCACTATTTGTACAAGAACTGGGATGTTCTCCCTCATGTCCCGGCCAAACATCACCAAAACGGATAATCTGGGATTTTAATCACATCGCTGTTTCTGGGATCTTGCTCTGCACAAATTGGCTGCCGTGTTTCCTGTATTACAACACTTCAAAAATACTTCCTTGTCTGAACAGTACTTTGTGATGTCGCAAGGATGTGCCAGGCGCAATACAAGTGTTACCTTTTCTCTCTCAGCTCATAGACTCATCTGAAGGTGGCACGGTGACACAGTGGTTAGCACTGCTGCCTCACAGCGCCAGGGACCCGGGTTCAATTCCGGCCTTGGGTCACTGTCTGTGCGGAGTCTGCACGCTCTCCCCATGTGTGTTTCCTCCAGGTGCTCCGGTTTCCTCCAACAGGCCAAAGATGTGCGGGTTAGGGTGGATTGGCCATGTCAAAATTGCCCCTTAGCGTTCGAAGGTTGGGTGGGGTTACAGGGCCAAGGCGGGGGAGTGCAGACTCGATGGACCGAATGGCCTCTATCTGCACTGTAGGGATTTAATGGGGACATGTCCCAATGTCGCAGACCTGGGTTGCCACCTTATGCCTGAGTTCAATCTCCTAATCTGCCAACCAAATCAAAGAGGTGAGATTGCTACGCATGGAAACAAGTTGTGTGGTTCTGGGGCAATCTCGGCCCACTGCGCTGAAGATAATTCATTCCTCAATTACACGCTTAGAGCAGAGAGGTCAGGGGTAGTGGGTAGTGCAGTTATCACCCTTATTCCTTGGACCAGGCTGTCTGTGAGCGAAGACCTCTTGTCAGGGCACTCGCTGTCTATTGGCACCATCCACTGCTCCAGGCACAGAGGGATCCTCTTACTGTGCATGAGATTGGGTGGTTTCATCAGATAGAACGATATAGGCCGTAGTGTCCTCCCCACCGACCCGGCACCCCCCGCCCCTGCTGATAATCCAACAGTGTCAGATAATCCCAGGGTGGAAGAGTCAATTACTGGGGGGCATAGGTTTAAGGCGCGAAGGGCAAAGTTTAGAGGAGATGTGCGAGGGACGTTTTTTACACAGAGGGTGGTGGGTGCCTGGAACTCGCTGCCGGAGGAGGTGGTGGAAGCAGGGACGATAGTGACATTTAAGGGGCATCTTGACAAATACATGAATAGGATGGGAATAGAGGGATACAGACCCCGGAAGTGTAGAAGGTTTTACGTTAGACGGGCAGCATGGTCGGCGCAGGCTTGGAGGGCCGAAGGGCCTGTTCCTGTGCTGTACTTTTCCTTGTTCTTTAGTGCCTCACCCTGACCCGATATCCTCTCCCACCAATGTCTAAAACCCCATCCTTACATCTTGTTCACTTACTTCAAAACTGACCTCTCCCTTTTTAAAAAATAAATTTAGAGTACCCAATTATTATTTTTTCCCAATTAAGGGGCAATTTAGTGTGGCCAATCCACCTACCTGATGTACGATCAGCCACTACTGAAGCGAGATTGTAGTCCAATTGAAGGCTTTAATGAACAAGTAGTTACCCCAGCAGCTCCGGTACAAAATGACTGCTGTGGGTGAAACACAGACTCTAATGCTCCACCTGCTGGGCGGAACCAGCAGGCAGGTCCCACCACTCATACTACAGTATAAGGTACATCCCACCTAGGTACCGCAATACCCCTAATATAGACGACCACATTCACCCCCTGTTTAAAAAAGAGTCCGGCGGGTGTGGTGGCCTTGCTTTTACAGTGGTAGAGGTTATAGCGGTACCCTTCGGTGCCTTTACATGCAATACACATATTTACAGACAATTATTTCATTTTACAATGAAACTATCAGCCGGTCGGGGGCCCTGGTCGTCCTCTGCGATCGTCGCAGTCCCGGCGGTGATGCTGGCGTCGGCTCGGGCTTCCGTGGCTCTGGGAGCGTGTCGTCTTCAGCTTCATCGCATCCGGATGGGGCCGGTGGGAGGACGGATCCTCCTGGGAAGGGGGCTGCGGTGGTGTGCGCCGGTGAAAAAATGGTTGGGGTTGGTGGGGGTGGGGGGATCCAGCGGGGGCCAGATCCCGGAGGGAGACCGTGTCTTGTCGGCCGTCGGGGTGCGCCACATACGCGTACTGGGGGTTAGCATGGGGGGGATGTACCCTCTCGACCAGTGGGTCCGACTTGTGGGCCCATACGTGTTTGCAGAGTAGGACGGGTCTGGGGTCTGGGCCCGCAGACCGTACCGGTCAACCATTCGGTCCATCTCCCGTTGGAAGACCGAGACCCCATTTGTGACACCAAAGGGAACCCTTAGAAAGTGGTAGAGCCGCCCATCTGCTTCGAATGCAGTGTACTTGCGGTCGTCCGGGCGAATGGGGAGCTGGTGGTAGGCGGATTTAAGGTCTACTGTGGAGAAAATCTTGTACTGCGCTATCTGGTTGACCATTTCAGATATGCGGGGGAGAGGGTACGCGTCGAGCTGCGTTGATGAGGTCCCCGAGGAGGACTCCCTAGGGAAGGCAAGGCAACGTTCATGAGGTGTTTCGTTGGTAGTAGTGCACAGTAGTGATCAGATGGAGCGAAGTGCATCGGGGAGGACCTTCTGCCAGCGGGACACTGGGAGATTCTTGGACCGTAGGGCCAGTAGGACGGCCTTCCAGACCGTCCCGTTCTCCCTCTCTACCTGACCGTTTCCCCGGGGGTTGTAACTGGTCGTCCTGCTCGAGGCGATGCCCTTGCTGAGCAGGAATTGACGCCGCTCGTCGCTCATAAAGGAGGACCCCCTATCGTTATGGATGTAGGCGGGGAAACCGAACAGGGTAACGATGCTGTGGAGGGCTTTAATGACGGTGGCAGCCGTCATGTCGGGACAGGGGATGGCGAAAGGGAACCGGGAGTACTCATCAATCACGTTTAAGAAATACGTGTTGCGGTCGGTGGAGGGAAGGGGCCCTTTGAAATCCACGCTGAGGCGTTCAAAGGGGCGGGAAGCCTTCACCAGGTGCGCTTTCTCTGGCCTGGAGAAGTGCAGCTTGCACTCCGCGCAGATTTGGCAGTTTCTGGTTACGGCCCTGACCTCGATGGAGTAGGGCAGATTGCGGGTTTTAACAAAGTGGAAGAACCGGGTGGCAGAGGTTGTCGTGGAGGGTCCGGAGTCGGTCTACCTGTACACTGGCACAAGTGCCGCGGGACAGGGCATCAGGAGGCTCATTGAGCTTCCAGGGACGATACAAGATCTCGTAATTCTAGTTGGAGAGCTCGATCCGCCACCGTAAGATCTTATCATTCTTAATTTTGCCCCGCTGTGCATTGTCAAACATGAAGGCTACCGACCGTTGGTCAGTAAGGAGAATGAATCTCCTGCCAGCCAGGTAGTGCCTCCAATGCCGCACAGCTTTGACGATGGCTTGGGCCTCTTTCTCGACGGAGGAATAGCGGATTTCTGAGGCGTGGAGGGTGCGTGAAAAGAAGGCCACTTGTCTGCCCGCCTGATTGAGGGTGGCAGCCAGAGCTACGTCTGATGCGTCGCTCTCGACCTGGAAGGGGAGGGACTCATCGAATGCGTGCATCGTCACCCTGGCGATGTCTGCTTTGTTGCGACTGAAAGCCTGGTGGGCCTCTGCCGATAGGGGAAAAACCGTGGACTGGATTAGTGGGCGGGCCTTGTCCACATAATTGGGGACCCACTGGGCGTAATAAGCAAAGAAGCCCAGGAAACTTTTCAGGGCCTTGGGGCAGTGGGGGAGGGGAAAGTCCATGAGGGGGCGCACGCGTTCGGGATCTGGGCCTATGACTCCATCATACACTACGTAGCCGAGGATGGCTAGGCGATCGGTGCTAAACAGCATTTGTCCTTGTTATAGGTTAAGTTAAGGATTTTTGCGGTATGGAGGAATTTGCGGAGGTTGGTGTCGTGGTCCTGCTGGTCGTGGCCGCAGATGGTGACATTGTCGAGGTACGGGAACGTGGCCCGCAGACCGTACCGGTCAACCATTCGGTCCATCTCCTGTTGGAAGACCGAGACCCCATTTGTGACACCAAAGGGAACCCTTAGAAAGTGGTAGAGCCGCCCATCTGCTTTGAATGCAGTGTACTTGCGGTCGTCCGGGCGAATGGGGAGCTGGTGGTAGGCTGATTTAAGGCCTACTGTGGAGAAAACCTTGTACTGCGCTATCTGGTTGACCATTTCAGATATGCGGGGGAGAGGGTACGCGTCGAGCTGCGTATACCTGTTGATGGTCTCACTGTAGTCTTTGACCATCTTATGTTTCTCCCCAGTCTTTACAACCACCACTTGAGCTCTCCAGGGGCTGTTGCTGGCCTTGATAATGCCTTCCTTTAGTAACCGCTGGACTTTCTCTTTTGTTGTGCTCTTGAAGTAGCAGAAGCTGCTTCCTTGATGTGCACTCTGACAAAGGAAGGTTCAGACTTGGAGATAGCTTCAACACGTTTATTGAACTATTAACAATTCTCCTACTTGGATTCGACGCTACTGTTAATCCTTCTATAGCTACTCAGACTGACGAACCAGTCTGCTACAATCCACGTGGTGGGTGTGATGTTCTCTCAACCCTGTGTCTGTACTCACTGAGTGTCTCCACTGGAAAGAGACTGAGCATGTGTGATGTGCCCTTTTATATGGGTTGGTGTAATGCCCCCCTGTGGTAGTGTCACCTCTGTGTGTATCATGACTGCCCAATGGTCGTGTCCCATCTTACTGACCTATTGGTTGACTGTGTGTGTGCCATGTCTCTGGTGATCCCTCTAGTGTCTAGCTAGGTGTAGTGTATGTACATTAACCCTTTGTGTACTTACAGTGATGTATATCACCACACTTCCGACCTAATGAAGGTCCGATCCTGGGCTGTACCGTCTGCTCCTGGTGGCAACGGGTTTGCAATCGGGGGTAAGGTTTGCAAACAGGGAAGGCGGGTCGACCTTGAGGGTCGCGAGGCTGCAGACAGTGAGGGGGGGTATGGGGCCGCCGAATTTGAAGGTTAAACTTTGCAGGTTACACTGGGAGTCCAGTCCCAGGAGTGTGGCAGCGCAGAGATGGGGGAGGACGTAGAGTCGGAAGTTATTGAACTCCGTGCCCTGGACCGTGAGGTTGGCTATGCAGTACCCCCAGATCGCCACAGAGTGGGACCCAGCGGCCAGGGAGATCTTTTGTTTAATCGGGTGTACAGCGAGGGAGCAGTGTCTTACCGTATTGGGATGGATGAAGCTCTCCGTGCTCCCAGAGTCGATCAAGCAGGATGTCTTGTGCCCATTGATGAGTACCGACGTCGTCGCGGTTGAAAGCGTTTGGGGCCGAGACTGGTTCACTGAGGCAAGTTGTGGCAGAAGCTGAGAGATCTCGTCAGGCGGTACACGGCCACCCGAGTCGTCATCCAAGATGGCTGCCCCCATGAATCACACATGGCTGGCTGGGAGATCTCATCAGGCGATACATGGCCAGCCGAGTCGGGGCCCTGAGACGTCATCCAAGATGGCTGCCCCCATGAATTGCACATGGCCTGTGAGGAGAGGAATGGCAGCGGGCCCGGTTCGCCTGTGGAGACAGCGGCGGCCGACATGTGCGACCAGTGGGCGCCGCCACCTTGGCTGGACTCAGGACCCTGACTCGGATGACCACACACCGCCCGGGGAGAATATCCAAGTTCAGCCACGACTAGCCTCGGTGACCCTGGACCAGTCACGGCCCCGAATACCCGCGACTACAACGACGACCATGCTCATCAATGGGCATGAAACATCCTGTCTGATCAACTCTGGGAGCACGGAGAGCTTCATACACCCCAACACGGTAAAGCGCTGTTCGCTCCCTGTTCACCCAGTTAACCAAACAATCTCCCTGGCCTCCGGGTCTTATTCAGTGGAGATCAAGGGGTATTGCATAGCGAACCTCACGGTCCAGAGAAGGGAGTTTAAAAATTACCAGCTCTACGTCCTTCCCCACCTCTGCGCTGCCACACTCCTAGGGTTAAATTTTCAATGCAACCTCGAAAGCTTAACCTTTAAATTCGGCGGCCCTATACCCCCCCTCACTGTCTGCAGCCTCGCGCCCCTCAAGGTCGATCCGCCTTCCCTGTTTGCGAACCTCACCCCGGATTGCAAACCCGTCGCCACCAGGAGCAGACGGTATAGTGCCCAGGACCGGACCTGTTAGGTCGGAGGTCCAGCGATTACTGAGGGAAGGTGTCATTGAGGCTAGCAACAGTCCCTGGAGAGCTCAAGTAGTGGTTGTAAAGACTGGGGAGAAGCATAGGATGGTCATCGATTATAGTCAGACCATCAACAGGTATACGCAGCTTGATGCGTACCCTCTCCCCCGCATATCCGACCTGGTCAACAGGATCGCACAATACAAGGTCTTTTCCACGGTGGATCTAAAGTCCGCCTACCACCGGCTCCCCATCCGCCCTCGCGACCGCAAGTACACTGCCTTCGAGGCAGATGGGCGGCTCTATCACTTCCTAAGGGTTCCCTTCTGTGTCACAAATGGAGTCTCGGTCTTCCAACGGGAGATGGACCGAATGGTTGACCGGTACGGTTTACAGGCCACATTCCCGTACCTCGATAATGTCACCATCTGCGTCCATGACCAGCAGGATCACGACACCAACCTCCGAAAATTCCTCCAGACCGCAAAAATCCTTAATCTCACATAGAACAAGGATAAATGCGTGTTCAGCACCGACCGTCTAGCCATCCTCGGCTACTTAGTGCATGATGGAGTTAGAGGCCCCGACCCTGAACGCAAACGCCCCCTCATGGAGTTCCCCCTCCCTCACTGCTCCAAGGCCCTGAAAAGCTGCCTGGGATTTTTCTCTTATTATGCCCAGTGGGTCCCCAAATATGCGGACAAGGCCCGCCCGCTAATCCAGTCCACGGTTTTTCCCCTATCGGCAGAGGCCCGCCAGGCCTTCAGCCGCATCAAAGCGGACATCGCAAAGGCCACGATGCACGCCATCGACGAGTCCCTCCCCTTCCAAGTCGAAAGCGACGCATCCGACGTAGCTCTGGCGGCCACCCTCAACCAAGCGGGCAGACCCGTGGCCTTCTTCTCCCGTACCCTCCAGGCTTCAGAAATCTGCCATGCTTCAGTTGAAAAGGAGGCCCAGGTCATAGTAGAAGCTGTGCGACACTGGAGGCATTACCTGACCGGCAGGAGAGTCACTCTCCTCACAGACCAACGGTCGGTGGCCTTCATGTTCGATAATGCACAGTGGGGCAAGATAAAGAACGACAAGATCTTACGGTGGAGGATTGAACTCTCCACCTACAACTATGAGATCTTATATCGCCCTGGGAAGTTAAACGAGCCTCCCGATGCCCTGTCCCTTGGCACATGTGCCAATGTACAAGTGGACCGCCTGCAAGCCCTCCACGAGGACCTCTGCCACCCGGGGGTCATTCGATTCTTCCATTTCATTAAAACCCGCTACCTGCCCTACTCCATCGAGGAGGTCAGGACAGCCACCAGGAATTGCCAAATCTGCGCAGAGTGCAAGCCGCACTTCTATAGGCCAGAGAAAGCGCACCTGATAAAGGCTCCTCATCCCTTTGAACGCCTCAGTATGGACTTCAAAGAGCCCCCCCCGTCCACCGACCACAACACGTACTTCCTGAACGTGATTGCCGAGTACTCCCAGTTCCCATTCGCCATTCCCTGCCCCGACATGACCGCAACCACCGTCATAAAAGCCCTCCACACTCCTCCATGCTAACCCTCAATACGCCTACGTGGCGCACCCCGACGGCCGACAGGATTCGGTCTCCCTACGGGACCTGGCGCCCGCTGGGTCCCCACACACACCCCCACTACCAATCCCACCCTCCCACCGGCGCACGCCACAGCCACCCCCTTCCCAGGTGGATCGGTCCTCCCACCGGTCCCGACTAGGGGTGATGAAGCTGCTGAAGAAGCCAAAGCCACGCTCCCGGAGCCACGGATGCCCGAGCCGCCGCACGGCCAGCAGAGGTGGTGGAGTCAGAGTCATTCGGGACATTTAAGCGACTCTTAGACAGGCACATGGACAGCAGTAAATTGAAGGGGTGTAGGTTAGGTTGATCTTGGATTAGGATAAATGGTCGGCACAACATCGTGGGCTGAAGGGCCTGTACTGTGCTATGTTCTATGCCAAGATAACAGTGTGGAGATATAAAGGAAGCCTGCGGATGTCAGAGATTTCAAACAGAAACTGAGAATGATGGTATTACCCAGCAGGCCAGTCAGCAACAAGAAGAGAGATCTGTGATGTGGGGGAAAAAACTCCATTTAAAGTTTCAGCATTTTTCAAAAGTGACCAAGTGATTGAAATCGGAGTTTAAGCTTCACGTACACCATGGAATGCTCCATTCAGTCTGCGGGGGGATGAGGTTCGGACATTCCTGGCTTAGAGTGGGTAAAGATGCAGCTCTGTGTACTAGACAACGGGAGGCCTCAGACTCACTGAGTTCTCTGGCATAGAAAGAGGCCCTTCGGCCCAGCATGTCTGTGCCAACTGTCGTGAACCTATCGTAATCCCAGCTTTCAGCACTGGTCTGTTTCTTAAATGTTATAAGGGTCTCTGCCTCCACCACCCTTTCAGGCAGCGAGTTCCAAACTCCCACCACCCTCTGGGTAAAAAGGTTTCCCCTCACATCCCCTCTAAACCTCCTGCCCCTTACCTTAAATCTCTGCCCCCTGGTCACTGATCCCTCCACCAAGGGAGGGTTCCTCCCTATCTACCCTATCCATGTCCCTCATAATTTTATACACCTCGATCAGCCTTCTCTGCTCCAAGGAAAAGGAGCCTAACCAGCCTCTCTCCATAGCTGAAACACTCCAGCTCAGGCAACATCCTGGTGAATCTCCTCCGCACCCTCTCCAGTGCAATCACATCCTTCCTATAGTGTGGCGACGAGAACTCAGCACAGTACTCTAGCTGGGCCTTAACCAGTGTTTTATACAGCTCCACCATATCCTCCCTGCTCTTGTATTCTATGCCTCGGTTAATAAAGACAAGTATCGCATCTGCTTCTTAACCACCTTACCTACCTGTCCCACTGTCTTCAGGGATCTGTGGACCTGCACCCCCAGGGACCTCTGGTCCTCTGTACTTCCCAGCATCCGACCGTTCATTGTGCATTCCCTTGTCCAGTTTGTCCTCCCAAAATGCATCACCTCACACTTTGCAGGATTAAATTCCATTTGTCACTCTTCTGTCCGTCTATATCGTCCTGTAATCTAAGGCTTTCCTCCTCGCTATTTACCACCAGTTTTTGTGTCATCTGCGAACTTACTGATCGAACTCCCCACATTATTCAGAGACATTAATGTGCACTACAGCCAGGGACCCAGCACCGATCCCTGCGGAACACCATTGGACACCAGAATAACGTCCAACCTGGATCCAATGGGCTCTTACCTTCTTGTGACGCAGTGGGGTTAACGCCACTGCCTCTCAGCCGGAAGCTCCGGGTTCGAGTCCCACTTGACGGCCAAGGAAGGTGCGTTCACAAGACGGCCAACAGGGCGAGTGTGTCAACCTGCAAGTCCTCCCGGACACGCCAATGGCTGGCGGTAAGGGTGGGAGAGATTCCTGGTCAGACACATTGGATGTGGAGTGTCGCCCCTCAAGCTGTAAGCCTCTGGCAACAGACTAGCGACCTGTTCCGGGAATTACCCGCTATGGAAACAGTTGGGGGCTCGGTGTGGGCAGAGAATTGTTGTTGTATTATCCGAAAAAAGTTAAGAACGATATTGTTATCTGCATATCTCCAAGGTGCCACATCACTCACAACTGCAAGATAGTCTGTGCACAACACAGTAAGGTCTGAAAAATACATTTAATGCCAGCCATTTTGTTTCCTTATTTGTTTATGGGATGTCGGCATCGCTGGGCCATCCCAGAATTTGTGACACCCCCCTATCTGCCCTTGAACTGAGTGTCTCTCTCGGCCATTTCAGAGGGGGGCAGTTAAGAGCCAACCACGTTGCTGTGGAGTCAGGAGTCACGTGTAGGCCAGGCCGGGTGAGGACGGCAGATTTCCTTCCCTAAAGGGGACGTTAGTGAACCAGATGCGTTTTTACAACGATCGATGACAGTTTCCTGATCACCATTGCAGAGACTAACTTTATGATTCCCGATTTACGAGCTCGATTTAAAGTCTTGTCAGCTGGCTGGTGGGATTTGACCCTCGGACTGGGCCTCTGAATTATTAGTCCAGAGACACGGCCCCTCCACCACTGTCTCCATTGTTCCTGATCGGCACGCTGTGGGTTTGCTACAGGAGGTGGGTAACCTTTAAGGGCTATCAGCGTCTACCTTTTCGGCTGACAGACGAAGATTAATCATTTGAGGACGTACTGGAGAACATCAGACAGTGAGACTAGCATTTTTATAGCTCCGTATGGTGACAATCAGATCATCGGTTTTAGTGATGTTGGTTGAGGGATAAACATTAGCCCATGACACCAGAACCCCCCCACACTGCTCTAGTCAGTCAGGACGATCCATTAAAACCACTTGAGAGGGCGGAGAGGACTCTGGTTTCAGATGGCACCTAAAAGACAGAGCCGCACTCCCTCAGCGCTGTGCTAGATCTGGACCCTCAGTTGATTTGAAACTGGTTTATCCACGAGGAGCCAGCCGGCATTTTGAACACTGCTGCTAATCCGTTCTACTCGTCGGCGACCCTGACAGATTAGAAGCCTACAATTTGCACAGATGCCCATCCCACGAGCCCTCCGACTCCTGTTCTTAAAGCGCTAAGTGGTTTTGTTTCCTCAGTGGGGAGCCAGTGTTGGTGAGATCCACTATATCGTGAATGGGTGTCATTAGAGGACTGGAGTATGACATGGAAACAATGAGCTCTCCGTGTAGCCTTTTCTTGAGGCAATCTGTTGTGAAACCTCACCGTTCTTTATCCTGACCTGCCAAAATGCAGCAGCAATCAGATTTCATTCCAGGCCCAGGTAATTGGTCCCCCAGTGACTATTAACAGCCCACTGCGATCACTCTGTATTTTGGGTTGGACATTCTTTGGTTTTGTTTTATTTTTCCTTGCGTTCTCCTGTACGGACTCTCAAGTGGTTTTGAAGGTGCTGTTTGTGCGGGGGGGGGGGGGGGGGGGGGGGGGGGGAGCTGCTGGTTTTGTGCCAAATGATTGGGAACCATGTGGAGTAGTCCTGGGGGCAAGCAAGGTGGGCGAAAGATCACCCGGCCTGTGATAAATCATCGAATTTACAGTGCAGAAGGAGGCCATTCGGCCCATCGAGTCTGCACCGGCTCTTGGAAAGAGCACCCTACCCAAGGTCAACACCTCCACCCTATCCCCACAACCCAGTAACCCCTCCCAACACTCAGGGCAATTTTGGATACTAAGGGCAATTTATCATGGCCAATCCACCTAACCTGCACATCTTTGGACTGTGGGGGGAAACCCACGCAGACACGGGGAGGATGTGCAGACTCCGCACAGACAGTGACCCAAGCTGGAATCGAACCTGGGACCCTGGAGTTGTGAAGCAATTGTGCTAACCACTGTGCTACCGTGCTGCCCAGATGTGCAGAGAGAGTGGGGAAGACACATTGGGGCGGGGGGGGGGGGATGGCGTTGACCTGGTAAGAGTGGGAGGGGGGCACTCACTACCAGGACACCCCGGGACTCTAGCGATATTCACGCGGGGCCCAATGCAGGCGCGGAATCAGCCATCCACTAAAGAAACCGGTTTAGGGAATGCCTGACCCATACACGGGACGGAAGACCAAATGAGAAGATGATGCTGGAATATGTGGGATGGTTGGTCACCCTGTGCCTGTGTTATGTACCTATCGCTAGTCAGTTAGGCCCCTACTCTGTCCAGAGAGCTTGCCGGGTTAATGTTCTTTACAGTCCCAGGTCTATAATCTGTGAGGTGACTTGGGATCAGGTTAGTCTCAAGGTAGCAGGTCTGGTCTTTGGGAAATTGGGATCCACTCACATCTCTGTGATGCAGTCAGCTCCGACTGCTCAGATTACCATAGTTAAACCTTCAAAAGGGATCCCATATGCACTCTGTGTTGGTAAGCAATATGGGCTCTAGCTAGTGTGCAGACACACTTGGGCATTCATTTAGGGAGGTGTACTGGACGTGTACAGCACAGCAAGTAGGCCTGTGGTCCTCTCTGTAGATTGAGTTGAGAGAGCCCCATACACGGTGGTCTGTGCGTCTCAAACCAGACTGATAAATATGGGACTTACCCAGTAAGTTTGATGTTCATCAGTGCTGTGAGGTCTACAGTCAGAAACTTCACTCTTTAGATCTTGTAACAATTTTTATATGTTGCTAATGGAACTCTTAAGGCTGATCTGTAGTATAGGGCGGCACAATAGCACAGTGGTTAGCACTGTTGCTTCACAGCTGCAGGGTGCCAGGTTCGATTCCCGGCTTGGCTCACTGTCTGTGCGGAGTCTGCACGTTCTCCCCGTGTCTGCGTGGGTTTCCTCCGGGCGCTCCGGTTTCCTCCCACAAGTCCAAAGATGTGGGGGTTAGGTTACGAGCGATAGGGGCGGGGGAGTGAACCTTGGTAGCGTGCTCTAACGGAGGGTCGGTGCAGACTCGATGGGCTGAATGGCCTTGTTCTGCACTGTAGGGATTCTGAGATACCCTAATTCAGAACCTACCGATCGAGGGTGTGAAACGATTGAATCATTGCTGTCTGTTTAAAAACCTGACAACTATACCTGTTCCATTCTGAATGATTCCCGTTCTGTTGCTCTGAACATTCCTTTTCTTTTTGTCACCTCCCACAGAGCAAAGATGCTGGGATCAGGACTCTGGTCATGCTGGATGAACAGGGAGGTGAGTGGATTTCCGATAACACGTCCGGGTTCACATCGGGAGATAGGAGGGGGAAGTAATTTCACATGATCGGGGACACTCATCCCACTGAAATTAGCCTGAGGCAGTAGCCCCTGGGGAGAGGGCAGGCGCTAGAGGAATGCTTACACAAGGAAACCAGTCTCCTGGTGCTTGGGAGCTGCCTGAAGTGAGGATGCCACTATGGCACAGTGGGGAAAGGTGCCACCCAACGTTGGGGGCTGAGTGGTGCCAGTCCTGATCCAACCCAACCCGAATGGGACAGCAAGAAAGATGTTCCCAACTGCCTCAAATCTGCTGAATTAATTTGGGATCTAGACGTGGGTCGTTCAGTTTCCAGGTCGCTGTGGCTTGGCGGTGGATGGCGTAGTGAGTTATTCCACCCCGGGGTATCACCTGCATCTCCAGTACGGGCAAAGCAACCACACACAACATTCTAATCCCTGACCCGTTACCGTCGGGAATGACTTGAGTCAAGCCTGATTTTGTATCTTTCTTTTGACAGTTTTTAAGGTTTGGGGCATGTCTGGCAGGGCTGCCCAGCCCTAACTGCCCTGAGACCTGGCAGGGCTGCCCAGCCCGAACTGCCCTGAGACCTGGCAGGGCTGCCCAGCCCTGACTGCCCTGAGACGTTGATGGTGACCCTTCTCCTTGAAGCACTGTGCTCTGTATCCGCTCCAGATGTTTGATATGGTGGAAGGGGCTAGCTGGGCTGATTCAGAAGGCAGCTGAGAGTCAGCCAATGGGTCTTACCCAGAAAGATGGGCAACTTCCTTCCCTCAAGGACAGGAGTAAACAAATTGTGACAATCCGACACTTCCCTGGTCATTTTTACCGACGCCAACTTTTTATTTCAAGGTGCTTTTCAAACTAAGTTCAGAGTCGCAAACCGTCACGTTGAGATTTGAACCCTCATTCTCTGGCCCTGGGATGGAACAATGAGAAACGATCCCCTCAACACTGGAGAGAAATTCCAGAATCTCAAGAATTTAAATTTATCTGATTCACTTGCTGAAAGGCTCATAAAAATAAGGGGGATTAGAGCCCGTTTTCTCTCCCACCCCGGCGTGAACTGTGCGCCGCGGGATCCGCGCATTCGCCGTGGCACCAGCGTCAACGAGGAAATGCGCGGTGGCCTCCCTCAACGCTCCGGCCCCGACGCCACATGGCGCGGGAGTTCAAGGGCCGTCGCGTAAGAAAATAGGCCCGGGGAGCGAGAGGCCGGCCCACCGATTGGTGGGCCCCAATCGCGGGCCAGGCCCCATCGGACCCCCCCCCCCCCCTCCCCCCCCCGCCGGGATTGGGAACCCCCCTCCCGCAGGCCGCCCCCGACCCTGCGCGCAGAGTTCCCGCCGGCTGTGACCAGGCGTGGACAACGCCGGCGGGACCTTGCCTTTTTAGAGCGGCCGCTCGGCCCATCCGGGCTGGAGAATCGGTGGCCCGGCCACGTAGAGCAGCCCGTGGCCGGCTAGAAGATTCCCGCCCAGGGTGTCTCCTCACCCCTCCTGCCGTCTACCAACTCTCGAAGATCAGAGCAACCAGCCTAATTCGGGCATTGACTGAACCCAACGCCAATATAAGTCAAACGAAGGGTGTCACTGGCTGGGCTAGCATTTGTTGCCCAGCCCTAATTGCCCTTGAACTGAATGTCTTGTTGGGCCATTTCAGGGAGGGGCAATTAAGAGGCAACATCTAGGCCAGGCCAGGTAAGGATGTCCTAATGGACGTTATTGAACCAGATCAATGATGGTGAGATGGATAATGTATTCCAGATTTACTAATTGAATTTAAATGCTACCAGCTCCCGTAGAGGGTTTGAACCTTTGTCCCCAGAGTATCGGCCTGGTCCTCTGCATTGCTAGTCCAGTGATATTACCACTAGGTCACCACCTCCCCCAATAAATTGGCCATATGCTCACGATTTGGACATGTTTCCTGGAGGTTGTTACGTTGGGTTGGAGTGGCCACCACTTGGGAGCAGTGTGGATATTGGAGTGTCGTAGGGTAAGGTCCCCCACTCCTATCTGTCCCCAAATAAATTGCTCTCCCTTCGCTGCCTGCGCCGACCAGACAATTTAGGACAAGAATTTCTGAGCAACTGATCACGTTCTTCCGATCAGTAAAATATGATTGGTGAATTTTGCGGCTCACAGCAAGTCCAGTTCACAAGGTGGTGGAATTGGATATCAGGAACCTGGATAAGGGTCGGTGAGGGGGCCTCTGGGCGTCCTTCAGTGGATAAGGAGATGACCGTCTCGTGCTCCCCGATGAGCAATCTGGAGGATGCATCTCTGGGAAGGAAAGCGAGAGAGAGGGAAAACGTCAGAGAATAAGGGATGTGTGATCTTCCGCACCAATCACTCAATGAAATAGTTTTGTATGCCACGCGGGACAGAGGCATTGGCTGGCTGAAGGTGGGGAGGTGACTACCCAGCAGCAGTGAGTCAGGAAGGTTTTCTTTACCAGGTTTGTTGGGTGGGAGTGTTAGCTTTCTGGGGAGGCGGCAGGGGGAGGGCCGGTGACGATAAAGAAGAAGGGCTTAGCCCCAACTCAAACAGAAACTCTGCCGATTGGCCAATCGACCACCGAATTGGTAGGAAGCCCTTAGGATCATTGCCAGCCTCCTGAGCAGGGGGGGGAGTGGGCATAACTGACTGAGGTAAAGGGAAGGCAGAAGGGAAAGAACCAGTTTCAGGCCCAGCTGAACCAAACTCTACAATCAGCTCCGCCTCCCTGTTGAAAAGCTGACTAGAAAATGATGCGAGTCATTAAAAAAAAAACATTGGCGCTGTTCTGTAAACAGATTGCCTTGTACCTATTTCAAGCTTAATCTGCCTCAGCGTCCGCCATGCGACCTAATTATTTCAAGACATTTTCTGTTATCGCTTGCAAAACTTGTAAAATGAGTGGTGATGAAAAAGAGGAAAATGTTATTTTCGGTTGGCCGTTCATCAAATAAGCAGCACATTCCCATGTGTTAATATTACGGGAAGTTCTTTTTGATCACTTCCGAGCTGAAAGGAGTTATCAATCTCGCCATCTATGTTTTCAGAAATAAAAGAAAACTAAAAATGACACATTTGGATTTGACATTAAGATCCTCGGTTGCCATTGGTTACATTGTCCCATGTGGTTTAATAAACAGAGGCACAGGCAGTGGTGGGTTTCCTTTCAGTTTATTCTTGGTTTTCCCGGTTTTCCGCTTCCCCGGCCCCCCCCGAAAACTGGAATGTTTCACCTCCGACCTCCTCCCAATCGTCTCCCTGTGACAGCGTCACAGGTTCACCCTCTCACTGGGGAACTTGAGTGGCATCCCCCAAAACTGATAGTCCCCAAAACTCAGGGACGCAGGTGAAAGATCAAAGGCACAAAGAGGAGCTGTAAGTCCAGGAAATCTGATCCGGGAATATTGGAGATGCCTGGCAGGAGAAAGCTAGTGTCACAATTCGGATGGGGGTGGCACAGTGGTTAGCACTGCTGCCTCACGGCGCCAGGGACCCGGGTTCGATTCCGACCTCGGGTGACTGTCTGTGTGGAGTTTGCGCGTTCTCCTCGTGTCTGCGTGGGTTTCCTCCAGGTGCTCCGGTTTCCTCCCACAATCCAAAGATGTGCAGGTTAGGTGAATTGGCCACGCTAAATTGACCCTTAGTGTCCAAAAGGTTAGGTGAATTGGCCACGCTAAATTGACCCTTAGTGTCCAAACAGTTAGGTAGATTGACCATGTTAAATTGCCCCTTAGTGTCCAAAAGGTTAGGTGGATTGACCATGTTAAATTGCCCCTTAGTGTCCAAACAGTTAGGTGGATTGACCATGTTAAATTGCCCCTTAGTGTCCAAACGGTTAGGTGGATTGACCATGTTAAATTGCCCCTTAATGTCCAAACGGTTAGGTGGATTGGCCATGTTAAATTGCCCCTTAGTGTCCAAACGGTTAAGTGGATTGACCATGTTAAATTGCCCCTTAATGTCCAAACGGTTAAGTGGATTGACCATGTTAAATTGCCCCTTAATGTCCAAACAGTTAGGTGGATTGACCATGTTAAATTGCCCCTTAGTGTCCAAACGGTTAGGTGGATTGACCATGTTAAATTGCCCCTTAATGTCCAAACGGTTAGGTGGATTGACCATGTTAAATTGCCCCTTAATGTCCAAACGGTTAAGTGGATTGGCCATGTTAAATTGCCCCTTAGTGTCCAAAAGGTTAGGTGGATTGGCCATGTTAAATTGCCCCTTAGTGTCCAAACGGTTAGGTGGATTGGCCATGTTAAATTGCCCCTTAGTGTCCAAAAGGTTAGGTGGATTGACCATGTTAAATTGCCCCTTAATGTCCAAACGGTTAGGTGGATTGGCCATGTTAAATTGCCCCTTAATGTCCAAACGGTTAAGTGGATTGACAGTGTTAAATTGCCCCTTAATGTCCAAAAGGTTAGGTGGATTGACCGTGTTAAATTGCCCCTTAGTGTCCAAAAGGTTAGAACATTACAGTGCAGTACAGGCCCTCGATGTTGCGCCGACCTGTGAAACCACTCTAAAACCCATCTACACTATTCCCTTATCGTCCATATGTCCATCCAATGACCATTTGAATACTCTTAGTGTTGGCGAGTCCACTACTGTTGCAGGCAGGGCGTTCCACGCCCTTACTACTCTGAGTAAAGAACCTACCTCTGACATCTGTCCTATATCTATCTCCCCTCAATTTAAAGCTATGTCCCCTCGTGCTCGACATCACCATCCGAGGAAAAAGGCTCTCACTGTCCACCCTATCCAATCCTCTGATCATCTTGTATGCCTCAATTAAGTCACCTCTTAACCTTCTTCTCTCTAACGAAAACATCCTCAAGTCCCTCAGCCTTTCCTCATAAGATCTTCCCTCCACACCAGGCAACATTCTGGTAAATCTCCTCTGCACCCTTTCCAATGCTTCCACATCCTTCCTATAATGCGGCGACCAGAATTGCACGCAATACTCCAAATGCGGCCACACCAGAGTTTTGTACAGCTGCAACATGACCTCATGGCTCCGAAACTCAATCCCTCTACCAATAAAAGCTAACACACCGTACGCCTTCTTAACAACCCTCTCAACCTGGGTGGCAACTTTCAGGGATCTATGTACATGGACACCGAGATCTCTCTGCTCATCCACACTGCCAAGAATCTTACCATTAGCCCAGTACTCTGTCTTCGTTATTCCTTCCAAAATGAATCACCTCACACTTTTCTGCATTAAAATCCATTTGCCACCTCTCAGCCCAGCGCTGCAGCTTATCTATGTCCCTCTGTAACTTGTAACATCCTTCCGCACTGTCCACAACTCCACCGACTTTAGTGTTATCTGCAAATTTACTCACCCATCCTTCTACGCCCTCCTCCAGGTCATTTATAAAAATGACAAACAGCAGTGGCCCCAAAACAGATCCTTGTGGTACACCACTAGTAACTAGACTCCAGTCTGAACACTTCCCATCAACCACCACCCTTTGTCTTCTTCCAGCTAGCCAATTTCTGATCCAAACTGCTAAATCGCCCTCAATACCATGCTTCCGTATTTTCTGCAGTAGCCTACCGTGGGAACCTTATCAAACGCTTTACTGAAATCCATATACACCACATCAACTGCTTTACCCTCATCCACCTGTTTGGTCACCTTCTCAAAGAACTCAATAAGGTTTGTGAGGCACGACCTACCCTTCACAAAACCATGTTGACCATGTCAAATCAAATTATTCCTTTCCAGATGATTATACACCCTATCTCTTATAAACCTTTCCAAGATTTTGCCCACAACAGAAGTAAGGCTCACTGGTCTATAGTTACCGGGGTTGTCTCTACTCCCCTTCTTGAACAAGGGGACAACATTTGCTATCCTCCGGTCTTCTGGCACTATTCCTGTTGACAAAGATGACTTAAAGATCAAAGCCAAAGGCTCAGCAATCTCCTCCCTAGCTTCCCAGAGAATCCTAGGATAAATCCCATCCGGCCCAGGGAACTTATCTATTTTCACCCTTTCCAGAATTGTTAACACCTCCTCCTTATGACTCTCAAGCCCTTCTAGTCTAGTAGCCTGAATCTCCTCGACAACTTTGTCTTTTTCCTGTGTGAATACTGACAAAAAATATTAATTTAGCACCTCTCCTATCTCTTCGGACTCCAAGCACAACTTCCCACTACTGTCCTTGACTGGCCCTACTCTTACCCTACTCATTCTTTTATTCCTGACATATCTATAGAAAGCTTTAGGGTTATCCTTGATCCTACCTGCCAAAGACTTCTCATGTCCCCTCCTGGCTCTTCTTAGCTCTCTCTTTAGGTCCTTCCTAGCTAACTTGTAACTCTCGAGCGCCCTTACTGAACCTTCATGTCTCATCTTTACATAAGCCTCCTTCTTCCTCTTGACAAGTGTTTCGACTGCCTTAGTAAACCACGGTTCCCTTGCTCGACCACTTCCTCCCTGCCTGACAGGTACATACTTATCAAGGACACGCAGTAGCTGTTCCTTGAACAAGCTCCACATTTCCATTGTGCCCATCCCCTGCAGTTTTCCTCTCCATCCGATGCATCCTAAGTCTTGCCTCATTGCATCATAATTGCCTTTCCCCCAGATATAACTCTTGCCCTGCGGTATATACCTATTCCTTTCCATCACTAAAGGTGGATTGGCCGTGTTAAATTGCCCCTTAGTGTCCAAAAGGTTAAGTGGATTGGCCGTGTTAAATTGCCCCTTAGTGTCCAAAAAGTTAGGTGGATTGGCCGTGTTGAATTGCCCCTTAATGTCCAAAAGGTTAGGTGGATTGGCCGTGTTAAATTGCCCCTTAGTGTCCAAAAGGTTAGGTGGATTGGCCATGTTAAATTGCCCCTTAGTGTCCAAAAGGTTAAGTGGATTGGCCGTGTTAAATTGCCCCTTAGTATCCCAAAAGTTAGGTGGATTGGCCATGTTAAATTGCCCCTTAGTGTCCAAAAGGTTAAGTGGATTGGCCATGCTAAATTGACCCTTAATGTCCAAAAGGTTAGATGGGGTACTGGGTTAGGGGGATGAGGTGGGATGGGGGCATGGGCCTGGGTAGGGTGCTCTTGAAGAGGGTCGGTGCAGACTCGATGGGCCGAATGGCCTCCTGTGCTGTAAAATTCTCTGACTCTATAACTCATTGTTTGAAACCTCCAGTTAAATTAGTTGGAATCGATCTCACCCAGAATTAACATCCATCCACCTATTTTAACTTCACGCTATTCTCCCCCGTTGTTAGAATCCTCCATTCGCACATTCCCCAGCCATGTTCCCAGCATGGTGTCACCTCTCCTTTGCGAGGGTCAGTGTTAGTCTGGAGGTATGTGAGACAATTGGCTGGACTGATGATCACACCCCGACAGAGAAGCACAACTAAATAAATAAATAAATAACCTTTTATTGTCACAAGTGGGCTTCCATTAACACTGCAATGAATTTACTGTGAAAAGCCCCGAGTCGCCACATTCCGGCGCCTGGTCGGGTACACGGAGGGAGAATTCTCAGCCGGTACGGGAATTGAACCCGCGCTGCTGGCCTCGTTCTGCGTCACAAACCAGCGGTGTAGCCCACTGAGCTAAACCAGCCCTCGCTGCCCTCTCTTCCGTCTCACCTCTGACAGCGCAGCTGGGACTGGGAACGTGGCGTGCGAATAGGAATGGCCAGCCGACAGTCAAGCCCGGTCTGGCGTGGTTCCGGTTTCATTGTAAGTCACCTGAGGCAGCTTTCGGGGCTAGAAGGAGCGAGATGGGCTGGACCTTTCGCAGCCTGACCAGCCGGGGCTGCAATGGCCATCTGTCTCAGGGGCAAAGTCGCAACGTTTGGGGAGCTAGCTATTTCCTGGAGCATTGAAGCTCGTCCTTCAATGGTGACAATCCAAGTCATTGACAGAGAGATGGGGAGGAAGATGGAAAAGAAGGAAATGGGAAGGGGCCTGGGACCAAGCGACCCTGATCCTAATAATGACGTGCCACTGTTTTTTAAATGACATCTGTCCACAATCTTTCAGATCTAAAGGTGACTGAGCAGTTGAGCCTTGTGTTTGGAATATGCAGGCCCACAGCAAGCTGCCCAAGTCATTCTCAATGCTGTTTGCCCTGGCTTATTTTGCTCTCTTCAAACACAACTCCTTTGCTTTCGTTCTGACTAGAACAACTTGATCGTGTTGAGGAGGGCATGGATCAGATCAACCAGGACATGAAGGAGGCAGAGAAAAATTTGTCAGACATGGCCAAGTGCTGTGGCCTTTGTGTTTGCCCCTGTGCCAAGTAGGTATTGGCATTTGCCTGGTAGGTAGGCACTCTTAAGGGCCTTACCCTGGTCCCGTTGAGTCAGGCTGCTGTGACCTGTGTCCAAGTGGTGACTGTTTTCCCTGTCTTGTCTATTTCTCTCTTTTTCTTCACTCGACAAGTGTGTAGTTTGTCAGAGGGATCAGGGAATCCCGCACTGAATAGGGGGGTCGATGTAACGTGTGGCATGGGTGCCAGTTGGGGACATCAACGTCCAAACCCTTGAAGCTCCTCTAAGAGCTCCTGTACCCCATTTTGCAAATAACGTGGTCCAACCCCCATCATTTGGCAGGGTGGGGTGGGATTCGCTGATCCCCTGCTCGTTCTGTCCTTGGTGTGTGTGTGTGTGTGCGGAAACTAACTGTCTCCCTCATTCAGAGCAACTGGAGAGGATTGACGAGGGAATGGATCAGATCAATAAGGACATGAAAGAAGCAGAAAAAAATCTGTCGGATATGGGCAAATGCTGTGGTCTATGTTCCTGCCCGTGCAATAAGTAGGTGCCAACCTTCGGTCCGAGGGGCCGCCTGCCTGCCTGCATGCCTGCCTGATACCTGCTTGCTCAGAAATAACACGGTTCCACACAACCGCTGGCGGCCCTCATGACCCGCCTGCTGTAGGGTAGACGCGAGATCCATTACCTCCAAACTGTTGGCTTTTTCATTCCCTGAGAGACACTCACTCCATCAAGGTCAACTTAATCCACAAGAGTTGACGATCATTTTCAATTTTCCCGCCAGCTGTATCCGATCAGGAACGTTTCTCGGGTGGCCATGAGTGGCATCTCCATGGAGACAAATGTTCAGAACACGGGATTTACAGTGAAATACCCGAGAGACACCACCGACACATTAGTTAGGTGGGACCAGGCGTAGATTTATTGTCACGTGTACCGAGGTACACCCCTCCCTCCTGACCATTCCAGCATTGCGGGCCGGATTCTCCGCTGCGGGGATTCGCTGGCAGCCCCGGGGATTTCCCGAAGGCGTGGGGCTGCCCACAGTGGGAAACCTCATAGGCCGGCTGGCGAGACGGAGAATCCCCGGGGCGCGCCGCCCCAGGACCCTGGAGCAGCGGGATGGAGAATCCCGCCCTGTGGGTTTCATTCCCTCCCCTAAACACCAGATGGCATCATTTATTTAGTTTGTGCCACGTACCTGTTGGATTTTAAATGAAAAATGTCCATTGAGGGCCTCGATGATAATGACGGCCAGTTATTCTCAATTCGGCTAACATGACAACAGTTATGCTGTTGGGTGTAAACCAGCCAATTTCCCACCTCAAGGGGCTGTGATTTAGACTGGTGCAACTGGGTAGTAACAGCGTAGAACTCGGGATCCAGTAACTGTGGCGTGAGGTGTTCAGATCTCAGAACTGGGTTTGAACCCAGCTCAGACACAGAAGCTGGTGGCCCCCTTCTCTCTGACAGTCTGTTTCTAATTATTCCTTGGGATATGAGTGTCGCTGACGAGGCCGTCATTTGTTGACGATCCCTAGTAGCTCTTGAGAAGGTGGTGGCGACCACCAAGTCTCTCGCTCGGCCATTTCAGAGGGGGGCAGTTAAGAGCCAACCACATCGCCGTGGGGTCTGGGGTCACATGTAGGCCAGACCGGGTAAGGGGGGCAGATTTCCTTCCCTAAAAGGAGACATTAGAGAACCAGATGGGTGTCTACAACAATCGGCGATAGTTCCACTGTCGCCATTCCTGAGATGCCTTTCGATTCCACATCAATTAATAGAAATTGAATTCCGCCAGCAGCCACGGTGGGATTTGAACCCTTGTCCCCAGAGCGTGAGCCTGGGCCTCTGGATTACTAGCCCAATGACATGACATCCAGTTAACAAGGATTGTGTGGCTAGGAGTTTGACCAGGGTACAGGGTGACCTTAGATTTAACAAGAATTCAGCTATCGAATTGTGAGAGCCCACAGATTGAACAGAAAGGAAATGTCCCAGCATTGAGTAGCAGGGGACAGATTTACAGAGATGGACGTCAGACCCAAAGGTTTTCACCGCATTGAAAACGGCCCACATTTGGAGAATAGACGTTTCGCCTAATTCTAATTATTTTCGAGGTGAAACAGGGCGGAGATGTGTAGAGTTAAACTTCCCTTCAGTACAAATAAAATGTAACCTTTTGGCATTCCTTCAAGAGTTTCTCGTCACTATACCAAAGGTAAGTCTTTAATATAACTTTTTGTTTTGGGGTCTTTCTTGTCAAGGTGGCTGAATGTTCTCAGTTGGGTCAGTTTCCAGGTTTGTCGGCATTTCCCGAGTGACCTGTCAATCTCTGGTGAATTAGACGCGGGGAGCGGAGTCTCTGAGTTCTGAATAAATTCCTTCATGGGTTGTGGGTGCCCCTGGGGGGGGGCGGCATTTCTTGCCCCTCCCTAATTTCCCTCGAACCTCATGGTTTGCTAGACCGTTTCAAAGGGACTGTGGGGTCTGGAGTCACGTGTAGGCCAGACCGGGTGAGGGCGGCAGATTTCCTTCCCTAAAGGGGACATTAGTGAACCCCGGTGGGTTTATACGACAACCGATGATAGTTGTATGGCGGGCGCTACTGAAACCAGCTCACGTTCCAGATCTCAGCTACCATTTTGAGATTTGAAACCGTGCCTCCCCCCGGAGTATGAGCTTGGGCATCTGAGTTACCACCGTGCCTCCATCTCCCGCAAACTGTCTAAGTCCTGAAGCCAGAATCAAACTAATCACAGATGTTCGCTCTTACTCGTTGACCGAGGGATGGAGGAAGAGGTTTAGAACTGGTGGATCATAGGAAATAGGAGCAAGACTAGGCTATTCAGCCGTGTGAGCCTGCCCCACCATTCAATAAGATCATGGTTGATCGGATTGTGGCCTCCGCAGCGCTTTCTTGCCCTGTCCCGCATAACCCTTGACCCCCCCCCCTCGCCACTCAAAAATCTGACTCAACCTTAACTATATTTGGTGACCTGGCCTTCACTGTTAACTGCTAAAGAGAATTCCAAAGACGAATGGCCCTCAGAGAAGGAATTCCTCCTCGTCTCCGCAGTAAGTAGAACTGACCCTAACCCTATCTTTAAACTGTGGTCGCACTATTGGAGTCAAATGAAACATACTCACCCCTGTGTTGTCCTCCCAGTATTCTCCTTGGTGAGAACAACCAAACCTCAAAGAATGTGGGCAATGCCAGTGGCTGTGGTCATCGGCACTTGGCAGGATTCTCCAGTCTAAACATCGGCGGGCAATGCCATGGGCAGAATGGGAAAATGTGGGGTGCCATTTGGGTGGCACGGTGGTTAGCACTGCTGCCTCACAGCGCCAGGGACCTGGATTCAATTCTGGCCTCGGGTGACAGCGTGGAGTTTGCATGTTCTCCCCGTGTCTCCATCCGGTTTCCTCCGGGTGCCCCTTAGTGTCCTAAAATGTGTGGGTTAGGTGGATTAGCCATGCTAAGTTGCCAAAGTTGTGCGGGTTAGGTGGATTGGCCATGCTAAGTTGCCAAAGATGTGTGGGTTAGTTGGATTGGCCATGCTAAAATTGCCCCTCAGTGTCCAAAGATGTGCGGGTTAGATGGGGTTATGGGGATAGGACGGGGGAGTGGGCCGAGGTAGGGGGCTCTTTCAGAGGGTCGGTGCAAACCTGATGGGCTGAATGGCCTCCTCCTGCACCGTAGGGATTCTATGGTTCGTTAAAGGTCAGCGGCTCTCCAAACTTTGCATTTCCGCCCCGTGGCGCTGCCCGCCGGTGTTGAGACCAGAAAACCCCGGCCCCCGGTGCACTTGAATGGGACTATTGGATCCTCCTGTGCCGTGTTAACACACAAGATGTGTAGTGAAGACCAATTGGGTGAAAGAAACACAAGCGTAGCATCAATTCTGATGTTGAGGTGGCTCTTCAACACTCTCATCAGTTACATCCTTAGGAAAGGCCGTAAAATCTATCAGGATAGTTATTCCTTTTCACAATTGCAGCAGATAAAAGATAATCAAAAAAGCATCAAATTGGCTGCCGTGGGTATGAGGATAGCAATAGGCCCAATTTATGAGTTATTTGCTTTAACCTCTAAAGGCTGGGCTGTGTATCTGCTCTTTCGAGGATAGTTTCCCAGATTGGTTTATCTCATTGGCTCCTGTGAGAGCCCTGTCTCCATGGTATTCGGTGGAAATTGGCGTTTCCAAGGCCTCTTCCATGACAAACATTCAGAAACCGAAACATGAAATTCTTCCGTGTCTGACTCAATTACAATCTGAATCTATCTTTCTTTCTTTTCACTCAAAATATGATTGTCTCTCTCCTTCTGCGTCATTCAATGCTTGTTTTGTGCGAACAGAGAGTCGCTGGGGCTACTTAGATGACATCCTTACGTCGGAGCATCAATTTGTAAAGAACACTGCAGGACCCTCCATGTGTTCCCACTGCAAACTTTGATACATGCATCTGTTAAGAAGCTAACTATCAGCCGGGGTTGTGTGACGTGAAAGTCAAACACTAGGCACCAGGAAGGCCTTATCCCATTAGATTTCTAAATTGCTCTAGAAATGAGACAGTCGTGTTGTCGAAGCGGCTGAATGGGGACGTTTACCCAAACATTTCCATCAATCTTCTCGTGCAGCATAAAGAAAAATGTAATCATAATCAGGCCTCCTTTGTTAATTGCTGTGTGATCTCCAGCATGGGGGCGAGCTAATCTGACCACAATATGGGAATTCACACGGTGGGTTATTTTCAATTGGTGGGGTCAGTGAGAGGTGAATTGCTTGTAAATTTTAGGGTGTTGCTCCGAAGCACCTGGGCTGAAATGTCACGTTTTCCCTCTCGTTTTGCAAGTGGTTACAGCGTTGCCATCTGGAATGCGGCGAGCAGACAGTAAACACAAAGCATATGATCTCAGACGGTGAGGGGGAGGGGAAGGGAGGTATTGGGGTTGGAGAGGGATGGGGGAGGAGAGGTGGGATAGATAGGCGGGGAAGTAGCTGGGAGAGTGGGGTTGGGGAGCGGGGCGAGAGACATGGGGGAGATGTGCGGAAAGGAGGGGTGGGGAGGGAGGGACGCGGGGAAGGTTGACGGGCGAGAGGTGGGTTAGATGGACAGGGAGGTAGAGGAGGGGTGAGGAGAGACACAAGGGAATATCGGAAGGGAGGGGGCATGGGGGGATATGAGGAAGGGGTAAATAGATGAGAAGATAGGAGGTGGAGACGGATACGGTAAATGGACAGAGAGAAGGGAAGATAGACAGGGAGCGAGATGGAGGAGATAGATTGATGAAGGGGATAGATAGAGGACATCGATGGGGAGATAGATTAATGGGAGAGATGGATGAGGGAGATAGGTTAGGGCATGAGGTGGGTGAGTAAGCAGGGGGGTTTAGTAGGAGATACCCAGGGAGACAGGTGGAATTCGTAGGGTTGGCTTGCTGGAGGATTCATTATGTCATAGCCCCGCCCTTGTCTCCCACCATTGGCCCGTCCGCCACATGTCGTGCCTTCCCACAGCCAATTGGAAAACAAATGGATTCTTCATTACCCAATTGGATTCATTTTGACTGTCAGTCATGCAGCCCTGCCCCGAACCCCAATAACTTTATGGCTAATAATTGAAAAAAGTTGAAAGAAAATTTGAAACATTCACAAATCGCCATGAGATTTCTCCTGGGTTTCTCCCAGCGGCATCCTGGAGATTAATCTTCAATTCCTGGAGACTACAGGGCAATCCTGGAGTGTTGGACTCCCCAATGTATTTATGAAGGGTGAATGGAGCTGAAACATTGAATGTTCACACGTTGATGTCCGCTAACTAGCCCTAGCGATGAACCGGGTGTGTTATTTCTGTATGTATTTCTTGACCTTCTCTTCAGCTTGCCTCAGCTGAGGGTTTCGTGAAGAGCAGATGATTTCTCCGCATGGTTCGAATGCATTGGCTTGCATGATGACTGAATAGGCCATTCGCCTGCTATCTCACTAATGGTGGATAAACGTTTCCCATTGAGTTGCAGGAAGTGCGGAGCATTGCGAAGGGGGGGGGGGGAGGGGAGCCCAATGAATATCATGGAAGTAGTTTCTCAGCTTCCATGCCTTGGCATTCCCTCACGCACTCAGTAGACAAGAATGAACACCATGAAGAACGTATATGATTGCTTACATTTCGAGGCACTTTAGGAGCTCCTCGCGACACTCACAAGGGCAGGATTGATGGAGATGGTGTGGATCACGGTCACAGGGACACTCCATAAAAAGTTAAGCGAACAGCAACTCTATCCAGAGCGCACGCACTCAGTTTCATTAACTGCTTGTGTTGCTTTGTCATTGAGGGAGGCTTTCTGCATGGAGACATAGGGCAGCACGGTAGCATTGTGGATCGCACAATTGCGTCACAGCTCCAGGGTCCCAGGTTCGATTCCCAGCTTGGGTCACTGTCTGTGCGGAGTCTGCACATCCTCCCCGTGTGTGCGTGGGTTTCCTCCGGGTGCTCCGGTTTCCTCCCACAGTCCAAAGATGTGCAGGTTAGGTGGATTGGCCATGATAAATTGCCCTTAGTGTCCAAAATTGTCCTTAGTGTTGGGTGGGGTGACTGGGTTATGGGGATAGGGTGGAGATGTTGACCTTGGGTAGGGTGCTCTTTCCAAGAGCCGGTGCAGACTCGATGGGCCGAATGGCCTCCTTCTGCACTGTAAATTCTATGATGATAGAAAATTGGAGCAGGCCATTCGGCCCTACGAGCGTGCTCCGCCATTCATTATGATCATGGCTGATCATCACGTTCAATACCCTGATCCCGCCTTCCCCCCATATCCCGTGATTCCTTTAGCCCCAAGAGCGATATCTAATTCTTTCTTGAAATTACGCAATGTTTTGACCTCAACTACTTTCTGTGGGAGTGAATTCCACAGAATCACCGCTCTCTGGGTGGAGAAATTTCTCCTCACCTCAGTTCCAAAAGGTTTACCCCTTATCCTCAAACTATGACCCCTAGTTCTGGCCTCCCCCACCATCGGGAACATTCTTTCTGAATCTATCCTGTCTAATCCTGTTAGAACTTTGTAAGTTTTTATGAGATCCCCTCTCACTCTTCTAAATTCCAGTGAATATAATCCTAACCGACTCTCCTCATATGACAGTCCCGCCATCCCGGGAATCAGCCGGGTAAACCCTCGCTGTCCTCCCTCCATAGCAAGAACATCCTTCCTCAGATAATGTCACCAAAACTGCCCACAATACTCCAGGCGTGGCCTCACCAGCCCCCTCTACAATTACAGTAAAACATCCCTATTCCAACACTCAAATCCTCTCGCTCTGCAGACCATGGAACACACCGTGGAAACCCAGGCCCCCATTTCCCTTTCAGGTTGTCCTATCTCTAATCATCTCTACGCACTAACTGCCTCTTCCTGAAGTCTCCACTTGCCACTCACTCCCCTGTGCAACACCTCGAGAGCTTGATTAATTATCAATGTATTTTAAAAAAAATATTTTTATTCAAATTTTTTTCCAACAAACCCCCCCCCCCCCCCTTACAGAAAAAAGAAACAAAGAACGCATAAATAAACCTCTTACAACTACATAAACACACTAGTAAACACAACTTCCCCCCCCCCCGGGTTGCTGCTGTTGCTGACCACCTCCTAACGCTCCACTAGAAAGTCTAGGAACGGTTGCCACCGCCTGAAGAACCCTTGTACCGACCCTCTCAAGGCAAATTTTACCCTCTCCAATTTAATGAACCCTGCCATGTCGCTGATCCAGGATTCCACGCTTGGGGGCCTCGCATCCTTTAACTGCAGCAGAATCCTCCGCCGGGCTACCAGGGCCGCAAAGGCCAGAATACCGGCCTCTTTCGCCTCCTGCACTCCCGGCTCGTCCGATACCCCAAATAGTGCTAACCCCCAGCTCGGCTTAACCCGGGTGTTCACCACCTTAGACACCGTCCTCGCAATGCCCCTCCAGAACCCATCCAGCGCCGGGCGTGATGTGCTGGGCTCCCCGAGCACCTCCCACACCTGTCTTCCACCACAAAGAACCTGCTCAGCCTCACCCCTGTCATATGCGCTCTGTGAAGAACCTTAAATTGTATCCGGCTCAGCCTGGCGCAAGAGGAGGAAGAATTAACGCTACCCAGGGCGTCTGCCCACGCACCCTCGTCTATCTCCCCCCCCAAGCTCCACCATTGACCCGTTAGCTCCTCCACCGAGGTCTCCTCCTCCTCCTGCATCTCCTGGTAGATCGCCGAGACCTTGCCCTCTCCAACCCACAACCCCGAGAGCACCCTATCCTGGATCCTGAGTGCTGGAAGCAGTGGGAACTCCCTCACCTGCCGTCTTACAAACACCCTTACCTGCATTTACCTGAAGGCATTTCCGAGGGGAAGCCCAAATTTTTCCTCCAGCGCCCCAAGGCTCGCAAACGTCCCATCTAAAAACAGGTCCCCCATCCTTCTAATTCCTGCCCTGTGCCAGCTCAGGAACCCTCCATCCATTCTCCCCGGGACGAACCGATGGTTCTCTCGGATCGGGGACCAAACCGAAGCCTCTGCCTCACCCCTGTGGCGCCTCCACTGCCCCCAAATTTTCAAAGTCGCCGCCACCGCCGGACTCGTGGTGTACCTAATCGGCGGGAGCGGCAGCGATGCTGTCACCAGCGCTCTCAGACTCGTGCCCACACAGGACGCCATCTCCAGCCTCTTCTACGCCGCCCCCCTCCCCCTCCATTACCCACCTCATATCCCACCTTTTAAACTCCTCCTCCATCTGCTCCACCAGCCTCGTCAAGTTGAGCTTGTGTAGGGCCCCCCAACTCCTAGCCACCTGGATCCCCAGGTACCGAAAACTCCTTTCCGCCCTCATCAGTGGAAACTCATCTACCCCCCTTACCTGGTCCCCTGGGTGTACCACGAAGAGCTCACTCTTCCCCACGTTGAGCTTATACCCGGAAAAGTCAATTATCAATGTATTGATTTAACCTTCAAACCCAGTGTGGTCCCTTTGGGAGAGAGGATTGACGGTTGAAATGATGTCGGATTTGTGGAAGTTCTTTGTTAAGCTTCCCCTAAAATCAGGCAGGAGCCTATTTCAAGATACATATGCCCAATAATGTCACCTGTTCCAATCTAGACAGCCAGGTGGTGAAGGATAGAATTGGAGCTAATCTTTAGACACTTTGCAAGCTTTCATTTATAAAGAAACATACACCTCAAAACTTCTAAAACACAGTTTCAGTCTGTTCCCACTCGTGAATCCCCAGATAATGCCCCTCACCGGTGTAAGATCAAACATGCAGTTAATATACAATTAACAGCATTGACACAGGGAGTCCTACACTGCAGGTTGCCTGGCAACAGCAACAGGGTTACAAGCCAGAAGAGGCCCAAGTCATTTTTAAAACTTCTATCTGTCTTTGAGCTCCTTGAGGACTACGGTGAACAAGAGTGCTGACCCCCCCCCCCCTCGATTTGCTCTTCCCCCCACCTCTCCACTGTTCTGCCCCCCCCCCCCCCTCACTTTCTCTTCCTCTCCACACCTCTCCCCATCGCTTGCTCTCCCCTCACACCTATTTCTTTCTTCCCCCCCCCCCCATACCACCCCACTTTTGCTCTCTTCCTCCAACCCCCCCCCCCCCCCCCGCCTTGCTCTCCAATCACCCCAGGGAGTCACTAGGCTCCCACGCCCGATTATTGGGAATTCCCCCAACAGCACCAGTTGCCACAGCGATGGGAAAGTGCGCCTCCTTCACTGTAAGTCAAGAGAATCCACCCCAGCAGCCGAGTGAAGAGAACGCAGCCCCCCCTCCCCCGCAAAGCTCCGTGAATTAGTTTGAGGCGGAATGGCCAGGATGTGAGCCCGATCCCGCTACAACATGCTTGGTGAGCCAACAGAGCTCTCACCAGCTTCAAACAGAGCCGTGTGTGACTGTTCACATTGCTTCCCCTGTTGACTGGGCTCCACACTACCCAGTCTCTTGGAACCTTGTATTTCTAATTCCATTCATGGCAGATGGAGTGTTCACTAAAAGGCACCTGAGTCTTTCGCAAAGAGGAAAACATGCTGCCGTGCAGAGGGACCTGGGTGTGCTAGTGCACGAGTCGCAAAAAGTTGGTGTGCAGGTGCAACAGGTGATTAAGAAGGCTAATCGAGTTTTGTCTTTCGTTGCTAGAGGGATGGAGTTTAAGACTAGGGAGGTTATGCTGCAATTGTATAAGGTGTTGGTGAGGCCACATCTGGAGTAGTGTGTTCAGTTTTGGTCTCCTTACCTGAGAAAGGACATATTGGCACTGGAGGGAGTGCAGAGGAGATTCACTAGGTTGATCCCAGAGTTGAGGGGATTAGATTATGACGAGAGGTTGAGTAGACTGGGACTGTACTCATTGGAGTTTAGAAGGATGCGGGGGGATCTTATTGAAACATATAAAATTATGAAGGGAATAGATAGGATAGATGCGGGCAGGTTGTTTCCACTGGTCGGGGAAAGCAGAACTAGGGGGCATAGCCTCAAAATAAGGGGAGGTAGATTTAGGACGGAGTTTAGGAGGAATTTCTTCACCCAAAGGGTTGTGAATCTCTAGAATTCCTTGCCCAGTGAAGCAGTTGAGGCTCCTTCTTTAAACATTTTTAAGAAAAAGATAGATGCCTTTCTAAAGAATAAAGGGATTCGGGGATATGGTATACGGGCCGGAGAGTGGAGCTGAGTCCACAAAGATCAGCCATGATCTCATTGAATGGCGGAGCAGGCTCGAGGGGCCAGATGGCCTACTCCTGCTCCTAGTTCTTATGTTCTTTTGTAAGGTGTTTGGGGCCATCCCCGACTTGGACACACACAAACTGATAGTGAGGGGGGACTGGAACTTGGTGCAGGAACCAAGGTTGGACAGGTCACGGCCGCGCTCGCTGGTCCCATTGGGGGGGGGGGGGGGGCGGGTGGGGGGGCATTGGCTGGGCTAATGGTGGAAATGGGAGGGGTGGACCCTTGGAGGTTCCTGCACCCAAGGGAACGGGAGTATTCATTTTTCTCAGCAGTCCATAAGGTATACTCGTGGATCAACTTTTTTGTGGTGGGGAAGGCTTTGCTGGCTGGGGTTAAGGGGCCGGAGTACTCGGCAATTGCAGTGTCAGATCATGCTCCGCATTAATTGGATATGGTACTGGAGAAGGGGGTAGTGCAGAGGCCGGGGTGGAAATTAGATGTGGGGCTTTTGGGGACCAAGGGTTCTGTGACAAAATTGAAAAGGTAATTGAGGAATATTAGGTTTCAACTGTACGGGTGAGGTGTCGAAGGCAGTTGTCTGGGAGGCTCTAAAGGCGGTGGTGAGGGGTGAGGTGATTTTGTTTAAGGCCAGGGTGGACAAAGAGGAGAGGTTGGAGCAGCAGAGGGCAATTGATGATATGTTGGAGGTAAATAGGAGTTATGCAGAGGATGGGGACCCAGCGAAGCTGGAAAAGAGGAAGGAACTACAGGCGAGCTTCGACCGACTGTTCACCAGGAAGGCGGTGCGCCAACTGAGACGAGCAAGGGGTGCAATTTACGAACATGGAGATATGAACATGGGCGTATGTTAGCAGGTGAGCTCCGGGAGAGGGAAGCAGTGGCAAGGGAAATTATTCAGGTGAAGGATAGGGCAGGGAAGTTGGTGGTGGCTCCAGTGCTGATTAACAAGGTTTTTGAGGAATTTTATGAGAGGTTGTACAGGTCAGAGCCACCTGGGGGAGACCGGGAGATGCAGGAATTTCTAGATGGGTTGGAGTACCCGAGGCTAGGGGAGGGGGACACGGCTACATTAGAAGGAGCGATAGTGGAGCAGGAGATAAAGGATGCGATTGGGAGGATGCAGTCGGGGAAGGTGACAGGACCGGATGGGTTTCCAGTGGAATATTATAAAAAATTCAAGGATAAGCTGGCACCCCTGATGGTGGGGATGTTTGAAGAGGCGATAGGGAAGGGGGTATTGCCACAAACTTTGGGGCAGCCATCGATTTCCCTGTTGCTAAAAAAAGATAAGGATCCGACGGAATGTGGGTCGTATCGGCCCAGATCACTTCTGAATGTGGACGCAAAAGTATTGGCGAAGGGTCTGGCGGGTAGGCTGGAGGAGTGCCTCCCGAAGGTGATAGGGGAGGATCAGACGGGGTTCGTGAGAGGGAGGCAGCTCTTTTCAAACGTTAGAAGGGTATTGAACGTGGTTATGGCACCGGCAGAGGGGAAGGAAACAGAGGTGTGTCATGTGAGAGTACCTTTAAGACATGGATGTTTAAGCAATGTACGTTTAAGAAAACAGTGGTGTCAGAGCGTGGGTGGAGCTGAGCTCAGTTCAGCCATTTTGAAGTTTCCGTTTTGAAACGTGCCTGGCTGGTTTTGCTGAGAGCAGTTTAAAAGGAGAAAGCCAGTTTGAAAAACCAGCTTGTGTGTGTCTGTGTGTTTCCAGAGAGCTGCAGGAAGAAAGCAAGGTGCTGGAGCTGAAGTCAACCAAGCTGATATATCTCTGCCATAAAACAGAAAATATATATTAACTGTGACCTGGTGTGTTACTGTTTTGAAGGTTTGAAGCCTTTTGGATGTTTGAAGGAACATTTTGAGGGATTAGTTAGTGTTATATTATTTTCGGGGTTATCTTTGAAGTAAGGGGTGTTAAGAGATCCAATGTTTATTTAATAGGTTAATTTGAGTTCATGGAATGAACATTTTTTTGTGTTGAAAACCACGTGTCCATAATTGTAATCCCACACCTGGGGAACAAACCGTGTGCTGGAAAAGCAACAAATCCATTAAAGGGAGAGGTTGGTTGAACTCCATGATACATTTTGGGGTTCTGAAAACGCCTCGCCCATAACAGGTGGTTGAGGCATTGGACGCTGAGAAGGCGTTTGACCGGGTAGAATGGGGGTACTTGATGGCAGATCTGGAGCGGTTTGGGATTGGACCAAGGTTTGTGAACTGGGTAAAGCTACTATATAAGGAGTCGAGGGTGAGTGTCGGCACAAACAACATTAGCTCGAGATACTTTTCTCTCCACCGTGGGACTAGGCAGGGATGTCCTATGTCCCCCCTGCTGTTTGCACTCGCGATTGAGCCATTGGCCATCGCATTAAGAAGTTCGGGATATGGAAAGGAATAGTGCGGGGGGCAGGGGGATACAGCATAGGGTGTCCTTATGTGCCGATGACTTGCTGTTATACGTGTCGGAACCGAGTGTGTCGATGGGGGGAATATTGGAGCTGCTTCGAGTGTTTGGGTCTTTCTCGGGGTACAAACTAAATCTAGAGAAGAGTGAGTAATTTGTGGTGTCTCGGCCGGGGGTGGGGGCAGGGTTGGGGGGGGGGGCTGCCATTCCGTAGGGCAGGGACTCACTTTAGATACCTGGGGGTACAGGTTGCCCGGGAGTGGGGGGGGCTCCGCAGGTACAACATTTCTAGTTTGGTGGGGAGAGTGAAAGCTGATCCGGCAAGGTGGGATGGTCTCCCTCAGTCACTGGCGGGTCGGGTACAGGCGGTTAAAATGAACGGGTTGCCGCGATTTCTGTTTATTTTTCAATGTCTGCCGATTTTCTTGCCAAAGGCTTTTTTCAGAGAGATTGAGGGAAGGATTACTTAGTTCATATGGAGAGGGAAGGTGGCCAGAGTTAGAAAGGTGCTGCTACAGAGGGGAAGGCAGGCAGGGGGTTTGGGTCGTCCGAACCTGATGTATTACTACTGGGCGGCGAATGTGGAGAAGGTGCGGAGCTGGGTCAGAGGGGTTGATTCCCAGTGGGTCAGAATGGAGGAGAGTTTGTGCAGGGGGTCGGGACTGAAAGCACTAGCAACAGCGCTGCTCCCGATAGCTCCGGGGAAATACTCAGTGAGTCCGGTAATAATAGCTTCATTGAGAATTTGGAGGCAGTTTCGCCAACACTTTGGGTTGGGGGCAGGGTCGAGGGAAATGCCGATTCGGGGGAACCACAGATTTGAGCCAGGGAGGTGGGATGGAAATTTTCGGAAATGGGGGAGAAAGGGATTAAGACACTAAAAGATTTGTTTCTTAGGGGTCGGTTTGCAGGATTCAAGGAGCTGGAAGCGAAGTATGGGCTGGAGCAGGAAGAAGTGTTTAGGTACATGCAGGTTCGAGATTTTGCCAGGAAGGAGATACAGAGCTTCCCGGAGGAACCGGCCTCCACATTGCTGGAGGAGGTGCTGATGACAGGGGGACTGGAGAAGGGGGTAGTGACGGCGGTTTACGGAGCTATTTTGGAAGAGGAGAGGGCACCACTGGAAGGGATCAAAGCAAAGTGGGAGGAAGAGTTGGGAGAGGTTATGGAGGAGGGGTTCTGGTGTGAGGTGCTCCGGAGAGTGAATGCCTCCACCTCGTGCGCGAGGTTGGGGCTGATACAGCTGATGGTGGTATACAGAGCACACATCACGAGGGCGAGAATGAGCCGATTCTTTGAAGGAGTAGGAGATATGTGTGAATGTTGCGGGGGGGCCCCCGCTAATCACGTTCATATGGTTGGTCCTGTCCAAAGCTGGAGGATTACTGAAAGGAGGTGTTTAGGGTGGTCTCTAAAGTGGTGCGTGTGAAACTGGACCCGTGCCCCCGGGAGGCCATATTCAGGGTGTCGGACCAGCTGGGGTTGGAAACGGGTGCAGAGGCAGATGTTGTAGCCTTCGCCTCGTTGATCACCCGAAGGCGGATCCTGTTGGGATGGAGAGCAGCCTCTCCACCCAGTGCCCTGGCGTGGGGGGGGGGGGGGACCTGCTGGAATTCTTGACTCTTGAGCAGGTTAAGTTTGAACTGAGGGGAAGGATGGAGAGGTTCTACAATTCATGGGCATTATTCATTCTGCACTTTCAAGAACTGGATAACATTGAACATTAGTTGGGGCGTGTGGGTGGGAGGGTTGGGGGGAGGGGGGCTGTGTGTGTTAATGGCGACTATGGGTGATTCCTGATTCCTTTTTGTCATTTGTTTGTGTGAACATGCGGGCTAATGTTTGGGGTTTGGGGGGAGGATGGGATCGTTGTTATTCATATGGGGGTTGACATATTTGTTACTGATTAGTGTTTATTGCTGGTGGGTGTAAATTTGGGAGAAAATGTGAAAAAGGAGGAGAATAAAATATATTTTAAAAAAGGCATCTGAGTCACCAGGAATAAATAATACGCTTACAAATCATTAATTCCTGTTGACAAACATTACAGATGTAGGGGTCCTGTTGGCTGCAGAATAGTATTGTTCTCCACTCTGTTCAAAACAGCCAAGAGGTTTTCTCAATAATTGGCTCCAGTTCCTTAAGTCCCTTCACCCTCGGGACTCTTAGCCACGTGGCCGTGTGTAAACCCCACAGATGGTAAATGGTGATCACCTGCCAGGGACCTTCATGGATCTCCAGGGAACCGGGTTCGATTCCGGTCTCTGGTGACGCTGTGCGGAGTCTGCACGTTCTCCCCGTGTCTGCGTGGGTTTCCTCCGGGCGCTCCGGTTTCCTCCCACAGTCCAAAGACGTGCAGGTTAGGTGGGTCGACCATGGTAAAATTGCCCCGTAGTGGCCAGGGATGTGCAGGTTAGGTGGGGGGGCTCACGGGGTTAGGGCGGGGAAGTTGGCCTAGGTAGGGTGCTCATTCAGAGGTGCAGGCTCGATGGGCTGAATGGCCCCCTTTCTGCACTGTAGGGATTCTGTAATCTATCAGAGAAGCCAACCTTTGGACAAGACATAAAACTGCCTGACCTATCGAAGGCACATAGCAGGTCCAACAGAGCAATGTATAAAAGAGACGGTGGAGGTTTCCTGTGGCCTAGCCAATACCTATCCCTCAACTGATGGCTAGTCATTATCACAACTGTTCTTTGTGGGACCTTGCAGTGTGAAATGAGCGCTCCTCCACTGGAATATTACTTTGTTACCTGTAAGATACATTGGGATATCCTGCCAAAAACTCCAGATCAACGCAAGCTCTTTCACCTTGAAGAGCTTCGCCCCCTGGATCTTTTTTGAGCGCTAACTAATTTCCAGCACTAATGGTCACTATTCAGCAACTTGCGAGCCGATACCCCCCCCCCCGCTGGTTTTGTTGCCTTGTGATTTGAGAGGGGAGGGGGGAAGTAAACTCCGCGTGCGTTTTCTCTCTCCCAGGTTAAAGAACTTTGAGGCGGGAGGGGCCTACAAGAAGGTGTGGGGGAATAATCAGGATGGCGTGGTGGCCAGTCAGCCGGCTCGAGTGATGGACGACCGCGAGCAGATGGCGATGAGCGGTGGATACATCCGGAGGTAAAGAGATGCTGTTTGTAAACCGAGCGAAGGGCTGAAAGCTCCGTTGGCACCGCCCATGCCCGTCCATTTGGGGCCAGGAATATGTTTAGCGAATGGAAGAGGGGTGATTCTTTTGAGTTTGAATCCAGCCCAGGCATCGATCCGCTCTGCCCCCTGACGGGGAGGGTCGTAGTCAAAATGTATTTGGGCAGTTACAAATATGCGAGGGTTGCCAAAATCCCCCCCCTCCCAGGATTGTCCAGGGGCCCCACAGATATCAGGATTCATGTCTCAGAAATGACAGCAAGCATGACGCGAACAAGGCAGTAAAAAGGCCGACTTTCCAATTTCTTTGGAAGCTCGTTCGAAACGTTTTGGAGATTTGTGGGCGATGCTCTTTAATTGGGTTTTTTATGGTGGGAGCTGGGGTGTGAGGAGTGTTCCAGGAATACCATTGGTCATATTGGCAACCCCCCGCCTCCAATGCATGACACGGTGGCACAGTGGTTAGCACTGCTGCCTCACAGCGCCAGGGTCCCGGGTTCGATTCCGGCCTCGACGACTGTCTGTGCGGAGTCTGCACGTTCCCCCCGTGTCTGCGCGGGTCTCCTCCGGGTGCTCCGGTTTCCTCCCACAGTCCAAAGATGTGCAGGTTAGGTGGGTTTACGGGTTAGGTTGGGTGAGTGGGCCTGGGTAAAGTGTTCTTTCAGCGGTTCGGTGCAGACTCGATGGGCCGAATGGCCTCCTTCTGCACTGTAGTGATTCTATGATTCTATGAATGCAGAACACTGTAATTTCACACTAGACTGACAGTCCCGCTCAGGATGTCTGTAAATGAGCTGGTGAAGGGAATTGGTAAATGTTACACTGGCGCAGTGAGGTTGGGTTTTCTCAGGTGAACCCTGAAATAAATGACGGCTTATCCTGCATCGCCATGTTCGCCTCTGTCCTGGGAGGACTGGTTGCTACAGTGGAAGCTCAGAATGGAAGATGGTCCAAACCATTACTTCCGGGAGCATTAATCACTCTGCGCTCTGAGGTTTTGTGTTTTCTTACTACCATGTTTGTGTGGATCGAGGTCTGTGTTTTCTAACTTCTTTGAATGTTATCCAATCATATAATTTCAGCAGCAAACTTTTGTGAGTTTAACAAAACATAAAGGTTATTTCATTCTCGCCGGTTCTGGAGAGCGATTATATCGGCTGACAAAACAAAAGGATATGTCAGCATTACAGGACAGCTATTTCGGTAATAATACTCAGGGTGTGACAGGAAGGGACAGAGTGTACAAACATTTTTTAAAAGCAGCAAGTGGGGTCAAAAAGGGAAAAAATGGTAACAAGCAAAATGAATGGCTCTTTAGTATTCAGTCCAAAATCAATAAATTAAAGTCACAAATTGAGGATGACGGATATGATCTTATGGCCGTTACAGAGACATGGTTACAAGGTGATCAAAACCGGGAACTAAATATTCGGTGGTGTGTGACTTTTTGTGAGGACAGGTAGGAAGGAAAATGCTTGATTGCTTGGTTGTCTTGCCTGTGTCAATGGGCTAGAATCTGAGGCAGGAGTTATCCAGCCGGCCCCCTCCACCCCCCCCCCCCCCCCCCCCGCCGCCACACACACTGGGGGCAATCCGGTCCCTCCGATGGCAACGGAGATTTCAGCGGGGCCGCTGAGCGCTTGGCCTCCTTGGATCCGCCTCCGGGATTTTATTTCGGCGTTTCCGGATTTGGCGGGGACGTTCCGGCATACGGCCGGCAGACTCCCCACCGCTTTTCCCGCCCGAACTGACACTCTTTCAGAAAGGAATGACAATCTCCATGGGTATCGAATAACTGGCCACACACTTGGGCTAGTGGTCCCCGCTTTGGGCGGCACCGTGCCCAGCCCGGCTGCTTCACCGCGCCAGGGACCCAGGTTCAATTCAGAGGCAGGGCCTGGTTTAGCACAGTGGGCTAAACAGCTGGCTTGTAAAGCAGAACAAGGCTTGCAGCGCGGGTTCAATTCCCGTACCGGCCTCCCCGAACAGGCGCCGGAATGTGGCGACTAGGGGCTTTTCACAGTAACTTCATTTGAAGCCTACTTGTGACAATAAGCGATTTTCATTTCATTTCATTACCTTGGGTCACTGTCTGTGTGCGGAGTCTGCACGTTCTCCCCGTGTCTGCGTGGGTTTCCTCCGGGTGCCCCGGATTCCTCCCACAGCCCAAAGATGTGCAGGTTAGTTGGATTGTCCATGGTCGATGCGCGGGGGTTACAGAATGGGCCTGTCTGGAGTGCTCTTTCGGAGGGTCGGTGCAGACCCGAGAGGCTGAATGGCCTCCTTCTGCACTGTTGGGATTCTATGATTCGCTTACGTGAACGGTCCCGTTTGTGGCTTTTGGGTTTGGTGCATTGCGGCCAAACTGAAGTCACCCGTCTGGGTCGCACCGGGGACGTCCACACCTGTCCACATCTGATGTCCACACCTCACCTGAGGCAACTTGTCTGATTTCAGAGTGACAGACGACGCGCGGGAAAATGAGATGGAAGAGAACTTGGATCAGGTGGGCAGCATCATCGGAAATCTGCGGCATATGGCGCTCGACATGGGCAATGAGATCAGCTCCCAGAATACCCAGATCGACCGGATCGTCACCAAGGTAGGAATAATGAGAGCGGGGGAATTTATTCTTTGAGGTAGTGGATCAGAGCGTTTTTACAAATGTAACCAGAAACTCAAATAACGTTTTATGACCAACGGACTTTAGATGCATTCTTCAAACATCAAATAATGTTGGGCCATTATCAGACTGTGAACTAGTCGTCCAAACAAACTCAGTTTGTGTTCGTAATGTTGACACATTGATTAGTTGCGATTGGGCGTGTCAGACTAAATCCAACACAGCCAATGGGAAAACTTGATGTTAGTTACAATTAGGCACTTTTGAGCTGTTGCAATTTGTTGCACGACCCAGGTCCCAACAATACCGATGAGATAATCCATCAGACGATTTGCCTCTCGCGAGATTCAAAGGCCTTGTGTCACCAAGTCGGGAGCAACGAGGCCGGTAATTCACGCCCCCGGTTGACTTAGTCTTTCCTCATCGGACAATCCCGCCATCCCAGGAATTAATGTAGTGAACTCTGTCCACGAGAGTTCGCGGATGGTACCAAGGTTGGTGGAGTGGCAGATAGTGCTGAGGATTGTCAGAGGATACAGCAGGACAGAGATAGGGCAGAGACTTGGGCAGAGAAATGGCAAATGGAGTTTAATCCGGGTAAATGGAGATTAATCCGGACAAATGTGAGGTATTGCATTTGGTAGGCCTAACATAGAGGGAAATATACTGTAAATGGCAAAACTCTTAGGAATATAGAAAGTCAGAGAGATCTGGGCGTACAGGTCCACAGACCTTTGAAGGTGGCAACACAAGTGGACAAGGTAGTCAAGAAAGCAGACGGAATGCTTTCCTTCATTGGACGGGGCATTGAGTATAAAATCTGGCAAGTCATGCTGCAGTTGTATAGAACCTCGGTACGGCCGCACTTGGAATATTGCGCACAATTCTGGTCGCCACACTACCAGAAGGATGTGGAGGTGCTGGAGAGGGTGCAGAGGAGGTTTACCAGAATGTTGCCTGGTCTAGAGGGTGTCAGCTATGCGGAGAGGTTGAATAGACTCGGACTGTTTTCATTCGAACGACGGAGGTTGAGGGGTGACCCGATAGAGATCGACAAGATTATGAGGGGCATGGATAGAGTGGATGGGCAGGCACTCTTCCCCAGGGTGGAGGGCGCAGTCACCAGGGGGCACAGGATTAAGGTCCGTGGGGCAAAGTTTAGGGGAGATGTGCGAGGCAGGGTTTGTACACAGAGGGTGGTGAGGGCCTGGAACGCGTTGCCAGGGGAGGTTGTGGAAGCAGATACATTCAAAAGGCATCTTGACAAACACGTGGATAGGGTGGGTATAGAGGGATACGGCACAAGGAAGTGCTGAGGGTTTTGGCCAAGGGTGGTATCATGACCAGTACAGGCTTGGAGGGCCGAAGGGCCTGTTCCTGTGCAGTATTGTTCTTTGTTCTTTGTTGCACTCCCTCTGTGGCAGGAAAATATTTCCTCGGTAAGGGGTTGCGAACTGGTGCTATCTGAAGAAATGGAATCTCTTGACAGTATAGCACTCCCTCACTACAGCTCTGACGTCTCAGCCTGGGTTATGTATTCTTTACATTTATTTGGGGCAAGTAAAAACCCAAGGGGCAGTTCCCCCGTTATAATAATGGTAGCATTGGTGCCATATTTGTGGATGTCATTTACCACTAATGCCAGTTAATTGATGAAGCATTACCGGGCATAGTCCTGGGTGAATCTTCCACAGAAAGTCTTGGGAAAATTGACCATCACCCAGGGTAACCCAAACCATAACCATTATAACCAGAAACGAACACGTACAACAGTTTTGACTCTCGATTCGCGCCGTTCAAGGGACACTTACAAGGGGTGAGATCTGGACATCAAGCAAGCACTGGAAGAGGAGTGAAGAGCTGGTTTCGGAGGCGAGATGATGGAAAACGAGGGGGATTTAATGACAGATACAGTCTTGGAACGTTGGGGGGGCGGGGAGGGATATGTACCCCATGCACAACTCTAAACTTCACCATTTGTCCTCAACCAGGGCGACATGAACAAAGCTCGCATCGATGAAGCCAACAAGCACGCCAACAAGATGCTGGAGAGTGGCTGAACGGGAGCCAAACCTGTCGCCCACCCTCACACTGCCAGATTTCCCCCATCCCATTATCCATTGCAGCATCTGAAAGATTCCTGGAGGGGCAAGTCCCTATTGCTGTGATAGGAAAACCACGAGGTTCAATACTATTCTGTACATTTTAATTTATTTTATCATTTCCCAGTGTGACAAATCGTTCCAGTTGTGGAAAGTGTATTTTTTTAAATGTGAATTTGTATTATCGCCTGTCCAAAGAGTAAATCGAGTGTATTTAGTTTTTTAATCTTTGTACTCGTCGGTGGTTTTTTACGTTTGAGTCTTTCTCTGTAATTGTGATGAAAATGGGCCTACCCTGAAAGTGAGCTGGACGAACACAGTTGAATTCTGATAAACACACGGCAGACTTCTCCAGCCAGAGAAATTCAACCGCAGATCCTGTCATCGATTGGCCAAACCGTTCTTTGGGACGGAAGACCACGGACCAGGAGCCAAGATTCAATTGGATGGTCCCGGCTCCAGCAAACCGACTGACGCGAAATCTCCAGCGCATTTCAGGCGGGACCTGTCTCACGCCAACTTCACTGGTGGCTTCATGGGTGCCGGAGATTTCTCTTGCCAGTCCTATTTCACTGCGCCCAATGTTCCCCCCCTCCGCCCCTTCCTTAAAACCTCTCTTAATTCCTGCCGAGCAATATTTTGCATGTGTCAGGATTCCTCGTTTACCGCACGGGGTTAGGGATTGAGATGGCGCATTGCGAATTCCCAAGTTGGGATCTGGGTGAGTGTTTATTCGGACACAACTGTGGTTGTTTACATTAAAGAGACAGCACCCTCCCCGGTAATCGGCTCTTTCTCGGGTTAGGGATTGTTTTGTACGTATGTATGTGCCTCGGATAGTCCGGTTGATTGGAAGTGGCGGGATGAAGATCAAGGCCTTTTTTATTGTAACTTCGCATTCACCGATAGCCGATAAAGGGTGGAGATGTGGACTTAAGACATTCCGGCCAATTTCTTTGGCAATCCTGGGGCGGGAGGTGGGGGGTTAGAAAGACCCTGCCACATGCGCTTAGCGGCATCCACATGCCTTTGCACCCCTCCCCCTCCCTCCCCGCCCTTAACCCTCGCCCAATCCGTTCCCTGCTCCCAGATCCGACTGTGTCCCATGACGCACCAATTAGAGACGCCCATCCCCCAACGCGTTCTCTGCTACCTCCGTCCTTCGATCGTTGGACACTGGGGGGCCGCTTCCCTTAACCCGCCAATTTCCCAACCTTTTCCAGTGGTATTTCCGGGCCACTGGAGCCCACTGCCAGGGAGGATGGAATTCTCCACGCACACCGCAAAATAGCAGACAACACTGCCCCTTTAAGAAATGTTCCCAGTTGCTGCGGAATAGTTAACTTCCAACATTCACAGCAAACAACGTCTTAAAATATTGAAATTAAGGAATGAAAGGTCACGGGGAACAAGAGGCCTTAGACTTTTGTTCCACGTTGTGGAAGGAGCCCTTAGACATTGAAAGTGTTTCTTTTTTAATGAGGTGTTTTATACAGTGACGGAAGGGGGTGTGCTGTCTCTTTAAGTGCTTGTTTTACTTGTCGGCTCACTGTTACTGTGTTTACCTGATGGTTTTCTGCACCAATGAGAGTATCACAAATGTCTCTTTGCAAATGTCATCGTACCCTGACCTCACTCAGCTCACTGGCCTTGCAAGAGATCTGCATGCGGCCTTTGTGGAAGTATAAATGTCTTTGTTCATCCCCCCCCCACTCCCACCATCGTCCCCCGCCCGCCGCCGATCACCGTACTGTCGTTAGTGACGTTGTGCTGAGCAGACGGTTTCGTCACCGCTCGCCCAGCTCCGAGATCTGTTCTTCCTTCGCCGACGGAAACTATGCATCCGCTAATGCTGCCCGGCAGTGTCTGAAGCCACCACCACACCCCGACACTGCTCACAGGCCCAGAACTGCAGCATCTCGCTTCCTGCTTGTGTTTGCCTCTCCCGCCGTCCCGATACTGAATCACATTCGGGCTCTTACAGCCGACCTAAACCTAAAAGAGGGAGTTTGCCCCGAGGATTCCACCTTACAAAGACGATTCTGCCACCGTTTATGTTGAATGTTTCCTCGCATGGTCCCTGCTCCCCGTCACGCGGCTCACTGGGCGTGGCCTGGCCCGTTTTGCCCCCCAGCGGGTGTCCTAAGGGTTAACCACGCGTTTCGTGGACTTCTTTGCATTTTGACCCATTTTCCGGTTTCTGGAGAACTCTTTTTAAAAAAAAATGATTTGCTCGACTCAACTCTCCTCGCCCTTCTCTCAATTTGATTGAGAAAGTGTGGCCACCCTAATAATTTCACCCTGGGCCTGGGGCCCAGTCCTTTCAGAACCAATAGGCCTGCTGTTTATTTCCTCCAATCTCGCCACCCTCGCCGTGCTGTTGAACCTCCTGGAGCTACTGCCACCAGCAGGCACCCTGGTGTCACTGCAGCTGATTGGGAGCGGTTGACTTTTGCATTTTAATATCGGAAATACCAATAAAAGTTTTGGGCCCTGCATAGTCGATGAGATCGGCAGCCAATTGACAGCAATTAGGGGACAGCAGTGGCAAACTCCCCCTCCCAGTTTAGTTTGCTCTAAGATTCTGTAGTAAGATGTTGTTTGTGTGAACTTAATTGCCTTCATTATAAAAGGTCTGCTGAAAAGCTAATGTTGCAATTTAAAAATGAATAAGCACAGCTGAAATGCCAATTGTGTCCTGCGTAAATGTTTTGGTATGACATTGTTTTCAGGATGTTGCAATATCGTTGGTTAATTATGGGGGGAGATGCATGCCTTACAAACACTTTGTGTTGGGAAATGGAACTACTTCACTGTTTGATGGGAAACTTCACGAGGGAGAGTTTCAACCTAGTTTGTTGAAATCGTTCCTTCTATCACACGACCTGTTGTTCCCCCCTCCTAACGGCTGTGAGCGTTTCCGCCCTGTTTCCCAATCCTTGGGACCGTGCTCCCATGACCAGGTCTGGCATGGCGCCCTTTCCCTCGGCCAATCCGCGCGCTTCCTTAGCGGGTAAGGTAGAGTGGTCATCCTGCAGGGCCAGGGCGAAGTAACCTACGTCAAGTTCAGTCTCAATAAAGAGTTGGGTTCTGCGATCATGGAGGTGTTGGATTGCCATGAATTTAAAAAATACAACAGGTTGGTTGTTGCCCCTCAGGAAAGGGAGCATGCCACCCTTACCCAGTCTGGTGGCACTGGACCAACATGGTTTACTACCCTCTGACGTGGCAGCTACTCCGTTGTTTAGACCATGGAAAATAGGAGCAGGAGGAGGCCATTCGGCCCTTCGAGCCTGCGCCGCCATTCATTATCATGGCTGATCATCTAACCCAATAGCATAATCCCGCCTTCCCCCCTATCCTTTAACCCCCTTCGCCCTAAGTGCTATCTTCTTGGAAACATGCAATGTTTTGGCCTCAAATACTTCCTGTGGTAATGAATTCCACAGGCTCACCACACTCTGGGTGAAGAAATCTCTCCTCATCTCTGTCCTAAAAGGTCTACCCCGAATCCTCAGACTGTGACCCGTGGTTCTGGACACCCCCCACCATCGGGAACATCCTTCCTGCATCTACCCTGCCCAGACCCATTAGAATTCTATTGGTTTCTATGAGAGTCTTCTGAACCCCAGTGAATACAATCCGAACCGATTCAATCTCTCCTCGTGCGTCAGTCCAGCCACCCCAGGAATCAGCCTGGTAAACCTTCGCTGCGCTCCCTCAAGAGCAAGAACATCCTTCCTCAGAGAAGGAGACCAACACTGCCCACAGTATGAATGGCCAATATTGATCTAGAATTGTTTTTTTGGAAACGCTGATTTTCCAGCAAAAACAAGGTCCATCCCAAGTCAAATTATTCTGCTAATTTTAATGTGTTAAGTTACTCCAGAAACAGAAGGGCCTTCTCTCCTTCCGGTAGGTTTCTGTCATAGTTTGGCTCTGCCTTCCAGCCCCCTCCCCCTCCCCCACCCCCATACCTTCCCCCTTCACCCTGGATTGCCCCCACATAGTCTAAGCAAATAGATATCTCCATGGTAACCCAGGTTGCCAGGTGCGATTAAGTGTATTCCTGAAGGTTTTCCTCGCGTGACCTGGGTGGGCAGGTGGAGGAGCAATGGTTTTGTCACCAGTAATCCAGAGGCCCAGGGAACCCGGGTTCGAATCCCATCAAGGCAGATGATAACATTTAAATTCAATTTTCAAAACAAATCCGGAATTAAAAGTCTTGTCGCCATTGTCGGTTGTCGTAAAAACCCATCTGGTTCACGAATGTCCTTTAGGGAAGGAAATCTGCCGTGCTTACCCGGTCTGGCCTACACGTGACTCCAGACCCACACTAATGTGGGTGACTCCTTAAATGCCCCCCCCTCTGAAATGGGCGAAAACACGCTCAGTTAGAGGGCAATTAGGGATGGACAACCAATGCTGGCCCAGCCACATCCCATGAACAAAGAACAAAGAAAAGTACAGCACAGGAACAGGCCCTTCGGCCCTCCAAGCCTGCGCTGACCATGCTGCCCGTCTAAACTAAAATCTTCTAAACTTCCAGGGTCCGTGTCCCTCTATTCCCATCCTATTCATGTATTTGTCAAGATGCCCCTTAAATGTCACTATCATCCCTGCTTCCACCACCTCCTCCGGCAGCGAGTTCCAGGCACCCACTACCCTCTGTGTAAAAAACCTGCCTCGTACATCTCGTCTAAACCTTGCCCCTCGCACCTTAAACCTATGCCCCCTAGTAATTGACCCCTCTACCCCGGGCAAAAGCCTCTGACTATCCACTCTGTCTATGCCCCTCATAATTTTGTAGACCTCTATCAGGTCGCCCCTCAACCTCCGTCGTTCCAGTGAGAACAAACCGAGTTTATTCAACCGCTCCTCATAGCTAACATAGGCAACATTCTGGTAAATCTCTTCTGCACCCTTTCCAAAGCCTCCACATCCTTCTGGTAGTGCGGCGACCAGAATTGAACACCATACTCCAAGTGTGGCCTAAAGGATAAAAACCTTCCCCCATGCTCCAACCACTAGTCAGCCAACACACCCACCATCCCATCCTGGTGACGGACTGCCCTTGGAGAGCAAAACAAATTCATTACCCAACTGGGCGGTGCTTGACTGTCGTTTTCCTGCATTTACAACATTTTTATATCTGGGAAAGAGAAATGTTCAAAGAGAATTGAAAAGAGACAATCTCCCTTAAGCCCCGGTGATTGTTCTGCGGGGTCGCACACAGCGGTGGACTGGACACTGATCCTCAATCCCTGCAGATCCCAGGACAACCCTGGAGAGTTGACAACCCCAATCAACGGTCCAGATTCCTGATGAGGTCACATTCAGCCAGACCCCGTTCGGCATGCCCTGAACGCTCGGCATTGCATCCAGCGCCAATGTTGGGGTATACCTGCTTGAAGGTACGTGTGACTGCCGAGGGTCGCTTGGCCCCCTCCCGTCCCATCCCTGTGGCTGGATTTGGCGACCGGTATATTGAAACTTGATTTGATTGGGGCAATGCTGATCCATTCGCCGTTCGCAGAGTCCCTCTTCCATGGGGAGGCGCTGTAGTCGGGTGAATGCGTCATTGTTTAGCCCGTGCACTGGGTGGCGCTGTAGTTACTTGCTGAGCTGCAATTGGCTTAGCCCCAAAGATTCTACAGGCCATGGTTGGTGCAGTTGGCATAGAGCGATGCATGGTGGGGGGCGCTGAATGGAAATCATTGAGCGATGACTAAAGCGCCATGAGAAAAGAAACAGGCAGGAAAGACCAGCGTTAGAAGGGGGAAGACTGTGTAAGCGGTGATCTGTTGTAACCCTCCCCATTCCTCCCGAAACCAGGCGATGGGAGTCTTGAGACTCTGTGTAATTTTGGTTGCAATTGCTGGAAACTGTATCATCTGAACCAAAATAAAATAAATCTATGGGTACTGCAATGTGATCCTGTTGTTTCGACCAGCAGAAGTTATTCTCTGAGCAACAAACTCACAGAGGGAAATCTGTATCATGGTCATAACTTTTTCCTTTGTGTTCTGAAAATGAGGAGAATGAGCACAGAATCCCAGTAACACTTTTTAGGATTTGAAAATTGAAGGAAGAAAAATCTTAAGCACACAAGATTAAAGTGCAGGGTTATAACAGTCTTACAAACCCCCCTCCCCGAAAAAAAAACACTTGGTCAGAACACACAAGTAAACTACTTGGCAACAAATCCCCAATGTATTTTAACTACAGAAGTCCAATAATATTATCCAACGCAAAAGTTGCTGTCACAGGAGTAAAGGTACACCGCATGACTTGTTAAACACTTCCATTCTGCTGTGGAAGTCCAACAAAATTCGGAAACGAGCCCTTTTCTGCTTTCTATTTCAAATTTCACACCTCACAGCACAGGGCAATAAATAAATTGGTCCCCCACAGCGCACATTTCTCCACTCAGTAACTTCCCTTAAATATCCTTCTTACTTTCATCTCAGATTTGGAAAAAAAAAATTGACAAAAGAGATGAAACCCTGTAAGGGAAGCGGTCAGTCTCGTAAATTATTCAAATAACACAACATTTATTGAACTTTTAAAACACACATCAAAGGCAACAGTAACGAACAACCTTGACAACTAACTCCAATAATGGTCACCCAGACAGTACACTTCCCCCAATCCAAAACCCTAAATTAGAAGAATACACCTTCCCCAAAACAACATCCCATAGGTTTTAACGCAGTGAGCCAAATCAAAGAACAACAAAGAACAAAGAAAAGTACAGCACAGGAACAGGCCCTTCGGCCCTCCAAGCCCGTGCCGACCATGCTTCCCGACTAAACTACAATCTTCTACACTTCCTGGGTCCGTATCCCTCTATTCCCATCCGATTCATGCATTTGTCAAGATGCCCCTTAAATGTCACTATCGTCCCTGCTTCCACCACCAACTCCGGTAGCGAGTTCCAGGCACCCACTACCCTCTGCGTAAAAAAACTTGCCTCGTACATCTACTCTAAAGCTTGCCCCTCTCACCTTAAACCTATGCCCCCTAGTAATTGACCCCTCTACCCTGGGGAAAAGCCTCTGACTATCCACTCTGTCTATGCCCCTCATAATTTTGTAGACCTCTATCAGGTCTCCCCTCAACCTCCTTCGTTCCAGTGAGAACAAACCGAGTTTATTCAACCGCTCCTCATAGCTAATGCCCTCCATACCAGGCAACATTCTGGTAAATCTCTTCTGCGCCCTCTCTAAAGCCTCCACATCCTTCTGGTAGTGTGGCGACCAGAATTGAACACTATACTCCAAGTGTGGCCTAACTAAGGTTCTATACAGCTGCAACATGACTTGCCAATTCTTATACTCAATGCCCGGGCCAATGAAGGCAAGCATGCCGTATGCCTTCTTGACTACCTTCTCCACCCGTGTTGCCCCTTTCAGTGACCTGTGGACCTAATCATAAGAACTAGGAGCAGGAGTGGGCCATCTGTCCTATCGAGCCTGCTCCGCCATTCAATAAGATCATGGCTGATCTTTTGTGGACTCAGCTCCACTTACCCGCCCGCTCCCCGTAACCCTTAATTCCTTTACTGTTCAAAAATCTATCTATCTGTGCCTTAAAAACATTCAACGAGGTAGCCTCAACTGCTTCACTGGGCAGGGAATTCCACAGATTCACAATCCTTTGGGTGAAGAAGTTCCTCCTCAACTCAGTCCTCAATCCCCCTTATTTTGAGGCTATGCCCTCTCGTTCTGCTTTCACCCGCCAGTGGAAACAACCTGCCCGCATCTATCCTGTCTATTCCTTTCATAATTTTATGTGTTTCTATCAGATTCCCCCTCATTCTACTAAATTTCAATGAGTATAGTCCCAGTCTATTCAGTCTCTCCTCATAAACCAATCCTCTCGACTCCGGAATCAACCTCGTGAATCTCCTCCGCACCCCCTCCAGTGCCAGTGCTTCCCTCCAGTGCCAGTGCTTCCCTCCAGTGCCAGTGCTTCCCTCCAGTGCCAGTGCTTCCCTCCAGTGCCAGTACATTCTTTCTCAAGTAAGGAGACCAAAACTGTACACAGTACTCCAGGTGTGGCCTCACCAGCACCCTGTACAGCTTAAACATAACATTTCAGCGCAGTGAGGCAACAGTACTAACCACCGTGCCACCCTGGCTTAAACATAACGGGCGGAATCCGCCAGCGCCAACCGGATCGGAGAATCGTCGCAGCGCCGCGCGAATCGGGCCACGTTGCCCTGGGACGCAATTCTCCGCACGGTCGGGGTATGCGCCGACTCTCCAGCCCGGGCCGGCAAGGGCCAGTGCGCCAATTCCCCGGCCCGGATGGGCCGAGCGGCCGTCCCCAAAAAGCCGAGTCCCGCCAGCGCCATTCTAACGCCCTCTGAGCCGGTGGGTCCTCAGCATTGAAGGGACCGGGGGCGGCCTGTGGGGGGAGGAGGGGGGCTCTGACCCCTGGGGGGGGGCCTCTGTAGTGGCCTGGCCCGCGATTGGGGCCCACCGATTGGCATTCCGGACTCTCTGCCCCCCGGCCTCCTTTCCTCCACGCCCACTCCTGTAGCCCTGCGCCATTTGGCGTCGGGGCAGCCGCGGGGATGAAGGTGCATGCGCTAGTTGGTGCCGGCCCAACTGTGCATGTGCAGACCCCGCGGGGCCGGGTTCTGGCCGCGTTCGGCAGGTGGAGCGGCGTAGGCCACTCCAGCCCCATCCTAGCCCCCTGTGGGCCGCAGAATGGGGCCGGAATGGGTGCCGATGCTGGAGTAAAACACTCCCGTTTTTACTCCGGCATGGGCATTTAGCCGCCCGTTGGGAGAATCCCGGCTAACATCCCTGTTTTTAAACTCCATCCCTCTAGCAATGAAGGACAAAATTCCATTTGTTTTCTTAATTACCTGCTGCACCTGCAAACCAACTTTTTGCGATTCATGCACAAGGACACCCAGGTCCCTCTGCACAGCAGCATGCTGCAATTTTTTACCGTTTAATAATAGTCCATTTTGCTGATATTCTGACCAACATTGTACTCCATCTGCCAGACCTTTGTCCCCTCACTTAAACTATCTACATCCCTCTACGGACTTTCAGTGTCCTCTGCACACTTTACTCTACCACTCAACTTAGTGTCATCTGCTAACTTTGACACATTACACTTGCCCCCAAATCATCTATGTAAACTGTTAACAATTGCGGTCCCAAAACTGATCCCTGAGGCACATCACTAGCCACTAAGACTAGGGAGGTTATGCTGCATTTAAGACTAGGGAGGTAATGCTACAATTGTATACGGCGTTAGTGAGGCCACACCTGGAGTATTGTGTTCAGTTTTGGTCTCCTTACTTGAGAAAGGACGTACTGGCGCTGGAGGGTGTGCAGAGGAGATTCACTAGGTTAATCCCAGAGCTGATGGGGTTGGACTACGAGGAGAGGTTGAGTAGACTGGGACTGTACTCGTTGGAATTTAGAAGGATAAGGGGGGATCTTATAGAAACATATAAAATTATGAAGGGAATAGATAGGATAGATGCGGGCAGGTTGTTTCCACTGGCGGGTGAAAGCAGAACTAGGGGGCATAGCCTCAAAATAAGGGGAAGTAGATTTAGGACTGAGTTTAGGAGGAACTTCTTCACCCAAAGGGTTGTGAATCTATGGAATTCCTTGCCCAGTGAAGCAGTTGAGGCTCCTTCATTAAATGTTTTTAAGATAAAGATAGATAGTTTTTAAAGAATAAAGGGATTAAGGGTTATCTTCGGGCCGGAAAGTGGAGCTGAGTCCACAAAGATCAGCCATGATCTCATTGAATGGTGGAGCAGGCTCGAGGGGCCAGATGGCCGACTCCTGCTCCTAGTTCTTATGTTCACCAACCAGAAAAACACCCTTTTCTCCCCAAATAATTACCACACAGGACCTGTTCTTTTGAGAACCTTCTGATTTAGGCTCGAACTGATGGCGTCTGGCACAAACCCAGACTGCATCTGTTTTCTTTTCTGCACAACAGTTAGATTCTCTGAGCAAGCTCTGCTTTGCAATTGGGCGTAGCTATGAGACCTAGAGGTCTCTAGACAACTATGCCCACTTTCCTTAACAATGTACCTGTTTCGTCCTGCTACTGGACTAATCTACATCTCACACGTACTCAATGCAGCTATATCCCTATCAGTTTATTTTTTGTTTACATAGAGCATACAGTGCAGAAGGAGGCCATTCGGCCCATCGAGTCTGCACCGACCTACATTAATCCCTCACTTCCACCTTATCCCCGCAACCCAATAACCCCTCCCAACCCTTATGGACACTAAGGGCAATTTCAGCATGGCCAATCCACCTAACCTGCACGTCTTTGGACTGTGGGAGGAAACCGGAGCACCCGGAGGAAACCCACGCGGACACGGGGAGAACGTGCAAACTCCGCACAGACAGTGACCCAGCGGGGAATCGAACCTGGGACCCTGGCGCTGTGAAGCCACAGTGCTAATCACTTGTGCTACCGTGCTGCCAATTCTTTTAGTTTTCATTTGATTCCAACTTCCGAACACCTCTTTGAACTCAACCTTTCCAAAACTTAAAAAAGCTTTCATGTTTTCCTACTGCCTCCACTTTCAGGTCAAGTAAAATTTAATAACCCCATGTTTACTCACAAAACGTTTGCAAAAGTCCTTTAAACTCCCCTTTCGAATTTAACAGCTGAGAAACCAAGTCCCTATCTATCTCCTAATGCAACTTTATAAAACCTCGACCTGTTTACTAGTAAATCCACTTCACGCAGCTTCTCATTACAAATCCGTGCCTCTATCACCTTTCCCTTTTTATCTCTCAACTCTCTCAGGCAAGCTGTCTCCATTAACCTTCCCAAACGTAATTAATTATGCACATGCACACGCACAGACAACACCACAATATTCCCCAAATATTTTTTTAAATCCATCAAAAATGGGCAGCATGGTAGCATTGTGGATAGCACAATTGCTTCACAGCTCCAGGGTCCCAGGTTCGATTCCGGCTTGGGTCACTGTCTGTGCGGAGTCTGCACATCCTCCCCGTGTGTGCATGGGGTTCCTCCGGGTGCTCCAGTTTCCTCCCACAGTCCAACGATGTGCAGGTTAGGTGGATTGGCCATGATAAATTGCGCTTAGTGTCCAAAATTGCCCTTAGTGTTGGGTGGGGTTACTGGGTTATGGGGATAGGGTGGAGGTGTTGACCTTGGGTAGGGTGCTCTTTCCAAGAGCCGGTGCAGACTCGATAGGCCGAATGGCCTCCTTCTGCACTGTAAATTCTATGATTCTATGATCTTCACACCTCCCTCAATGTAGGAAAACAAAACATCATAATTTCAAAATATATTTTAATTTTTTCAACCCATTTCATATTACTTGCTATCTGTATAAACAAAAAATAAGTATACGATAGTGTACGTGCATCAACCACGAAAATATATACAAGACTTTTGTGAGACTAAAGTTCATTCCAGTCCATTCTCAATTTCCCGACAACTCAATTAGCTAGCTACAGGGTGGCAGAGTGGTCAGCACCGCTACCTCACAGTGCCAGGGAACCGGGTTCGATCCCGGCCTTGGGTGACTGTCTGTGCGATGTTTGCACTTTCTCCCCATGTCTGCGTGGGTTCTCTCCTCCCACAAGTCCAAAGATGTGCAGGTTAGGTGAGGTTACAGGAATAGAGTGGGGGGGAGTGGACCTAGGTAGGGTGCTCTTTCAGAGAGTCAGTGTAGATTTGATGGGCCGAATGGCCTCCTTCTGCACTGTAGGGATCCTATGATTCTAAACCTTCTTGACGACATTGTCCAACACATGCATCATTTTTAAACTGAACAGTTACAATAATGAATTCCACTGAAGCAGTCTGGCATTTGTACCGAAACCGCTCAAGAAACTTCAAGGGATCGTATTCAGTTTATAGAACTCCTCTGAAGAATTGTTGCCGACATAACACTTCAAAATGCTGCAAAGGTGAAAACAAACTTAAAGTCTTATTTTTCCATTGCTGAATAGTTCTTCTGATCTCGATTCAACTTCAGTGGGATTAAGCCACTGGCTTCTCAAGTTCCGGTTCATCTTCTTGTGACACTACACCACCGGCACCCACATCAGTGGCGTCAGTCGCCAACATAAACCGCTTTGTATGACCAGGTGCTGCTAGAACAGGTGAGGTGGTTAGTACAGCCTTTAAGCTGTCAATTGCAGACAGGCATTCCAGTGTCCATTAGAATCTCCTGCTCTTTTTTACCAATCCAGTCAGTGGGGCAACTATGCTTTTGGAACTTGGCACAAAGTTGCGATTACATCCACGCATGCCCAGAAATTGTGAAACGTCCCGCTTTGCTGCAGGTTTTAGGAATGCTACAACAACTTTTAATTTTGCGTCTCGTGGAGCCATTTGCCCATTGTCCAGCACCGTGGCCCAAATATGGAACTTTTGCTTTTATCAATTCACTTTTTAAAAAATATTTTTTATTCTCCTCCGTTTTCACATATTCTCCCAAATTTATACCCACTGTTGTAGGGAAAAATCCCTTGTACCAGTGCAGTCAGGAGGCCGAGTCTCAAGGCAAGGTTCAAAGCGTTGTTCTTTATTGTACATTTACTGAAGCCTTCAGGGAGACCCACGCAGCCAGCTCAAACAGTGGCTTGGCCCACGTTGATCTCGACAATTACACATTCGCTCTGGATTTTTATAGGAATCCAAATTCGAGCGGGAACATTTGCTCATACATAATAGTCAAAGGGTAGTTTTGATTTAGATCTTTCAGACATGTTTAAACTGAGAATATGCATCTTTGTCAATTTGCATCTGTATGGTGTGTGTCCGTGTTGATGAGATTATCTGTGCTTGCTCCGAGTGTCCGTTCCTTCTTTAATGTGTTTCCCATTATCCCCCTGATGTGTCTCCTTAACTAAATCGACCTCCGATGTCTGTGGCTGTGCTATGCGTTTATTTCTGTATTTGCTAGATGAGGTGTTAATGTCATCTTTGTCCTGCTGTGTGTGTAGGGGACGCTAATCTACTTTATACATTTCTTTTATTCCTCCTATTCTGGTTTCTTTGCCAGCCTTGGCCATTTTATTAATATATTATTTCATTCTTTCATAAGTCTTTGCAATACAGTTGTGCCATATATCCCACTGCCAGGGTCTTGACTCGCAGATATCCCGATCTCCTGGCCAGGGGGCCGTTTTAAGATGCAGCCTCGTGCTGTTGCTGGGCAGAACAAGGGTCTTCCATCAATTTCGAATTAAAGGTCTCCCAGCTGTGCAGAAGGGGATTTAAACGAATGTCCACCCGGGTGTCCCCTTCTGCATTGTGGGCACATTATAAACGGTGCCAATCGGTCCAATAAAACAGTCCAATGAATGAAGGATGTTTGATGAGATGAGATAAAAATATGATCTTGGAAAATGGCCTACTTCACCACCAGCAATAAACAATAATCAGTGACAAATATGTCACTCCCCATATCAATAACAACGATCCCATCCTCCCCCCAAACCCCAAACATTATCCCGCATGTTCACACAAACAAATGACAAAAAGGAATTAGGGATCTCCCATAGTCGCCATTAACACACACAGCCCCCCAACCCTCCCACCTGTAGAGGGTGCCATCTCTGCTACTCCACTACTGGGCCGATATCTGGGGTTTGAGTATCTGTGTGTGTCTCTCTCCAGCTGGCACTGAAACTTCAGAGGCCAGGGGATGCCGCACTGGGACACCTCCACGGAAGAGAGCACTGAATCAAGCCTGCCGTTTATTCCTAACCGGAAGCCTGAGGCTTATATCACACAGATACCCAGACCCCCACCAATGCCCAGGTGATTCTCTCTCTTGCCGGTGGTGCAACACCCACCCGGTTCCTACTTCGCTGGAGTAGCTTTCCCAAGAGAGAGAATAGGACACTGCTGTTTATTACCTAACCAGCAGCCTGTCCTGAGTGAATCGTTCAAGATGACCCTAGATTCTTGAACCCGGAATTAAGGTGAGGAATATCTTAACAATGACTTGGTCAGAGATCGCTGGTGAGAGATTGAAGAATTTAAACGACTCCAATTATCAGCAAATCGAGGTTTATTGCAAAACCCAGGTCAAAATCATCAAACAGAAGAAATTATAATAAAATCTTAAACTCTAACACAAACTAAGTCTATTCAGAAAGTACTATAACGGACACAACGAAAAATCTTATTGTTACACAGTTTTAGCAATGACACAGAACACAAATCAAGTCCCCTTCCCCAAAGCCTCAACCACTATCAAGGTCAAGGGAGTTTCGCAAGCTGCTGCAGGGTACTTACAGTCACAGGCTGCAGAGGTCAAGTCAAAGGTGGAGAGGTCGAGCCAAGAGAGCCTCAATCGAAACACAGCCCCTTTTATACCCGTTTTACCAGGCTTTTCCTGTGTTCGGCCAGCCCCTTTTGCATTGAATTGGTAAGGTTTAAAGTTCCCGCTGGTCCCGCCCCCTTTGAGCCGGTCAGAGCTGTCGACTTCCGGGTTTTCCTCCTCCTTTGCGTTGTATCAGTCCAAGTTTAAAGTTCCCGCTGGTCCCGCCCCCTTTGAGCCGGTCAGAGCTGTTTGCTTCCGGGTATTCCTCGCAGGTCCGCTCCTTCCAGCCAGGCAGACCTGCCGCGATTTGAATTTGGCGCCGACTCCGCCCCCTCCTCCCAGTGAGTTCCTGCCGGTGGCTTCTGTCAAGATTGGAGTACCTCCCCCAGGTCCGCCTCCAACTTGGTTTTTTCTACCGCTTATCTTCAAGGGGCTTTTCCAGCGCAATATACTGAGCCCAGACAGTCTGCTTTTTAGGATAACAAGGTTAGGCTCTCTTGTGAAGATTTTCAAAAGGTCTTCCAGCTGCTCCGGAGATGGCTGCTATTCTCACCTTGCTATGTTGATGGGGTGTTAATTGGATTCTGCTCTGGTGGAGGCCAGGTCATTGACATCTGCATGGGGCTATGACCATCCCATTGTCCTGCTTGCAGGCAGGCCCCCTGTGTATTCCCGTGCCCCTTTGTCTGTGTTTTGATCTTATCTCGTTGTCTGGCTCCTTCTTCCTTGTAGCTCCTAGGGGGGGGTTTGTAAATACCTATGCCCCTACTCAGCTCAGCGGACCAAGCCTGCTGGGAAATCTGGTTACGTTCTCTTGGCTGAAAAGTCAGTTTACAGTCTCTGGGTTTTATTCTTGGGCAGTCCAAAAAGGCCGAATTGCCCGAAAACCTTACACACCCACCCATCCCCCAACTAATGTTCAGTGTTATTCAGTTCTTGAAAATGCATAATGAATAATGCCCATGAATTGTAGAACCCCTCCATCCTTCAAACGTAACCTGCTCAAGAGTCAAGAATTCCAGCAGGTCCCCCCGCCACGCCAGGGCACAGGGTGGAGAGGCTGCTCTCCATCCCAACAGGATCCGCCTTCGGGCGATCAACGAGGCGAAGGCTACAACATCTGCCTCCGCACCCGTTTCCAACCCCGGCTGGTCCGACACCCTGAATATGGCCTCCCGGGGGCCCGGGTCCAGTTTCACGTGCACCACTTTAGAAATGACCCTAAAAACCTCCTTCAGTAATCCTCTAGCTTTGGCCAGGACCAACCATATGAAAGTGATTAGCGGGCCCCCCCCCCGCAACGTTCACACACATCTTCTACTCCTTCAAAGAATCGGCTCATCCTCGCCCTTGCAAGGTGTGCTCTATATACCACCTTCAACTGCATCAGTCCCAACCTCGCGCACGAGGTGGAGGCATTCACTCTCCGGAGCACCTCGCACCAGAACCCCTCCTCCATAGCCTCTCCCAACTCGTCCTTCCACTTTGCTTTGATCCTTTCCAGTGGTGCCTTCTCCTTTTCCAAAATAGCTCCGTAAACCGCCGTCACTACCCCCTTCTCCAGTCCCCCTGTTGTCAGCACCTCCTCCAGCAATGTGGAGGCCGGCTCCACCGGGAATCTCTGTATCTCCTTTCTGGCAAAATCTCGAACCTGCATGTATCTAAACATTTCCCCCTGCTCCAGCCCATACTTCGCTCCCAGCTCCTTCAGTCCTGCAAACCGACCCCTAAGAAACAAATCTTTTAGTGTCTTAATCCCCTTTTTATAAATTCACTTTTAACCAAATTTACAACCAAATCGCTTTCCTGCAGTTGATAAACAGTTCCTTCAAGTCTAGTAGATGATCTTCCCAGGCTTGACTGAATGCTACCCAGTCATCAATATAGACGATGTTGATGTGAGGGATTCTGTTTCAATAATGTTACAACCAAACACCCAAAGGGGTGGATCTAGGTAGGGTGCTCTTTCAGAGGGTCGGTGCAGACTCAATGGGCCGAATAATTGTTCAATCCCTCAATCACTAAGTTAGCAAGTCTCTGAAATGTTGCTCGTGACATTACTTTGCATTGATGTCGGTCATCATAAAATCTGACATCGCTTTTGCTCTTGCTGATAGGGGTGCCTTGCTAATCCTCACAGTAAGTCCATTTTTGTGATCCATGCTGACTGTCCCACTTACGTGACACAATCCTCTAATAGTAAAATAGGATACGACCCCACTTTTGTCTCTCTATTCACTTTCATAGAACCCCTACAGAGCAGAAGGAGGCCATTCGGCCCATTGAGTCTGCACCGACCCTCTGAAAGAGCACCCTACCTAGATCCACCCCTTTGGGTGTTTGGTTGTAACATTATTGAAACAGAATCCCTCACATCAACATCGTCGAATCCCTACAGTGCAGAAGGGGGCCATTCGGCCCATCGAGTCTGTGAAAAAGCACCCTACCCAGGCTCACTCCCCCGCCCTATCCCCGTGACCCCACCTAACCCGGGCGCATCTTTGGACACTAAGGGGCAATTTACCGTGGGTGGCGAGGTAGCACGGTGGTTAGCACTGTTGCTTCACAGCGCCAGGGACCCGGGTTTGATTCCCGGCTTGGGTCACTGTCCGTGCGGAGTCTGCACGTTCTCCCCCGTGTCTGCGTGGGTTCCCTTCGGGTGCTCCGGGTTCCTCCCACAGGACTTGTCCGGTGAAGTGGACATTCCGAATTCTCCCTCCGTGTACCCGAACAGGCGCTGGAGTGTGGCGAGACCAGGGGATTTTCACAGTAACTTCATTGCACTGTTAATGTAAGCCTACTTGTGACACTTAGATTATCATGGCCAATCCCCCTAACCTGCACATCTTTGGACCCCTTTTCCTACACTCAACTCTGTGTGTGAAATATACATATCAGCTGAAACAGCAGCTTCCCTGATCTTTTTACTTTTCTTTCATCTAAATATGTCCGATAGTTACCGTAATTCTATTTCTAAACTCTTCCTAATAAAAGCCTCTCTTACATTTTCAAATGTCTTGTTTAACTTCAATGCTCGAAACCATTGATTCCAGAGAATTTCTGTTGCAAAATCTCCGACAGCCTGATTAAGTCTCTTACTTGTAGTCCTAAACCTCAACTAGTAAGCTTCCGGGACAAGCTAATAAACATTTAATATTGCCCCTTTGCACTAACTCCTTGCCTGCACATTGTCTGTGTGATAGCATACACATTCATCGCCGTGTCTGGCAAAACGGTAACATTGTCGTCCCCGCTTCTCTTGGCCAATTCAATTTCAGAGCTGTCTTTTCAATTGAGGTCTTTCAACTCCCCCCTCTGTAAATTTAAGCTCTAACCAAAGGTTCTCAGTTAAATCAAATTCCTCAAAGGAATCAAAGTCACCGCCTGGAACATCTTCTCCCCTTTCTCCCTTTGTTTTAAGTTTGACTTTCAGCAGTTCATACTGTTTGGTGTCTTTCTCTCTCTGAATCTCTCCCTCACTTTCCCTCTCCTTTTCCTCAGTTGCTGACTTCCCTCTCCGAAGTCCAGCTTCCAGCTTTCTCCTTTGTATCTCTTGCAACCTTAGGGTCACACAGTAGAGAAAAGGCCCTTCGGCCCATTGAGACTGCACCGGCAAAACTGCAGTATGGCCGGAATTCTTGGTCCTTGGCCTTGAATAGTGACAATCCAAGTGCTCACCCACATGCATTTGAAATGATGTCAGGCAACTCGCCTCGGCGACTCTCCCAGGCCACGCATTCCAGACTGTCGCCAGTCTCTGGGTGAAAATACTTTTCCTCAAATCCCTCTGAACCTCCTGACTTTCAACATAAAATTCCGCCCCCCCCCCCGTTACTGACCCTTCAACTAAGGGGAACAGCTGCTCCCTATCCAACCTCTCCATGTCCCTCCTAATCTTATCCACCTCAATCAGGTCCCCTCTCAGCTCCAGAGAAAACAACCCGCGCTTATCCAACCTCTCGTCACACCTTTTCCGTTCCTTTTCCTGCTCCCCCCCCCTTTCCCATGCCAGCATTTTAATTTCTATTTCTTTCAGTTTATCCCTTTTCTTTTTCTCACTTTCACATTCCTTTCTTTTTTTTCTTCCTGGTTCAAGTCTTTTCAGCTCCATTTCTTTTTTCAGGTTCAAACTTCTTCATCGGCAACGGAAGCCTCCCTCCCTCTGCGACACCCTCACTTCAGGCATCGCTTCCAACTTCGAGTGCTGGCTTTACCCACATTAGCTGTCCTAAATTCCTCTTTTGTTTGCACCTGAGCTTTGTGGTGATATACATCACTGTAAGTACACAAAGGGTTAATGTACATACACTACACCTAGCTAGACACTAGAGGGAACACCAGAGACATGACACACAGACAGTCAACCAATAGGTAGCACGGTAGCATTGTGGATAGCACAATTGCTTCACAGCTCCAGGGTCCCAGGTTCAATTCCCGGCTTGGGTCACTGTCTGTGCGGAGTCTGCACGTCCTCCCCGTGTGTGCGTGGGTTTCCTCCGGGTGCTCTGGTTTCCTCCCACAGTCCAAAGATGTGCAGGTTAGGTGGATTGGCCATGATAAATTGCCCTTCGTGTCCAAAATTGCCCTTAGTGTTGGGTGGGGTTGCTGGGTTGTGGGGATAGGGTGGAGGTGTTGACCTTGGGTAGGGTGCTCTTTCCAAGAGCCGGTGCAGACTCGATGGGCCGAATGGCCTCCTTCTGCACTGTAAATTCTATGATAATCTATGATGTCACTATAGTCCCTGCTTCCACCACCTCCTCCGGCAGCAAGTTCCAGGCACCCACTACCCTCTGTGTAAAAAACTTGCCTCGCACATCTCCTCTAAACCTTGCCCCTCGCACCTTAAACCTATGCCCCCTAGTAATTGACCCCTCTACCCTGGGGAAAAGTCTCTGACTATCCACTCTGTCTATGCCCCTCATAATTTTGTAGACCTCTATCAGGTCGCCCCTCAACCTCCTTCGTTCCAGTGAGAACAAACCGAGTTTATCCAACCTCTCCTCAAAGCTAATGCCCTCCATACCAGGCAACATCCTGGTAAACCTCTTCTGCACTGTCTCTAAAGCCTCCACATCCTTCTGGTACTGTGGCGACCAGAATTGAACACTATATTCCACGTGTGGCCTAACTAAGGTTCTATACAGCTGCAACATGACTTGCCAATTCTTATACTCAATGCCCGGCCAATGAAGGCTGTTTGCCTTCTTAAACTTCAACTAAATCAAAAATCAATCTTCTCTTCTCTGAAGATTGTGATCCAAGATTTCTTAAATGCTCCTCACAAGGTATTTTGCACTCTTTTGTAACTTCCTCGACTTCTCTTATTCCCTTAGTAACTAAACCAGGTTTGCCACCAGCCTATATTCCGAACAGGTCAGATGACCTGATGGGTGGCACAGTGGTTAGCACTGCTGCCTCACACCGCCAGGGTCCCAGGTTCAATTCCAGCTTCGGGTCACTGCCTGTGCGGAGTCTGCACCTTCTCCCCGTGTGTGCGTGGGTTTCCTCCGGGTGCTCCGGTTTCCTCCCACAGTCCAAAGATGTGCAGGTTAGGTGGATTTGGCCGTGATAAATTGCCCTTAGTGTACAATGGTTAGTGGGAATACGGGCATAAGGCTCTCTTTCAGAGAGTCGATGCAGACTCGATGGGCTGAATGGCCTCCTGCACTGTCGGGATTCTATTATTCTATGACCACAACCTTGACTCCATTTTACCTGAATATAAACCTGGCAATTTAAAACAGAGCTGTATCTGATAAACCTCAATATTGCCGTAGAACAGGCTGCTTCTCAATGTGTACGAGCACTGGGCTTTTGTTTGTCAAATGCTAAACAAATATAAAGCTCACAGGGACTGCATGTCATCCAGCCATCAGCAGAAAAGATGTTAAAGTGTATCCATTCACTAAATCATAGAATCCTGGTGCAGAAGGAGGCCATTCGGCCCATCGAGTCTGCACCGGCCCATGGAAAGAATGCCCTACTTAAGCTCACACCTCCACCCTATTCCCGTAGCCCAGTAACCCCACCTAACCTTTTGGACACTAAGGGCAATTTATCATGGCCAATCCACCTACCCTGCACATCTTTGGACTGCGGGAGGAAACCGGAGCACCCGGAGGAAACCCACGCAGACACGGGGAGAACGTGCAGACTCCGCACAGACGGTGACCCAAGCCGGAATCGAACCTGTGACCCTGGAGCTGTGTCTGAAAGGGTGGAGGAAGTTGGTTCAATATTTTTATAAAACAGCGAAGGTACCAGATTATGATGACTCGGACACGGAGAAGCAGGAATTCTGCTGACGAACGTGGCCGGAGTAGGTGAGATGTTGGGTTAATCTTTTCCCAGAGGATATTAAGACCATAAGAAACAGGAATGGGGGTTGCCATTCTGTCCTTCGAGCCGGATCTGTCACTTAACCTCACACTCACTCAGTCCACGTTCCTGACTTCTCTCCGTGACCCGAAATTCCCCCGCTCATCAGTCACCTATCGAGACCTGCGCTTGAAAATGTTCGAGGACTCGGCCTCCTCAGCGTCGGAAGCTCGCGGGTTCAAATGCCAATCCACAGGCCTGAGGCCTTCAATGAGGCTGGTGCACCAATGACGTTCCCGGGCCGTGCTGCCCTCTCATTGGTGCTGCCTTTCCGACGAGACGCTAAACCGAGACGTTGGCCGGAATTCTCCAGGCCGTTCGCTGGCGGGGCGGAGTTCTCAAGGTCCGGCCAACAGAGGACCCCCGCCCACGAGTTTCCCAGCGGCGTGGGGAGGCTTCCATGGGAATTCCCATTGACGAGCGACGGGAGTACGGAATCCTGCCACCAGCAATTTCTCTGTCCTCGCCAGCAGGGGAAGCGGAGCAGATTCGCCAAGGAGAATCCCGGCCTTCCTCGCAGGAAGCCCGCTGGCACTATCCTGAGCAAGATCCTGAGCATCTACCCCAGTGCCCTGGTCAATGTCATCCAGAACCAACATCTCAAAACAGCTGCTATTTGTGGGATCTTGCTGTGCCCAGTTGATCTGATGCGTTTCTTACATCACCACCTGCTCTTCAAAACTCATTTCTTTGGCAGGAAGGCTCCTGGAACGTCCAGAGTTTCTGCAAAGTTCTACAGAAATTTTATAAATTTGACATCAATTCTAAAAAGTCCGCAAAAGGTCGAAACCAACCCAGCCGCTATTCCCACCTTCCTGACTCTCCCGAATCCTTTGTCCCCTGAATCCCAGTCACCGCCAACCTTCGGTCCCCATTCTCCGACCATCACGATCTCTTCATCGCTCCCCAGTGATATTAATGATCATTCCCCCATCCCCCACACCCTGATCTGTCACCAGGGCAGCAACGGAGCAACATTGAACTGGAAGCAAACGGCCAGAGGGGGGAGACACTGCAGTGTTGCAGAATAGTGCAGCTGTGTTGCATGGTGCAATGTAGCCAGTGTCTGCTTTCTCTGCCCACACGGTCGGCCACGTTGATTCCAACCAGCCAGGGTGCAAAGATGTGGGGCGGGATTCTCCATTCTGGGGACTAAGCCCCCACGACTGCCGGAAAACAGGCGGGAATCACTCCGGACTTTTTCCTCGAAAGCCCGGGGTGATCCTCCATCTTCAAGGGGACTAGCAGGGCCCGGGGGGGGGGGGTCCCGCAGCTTCAGCTGCCGGCGGGACCCTGCAGTTACGCCTGCCTGGCCGCGGGTCCGCGCATGCCCGTGGCAGCTGTCTTCACGCCGGGCCCCCCGCGCAACATGGCGGAGCCAGACAGGGGCCCGGGGTGGAGGAACATAGGCCCCCCCCCCCACCGGAATGAGCCCGCCCGCCGATCGGTAGCCCCCGATTGCGGGCCTGGCTACCGTGGAGGCTCACCCCCCCCCCCCCCGGGAGTCGGACCGCCCCACCCCCACCCCACCCCCACCAGGACCGCCCCACCCCCACCCCCCCGCAGCCAGAACGCCGAGGTCCCGTCAGGTGGGACCACAGGTGAACCACGCCGGCGGGGCTCGGCAGGCACTCGGCCCGTCGAGCGCGGAGAATCGGCGCGGGGGCCGCGTTCCACTTGCCCGACCAGCACCGCATCGATTGCGCACGGCGTCCCCCCCCCCCCCCCCCCGCGCCGAGCGCGTTTTTGGCGTGGAGGGTCGGAGAATACAGCCCAAGGTTCTGTTTGGGCATCGTTGAAGAAATGAATAGCTGGCAGATCAGGGTCATTTCCACCTAGGTGGAGTAACGCCGTTGGAATGACTGAACTTCCTGATGCCCCTCCCAACAGCTTCTTAAGTGACTAAAGTCGCCATCGTCCCAGATGACCAGAGATTGATTTCCCATTTGAGGGGAGAGAGCTGACTGGTGATGATTTAACCTGAGGGTCACCACACCTCAGCGGAGTGACGAGGTTGAGAAGGCGGGGCCTGCATGACTAACCTCAGCCGGTACGGGGAATTGAACCTGCTCTTGGCCTGGCTCCACACCAGAAACTAGCTGTCCAGCCGACCAAAGTGCCCCCCAAAATACAGATGTGCTACTGGACAGCCTCTTTTTGTGATTGAAAATGTAAATAACAGAAGACGGTTTCGATCCCTAGACCTATGGGCGCAGCATACTTTCCTAATGCCATTCTGCTCCACGTTTAAGTCTCGTAGGGACTGCCAAAAGGTCATTCCGATACCCCCTTGACCACAGTTGGTAGACAGGTTAGCAAAAGGGGGAATGGAAATCTCCTACCGTAAAGCCACTGAGGAAACCTTATTGGGCCGTTCCAGAGCTGGCCCCAGACTGACTGACAATTAGAATTGTTCAACTTTGTTCTGAATCAAAACCAAAAGATCTTAACGCACAAACCAGCTTCAGGACTGGAAAACACAAGGTAAGCAAAACAAAGCCCATAACAGAACACTGAATTCCAGCTTGACAACGTTCACTCCAGTAAATATTAGCCTGCTCAATGCTAAACTCACTGAATAAGGTGAGTGCATTGTGCAGATCAAACCCATTTTGTCTCAAGCCCAAGCCAGAGGCGTTTTTCAGAAAAGAACCACAGGATCTCTTTAGTGCTGAAGGAGGCCATTCGGCCCATTGAATCTGCACTGACCCTTCGAAAGAGGCATCTAGGCCCAATCTCCTGCCCTATCCCTGCAACCTGACCCTAAGGGGCAATTTTAGCACGGCCAACCCACCTAACCTGCACACCTTTGGACTGTGGGAGGAAACCGGAGCACCCGGAGGAAACCCACGCAGACATGGGGAGAACGTGCAGACTCCGCACAGACAGTCACCCGAGCCTGGAATTGAACCCGGGCCTTTGGTGTTGTGAGGCAGCAGTGCTAACCACCGTTCCGCCGTGATGCCCCTGTCAACTGTGTCCCGGTGCAACTGTCAACAGCAAACTTGCTGTCCTTACCTTTGTAAAATGATGGCAGCGTATGTAATGATACCACAATTCCTGGTGAAAATGGCAATGATTGGGTAATTTTGCCCGTCAATCATGCCTGGATCCTACACTGCAATAAATGACCGGCGGTGATTTAACCTGAGGGTCACCACACCTCAGACGAGGGGCGAGGCTGAGAAATTGGGGACCTTCATGAATTATAGGGTGATATAGACGGGGGGGGGGGTCAGACGGACAGAAGAGTGGCAAATGGAATTTAACCCTGCAAAGTGTGAGGTGACGCATTTTGGGAGGACAAACTGGACAAGGGAATGCACAATGAACGTCGGATGCTGGGAAGTACAGAGGACCAGAGGTCCCTGGGGGTGCAGGTCCACAGATCCCTGAAGACAGTGGGACAGGTAGATAAGGTGGTTACGAAGCAGATGCGATACTTGTCTTTATTAACCGAGGCATAGGATACAAGAGCAGCGATGACACAGGATGGAGCTGTATAAAACACTGGTTAAGGCCCAGCTGGAGGACTGTGCGGAGTTCTCGTCGCCACACTATAGGAAGGATGTGATTGCACTGGAGGGGGTGCGGAGGAGATTCACCAGGACGTTGCCTGAGCTGGAGTGTTTCAGCTATGGAGAGAGGCTGGTTAGGCCGGGGTCCTTTTCCTTGGAGCAGAGAAGGCTGAGGGGGGGCCTGATCGAGGTGTATAAAATTATGAGGGACACAGATAGGGTGATAGGCATAAACCTTTCCCCTAAGTAGAGGGGTCGGTGACCAGGGGGCAGAGATTTAAGGTAAGGGGGCAGGAGGTTTAGAGGGGATGTGAGGGAAAACCTTTTCACCCAGAGGGAGGTGCGAGCCTGGAACTCGCTGCCTGAAAGGGTGGTGGAGGCGGGAACCCTCACAACTATTAAGAAACATTTTGATGAGCATGTGAAAGGCCACTGCACACAAGGCTGGAAAATGGGATGAGAATCGATCGGTGTTTGATGGCCGGCACAGACAGGAGGGCCTGAAGGGCCTCTTTCTGTGCTGTAAAAAAGTCTAGGACTCTGGGACTTGACAGAGGTGCTCAAAGACATGAGGGGTCTGGACACAGTAGATGGAGGAAACTGTTCCCATGGATGGAACGTTCGAGAACCAGAGGGTTCGGATTTAGAGTGATTGACAAAAGACCCCAACGGCGATATGAGGAACTTAGTTTTACACGGCGGTTGTTGAGGGTCCGGAATTCACTGCCTTCGAGGGTGGCAGGGTCTACTTCAACCATGTAATTGAAAAATTACAGAGAAGAGAAAGAAAATGCCAGAACCGCAGGAAAAGGGTAGGGAAGCTAGGCTCGCTGAGTTGCCCTTACAGAGGGCTAGCATAGACTTGATGGGCCAAGTGGCCTCCTTCGGCACTGTGACCATTCACTGAGTCCACAATCACAGCATTTCAAACATGCTCAATTGGCTGTGGGAAAAAACTGGAGGGGGTGGAGGGGGGGGGGTTTTGGAAAAGTTCTACAACAACGCAAAACATTTCCTTCTTTATCTCACACTGTCCCAGCTATGGCGAATGCCGGCTGAAGTTTGATCTCTGCAGCTGCCCTTACTTGTGACCTGGCAGTGGGTTTGCTGCAGCGTTTCAGAGCTGTCACACTTAATGCCCTTGGACGGTAGTTCCAGAAGCGAAGGACAGGGCGGACAGCTGAAAACCACACGGCATGAAGCACCTCCTGGTAAAACCTCAGGCTTAACTTTTCGAAACTCTTTTCCTCCTTCCCACCGCTATTCGATGTGAATTAAGAAACTTTTACAGAAGTTGGGACAACTTTTACGAGTGTTAAAATTCCAGGTTTTTGTAACAAAAAATATTGCATGCCTTGTCTCCTCGGCCTTTATTTCTTACCCTCGTTTTGAATCATTTGCCGTCGATTTTGATGCTGCAAAACACAATTATTTTAACTCTTACACTCTGCTGAGTCGACCCAACTTGATTAATCTGGGTGCTGGCCCCCTTTAGCTTGCTGATAGGCCACTGGTCGCTGGTTCCCCTCCCTCATTGGTTCCTGCTCACGCCAATCATTCCGGACTGTAAAAGTTAGGTTGCTCCCTGATTGACCTTTCGGGGTTGAAGGGGTCAGGCTGATGTGGGAGGCTCGTTGACTTGTCCTCGGGACAGGCCTCACTCAGGCCTGAGGCCTGTGTCCATCGGGCGGCACTGCGTCCTTCACATTGAGCCAAAAATACAATGGAATGCAGAGTGGCAGTGTGCGAAGGAGACGAGACGTTGGTGCCGCAGACAGTCGACTGAAGGACAACATCAAAAGGCTGAAATATAGACGGGGTTTGAAGAACCTCAGCTCTTCGAGGAGAGGTGACAATGATCGAGAACCAGACGCCCCAGATTTAAAGGGACGAGTCAAAGGAGCGACAGGAGGAAAAACATTTTCACACAGCAGCAGATGGTTAAGAATCCCGACAGAGGCAGCACGTTGGCGCAGTGGGTTAGCCCTGCTGCCTCACGGCGCCGAGGCCCCAGGTTCGATCCCGGCTCTGGGTCACTGTCCGTGTGGAGTTTGCACATTCTCCCCCAGTTTGCGTGGGTTTCGCCCCCACATCCCGAAGATGTGCCGGCTAGGAGGATTGCCCTTTAATTGGAAAAAGAAATGAATTGGCTACTCTAAATTTAAAAAAAAAGGAATCCCTACAGTGCAGAAGGAGGCCATTCGGCCCATCGAGTCTGCACCAGCCCTCTGAAAGAGCACCCTACCCAGGCCCAATCCCCCGCCCTATCCCCGTAACCCCACCTAACCTGCACATCTTTGGACTGTGGGAGGAAACCGGAGCCCGGAGGAAACCCACGCAGACACGGGGAGAACGTGCAGACTCCGCACAGACAGTGACCCGAGCCGGGTATCGAACCTGGGACCCTGGCGCTGTGAAGCAACAGTGCTAACCTCCGTGCCACCGCGCCGTACCTGGGTCTGGGAAGCATTGCCTGAGAGAGTGATGGGGGCAGGTTCAGGGGAAACTTTTCTAAAGGACTGCTATCTGAACAGGACGGGGGGTGCAATGTTACGGGGTGAAGCTCATTCGGAGAGTTGGTGCAGAGACGATGGGCCGAATGGCCTTCTTCTGTGCTTGTAACGATTCTGGGATTGTGTGAGAGCGCAGAGCCACAGTTGAAGGGGGGAAGGTTAGTTCCGAGCTGTAACGTGAGTTAACGTGTACCGGTGAGGGGTAGATTCCAGACTGGTGCCAGGAGGTGACACACACACAGATAGTGACGTTTAAGGGGCATCTGGACAAATACATGAATAGGACGGGGGGGGGGGGGGCACGGAGCACCATTGCCGCAGCCGGCAAGGCAGCCATGCAGCTGCGCACGCCGCTAACAGCCCACTCTGAACTTAGGGCCATGGGTCGCAGAGGGGCCTCCCCAGCCCCCTGCCCCCCTCTCCCCCCAGGATGGGCGGGCTCCAGCACAAGTGCCACCTTCTTAGCTGGGGTGAGTGTGTGTGGGGAGTGGAGTGCCTATAGGCAGCTGCAGCTTGTCTGCCAATCCCGACCCCTCGAATCACACGGCAGCATTGTTTGGGATTGTACTAGTTCCACGTGGCGTCGGTGCCGTCCCACTCATGGGTCGTGAATCGCACCAAGACCGGAGTCACTTGTGTGAGTGTGTGTGTCTCTCTGTGTCGGTGTGTGTGTCTCTCTGTGTCGGTGTGTGTGTCTCTCTGTGTCGGTGTGTGTGTCTCTCTGTGTCGGTGTGTGTGTCTCTCTGTGTCGGTGTGTGTGTCTCTCTGTGTTGGTGTGTGTGTCTCTCTGTGTCGGTGTGTGTGTCTCTCTGTGTCGGTGTGCGTGTATCTGTGAGTGTGTGTGTGTATATATCTGTGTGTCTACACGTGTGTGTGTATCTGTGTGTGTGTGTATATCTGTGTGTGTGCGCACGCGTGTGTATCTCTGTGTATATATCTGTGTGTGTGTGTGTGTATATCTGTGTGAGTGCGCGTGTGTGTGTATCTGTGAGTGTGTGTGTCTCTATCTGTGTGTGTGTGTGTGTGTATCTGTGTGTGTGTCTGTCTCTATCTGTGTGTGTGTGTGTGTATCTGTGAGTGTGTGTGTCTCTATCTGTGTGTGTGTGTGTGTATCTGTGAGTGTGTGTGTCTCTATCTGTGTGTGTGTGTATCTGTGAGTGTGTGTGTGTGTATATATCTGTGTGTGTGTGTGTGTGTCTGTATCGGTGTGTGTGTCTGTCTGTGTCGGTGTGTGTGTGTCTCTGTGTCGGTGTGTGTGTCTGTCTGTGTCAGTTTGTGTATATATCTTTGTGTGTGTATCTGTGTGTGTGTGTGTATATATCTGTGTGTGTGTGTACATCTGTGTGTGTGCGCGTGTGTGTGTATCTATGAGTGTGTGTGTGTATATACCTGTGTGTATATATCTGTGTGTGTGTGTGTATATCAGTGTGTGTGCGTGTGTGTGTGTATCTGTGAGTGTGTGTGTCTCTATCTGTGTGTGTGTATCTGTGTGTGTGCACTGTGTGTATCTGTGAGTGTGTGTGTGTGTATATATCTGTGTGAGTGTGTGTGTGTCTGTATCGGTGTGTGTGTCTGTCTGTGTCGGTGTGTGTGTCTCTCTGTGTCGGTGTGTGTGTCTGTCTGTGTCAGTGTGTGTGTGTATATATCTTTGTGTGTGTATCTGTGAGTGTGTGTGTGTATATATCTGTGTGTGTATGTACATCTGTGTGTGTGCACGTGTGTGTGTATCTATGAGTGTGTGTGTGTGTATATATCTGTGTGTATATATCTGTGTGTGTGTGTGTATCTGTGTGTGTGCGCGTGTGTGTATCTGTGAATGTGTGTGTGTGTATCTGTGTGTGTGCGCGTGTGTGTATCTGTGAGTGTGTGTGTATGTATATATCTGTGTGTGTGTGTATCTGTGTGTGTGCGCGTGTGTGTATCTGTGAGTGTGTGTGTGTGTATATATCTGTGTGTGTGTGTGTGTGTGTATCTGTGTGAGTGTGTGTGTGTGTCTGTATCGGTGAGTGTGTCTGTCTGTGTCAGTGTGTGTGTGTATATATATCTTTGTGTGTGTATCTGTGAGTGTGTGTGTGTATATATCTGTGTGTGTGTACATCTGTGTGTGTGCGTGTGTGTGTGTATCTATGAGTGTGTGTGTGTATATCTGTGTGTGCACGTGCGTGTGTATCTATGAGTGTGTGTGTATATATCTGAGTGTATTTATCTGTGTGTGTGTGTACATCTGTGTGTGTTTGTATATCTGTGTGTGCGTGTGTGTGTATATCTGTGTGTGTGCACGTGTGTGTGTATCTGTGAGTGTGTGTGTCTCTATCTGTGTGTGTGTGTATCTGTGTGTGTGCACTGTGTGTATCTGTGAGTGTGTGTGTGTGTATATATCTGTGTGAGTGTGTGTGTGTGTCTGTATCGGTGTGTGTGTCTGTCTGTGTCGGTGTGTGTGTCTCTCTGTGTCGATGTGTGTCTCTGTCTGTGTCAGTGTGTGTGTATATATCTTCGTGTGTGTATCTGTGAGTGTGTGTGTGTATATATCTGTGTGTGTGTGTGTGTATCTGTGTGTGTGCGCGTGTGTGTATCTGTGAATGTGTGTGTGTGTATCTGTGTGTGTGCGCGCGTGTGTATCTGTGAATGTGTGTGTGTATATATCTGTGTGTGTGTGTATCTGTGTGAGTGTGTGTGTGTGTCTGTATCGGTGAGTGTGTCTGTCTGTGTCAGTGTGTGTGTGTGTATATATCTTTGTGTGTGTATCTGTGAGTGTGTGTGTGTATATATCTGTGTGTGTGTACATCTGTGTGTGTGCGCGTGTGTGTGTATCTATGAGTGTGTGTATGTATATCTGTGTGTGCACGTGCGTGTGTATCTATGAGTGTGTGTGTATATATCTGAGTGTATTTATCTGTGTGTGTGTGTACATCTGTGTGTGTTTGTATATCTGTGTGTGCGTGTGTGTGTATATCTGTGTGTATGTGTATCTATGAGTGTGTGTATATATATCTGTGTGTGTGTGTACATCTGTGTGTGTTTGTATATCTGTGTGTGTGTGTATATCTGTATGTGTGCACGTGTGTGTGTATCTATGAGTGTGTGTGTGTATATATCTGTGTGTATATATCTGTGTGTGTGAGTGTACATCTGTGTGTGTTTGTATATCTGTGTGTGTATATCTATGTGTGCGCGTGTGTGTGTATCTATGAGTGTGTGTGTGTATATATCTGTGTGTATATATCTGTGTGTGTGTGTACATCTGTGTGTGTTTGTATATCTGTGTGTGTGTATATCTGTATGTGTGCGCGTGTGTGTGTATCTATGAGTGTGTGTGTGTATATATCTGTGTGTATATATCTGTGTGTGTTTGTATATCTGTGTGTGTGCGTGTATATCTGTGTGTGTGCGCGTGTGTGTATCTGAGTGTGTGTGTATATCTGTGTGTCTATATCTGTGTGTGTGTGTACATCTGTGTGTGTTTGTATATCTGTGTGTGTGTGTGTGTGTAGAGTGGGGCGAGTTGGAAAGGGGGGTTAGCTAAAGGGTATTACGTAGTCAGTTACATTTCTGTCAGTTTAATTATATTACTGTGAAATAATAAAAGGTTACTTCTGTATTAAAGTGACAAACCTTTTTCATTGTGTCTTGACTCTGGGTCAAGGTGGGATTGGAATTTGTGACATTATGGGAAATGTTCAGAATACAAAAGGTTAATGTCATATCATAATTAACCACTAGTTGGAGCTAGAGGCAGAACTACATAAAGCACTGACTCACAAGCTTCTGGGAGAAGGCTGGAGAGGAGCAGTGAGAGAGATCAGAGTACAGTTATGGAGTGTGGAGACTAGTGTTAGTTGAGTGTAGATTGTAGATTACTAGATTATTGTTTCCGATAGGTATAAGTGGTAGAACTTTAATAAGTAGTGTAAATAAAAGTTAGCTTTGTTAATGAACTCAGCTTCAGTGGTCTTTGTGAACACTACGACATCCATCCTGAGGACAGAATCACAAAGAACACCACAGAATTGACCACGGGACCATCCCCGAGGGGTCGTGACAGCCTCATAAAGGCCAGAGGGCAGGGAAAGCAGTTAAAATGGTAAATGGAATGCAGATAAATGCAGCGATTGAAAACTGGGTTTGAAAGCTCAGGGGCCAGCAGTTTCGAAACTGGACCAATTCACCACGGTGCGGAGCTTTAAGTGTAGATTACGTCCAGCGAGAATCAGGTTTCTGGGATTTTTGTGCTCGTTTGAAAAATGTTGCAAAGGAAATCAACTCCCACCAAAAAAAAAATGTCATTTTGTTTATCCATTCGGTGTGGGAGTCACTAGCCGGGCCCAGCTATTATTGTCGATCCCCAATTACCCTGTGGCTTGGGAGGCCATTTCAGAGGGAATTTAAGAGTCACCCACATTGCTGTGGGTCTGGAGTCATGTGTAGGCCAGACCGGGTAAGGACGGCAGATTTCCTTCCCTAAAGGACATCAGTGAACCAGATGGACTTTTACGACAATTCGACATCATTACACTTTTAATTCCATATTTTAATTGAATTCTGATTTATCATCTGCTGTGTTGGGAATCCGGGTCCCCAGATCACTGGGTCTCTGGATCACTGACAATACCACTAACACCAACACACCATGCCCCAGATCACATTAATGAATGAATGAATATCGCTTATTGTCACAAGTAGGCTTCAAATGAAGTTACTGTGAAAAGCCCCTAGTCGCCACATTCCGCGCCTGTTCGGGGAGGCCGGTACGGGAATTGAACCGTGCTGCTGGCCTGCTTTGGTCTGCTTTCAAAGCCAGCGATTTAGCCCTGTGCTAAACCAGCGCACTGTGAGTTGCTGTTAATTGTGCCTATTTATGGGCCTTCGCTGAGGCTCTTAAAATGAAACTCTCTTTTGAGATGCGAGGATACCAATAGACACATTTTTAAAGTTTTTGATTTTTTAAAAAATTACTTCGAAGGCTTACTTACCTACGCCAATAAAAATGGCCCGTGGTTGTGTGTGGGTTTCCTCCGGGTGCTCCGGTTTCCTCCCACAGAGCGAAGATGCGCAGGTTGGGTGGGGTTAGAGGATTATGGGGATGGGCGGGCGAGTGGGCCAATGTAGGGCGCTCTTTCAGAGGGTTGGTGCAGACACAATGTGATGAATGGCCTCCTCCTTATTTACCCATCGATAGCTGCCCTTCACAAGGTGGGGGTGAGCTGCCTTCTTGAACCGCTGCAGTCCCTGTGGTGTAGGTACACCCACAGTGCTGTTAGGGAGAGAGTTCCAGGATGTTGCGACAGTGAAGGAACGGCCGATATATTTCCCAGTCAGGGTGGTGAGTGACTTGGAGGGGAACCTCCAGGTGGTGGGGTTCCCAGGTATCTGCTGCCCTTGTCCTTCTAGATGGTAGCGGCCATTGGTTTGGAAGGTGCTGCCCAAGGAGCTCTGGTGAGTTGCTGCAGTGCATCGTGTAGATGGTGCACACGGCTGCCACTGTGCGTCGGTGGTGGAGGGAGTGAATGTTTGTGGAAGGGGAGCAATTAAGCGGGGCTGCTTTGTCCTGGATCGGTCGAGCTTCTTGAGTGTTGTGGGAGCTGCACTCATCCAGGCAAGTGGAGAGTATTCCATTACACTCCTGACTTGTGCCTTGTAGATGGCCAGGCTTTGGAGGGTCAGGAGGTGAGGTACTTGCCAAAGGAGCCTTTGATCTGTCCTGGTAGCCACAGTATTAATGTGGCTGGGCCCAGTTCAGTTTCTGATCAATGGTAACCCCCAGGATGTTGATTGTGGGGGATTCAGTGATGGTAATGCCATTGAATGTCAAGGGGCGGTGGTTAGATCCTCTCCTGTAGGAGATGGTCATTGCTTGGCGCTTGTGTGGCGTGAATGTAACGGGCCACTTGTCAGCCCGAGCCTGGATATTGTCCAGGTCTTGCTGCATTTGGACACGGACTGCTTCATTATCTGAGGAGTCGTGAATGGTGCTGAACATTGTGCAAAAATCAGCAAACATCCCCACTTCTGACCTTATGATGGAGGGAAGGTCATTGATGAAGCAGCGGAAGATGGTTGGGGCCTAGGACATGACCCTGAGGAACTCCTGCAGTGATGTCCTGGAGCGGAGATGATTGACCTCCAACCACCACAACCATCTTCCTTTGTGCCGGGTATGACTCCAACCAGCGGAGAGTTTTCCCCCTGATTCCCATTGACTCCAGTTTAGCTCGGGCTCCTTGATGACACACTCGGTCAAACGCTGCCTTGGTGTCAAGGGGCAGTCACTCCCACCTCACCTCTGGAGTTCAACTCTTTGTCCAGGTTTGAACCAAGGCTGTAATGAGGTCAGGAGCTGAGTGACCCTGGCAGAACCCAAACTGAGCGTCCGTGAGCAGGTTATTGCTGAGTAAGTGCCGCTTGATAGCGCTGTTGATGACTCCTTCCATCACTATTCTGATGATGGAGAGTGGACTGATCGGGCGGTAATTGGCTGGGTTGGATTTGTCCTGTTTGTTGTGTACAGGACACACCTGGGTAATTTTCCACATTGGCGGGTAGATACCAGTGTTGTAGCTGTACTGGAACCGCTTGGCTAGGGGTGCGGCAAGTTCTGGAGCACAAGTCTTTAGTACTATTGCTGGGATATAGTCAGGGCCCATAGCCTTTGCAGTGTCTTTAGCCATTTCTTGATATCACGTGGAGTGAATCGTATTGGCTGAAGACTGACATCTGTGACGCTGGGACCTCCGGAGGAGACGGAGACGGATCACCCACTCGGCACTTCTGGCTGGATTGTTGCGAATGCCTCAGCCTTGTCTTTTGCACAGATGTGCTGGGCTCCTCCATCATTCAGGACGGGGATATTTGTGGAGCCTCCTCCTCCTCCAGTGAGTTGTTTAATTGTCCACCACCATTCCCGGCTGGATGTGGCAGGACGAATGAGCTTAGATCTTCTGCGTTTGTTGCGGAATCGCTTCGCTCTGTCTAGTACTTGCTGCCTATGCTGTGTGACACACAAGTAATCCTGTGTTGGAGCTTCAGCAGGTGGACACCTCATTTTTCGGTCGGCCTGATGTTGCTCCTGGCCCTCCTGCGCTCTTCCCTGAAGCAGGGTTGATGCCTTGGCTGGGTGGTAAGGGTAGAGTGGGGGAGATGCCGGGCCAGGAGGTTACAGATCGTGACTGATACAATTCTGCTGCTGCTGATGGCCCACATGCCTCATGGATACCCAGTCCTGAGTTGCTGGATCTGTTCGAAGTCTATCCCATTAAGCACGATGGTCGTGCCACACGACACGATGGAGGGTATCCTCAATGTGAAGACGGGACTTTGTCTCCACAAGGACTGTGCGGTGGTCACTCCTACCGATACTGTCAGGGACCGATACATCTGCAGCAGGCAGATTGGTGAGGGTGAGGTCAAGTAGGTATTTCCCTCTTGTTGGTTCCCTCACTACCTGCTGCAGTCCCAGTCTCGCAGCTCTGTCCTTTAGGACCCGGCCAGCTCGGCCTGTGGTGGTACAACTGAGCCACCCTTGGCGATGGACATTGAAGTCCCCAGCAGAGTACATTCTGCGCTCTTGCCACCCTCAGTGCTTCCTCCAAGTGATGTTCAACATGGAGGAGAACTGATTCATCAGCTGATTGTGGCCAGTACGTGGTAATCAGCAGGAGGTTTCCTTGCCCGTGTTTAACCTGAAGCCCGGAGACTTCATGGGGTCCTGAGTGTCATAATATACACCAGTATATCATGGTGCAGACACACACACTGATGGACACACAGCGGGACCAATCAACACACACAACACCGCAGCCAATCACCAGTGAGAGCACACGCACTATAAAGACAGGGGGCATCAGAGTTCCCGCTCATTCGGGATGCAGCCTCCGAGTAGGACAGAGCTTACAGCCTGCAGCACAGATCTTCACCATGTGCTGAGTGCATAGACTGGTTAGGACAAGGCATAGGTCTTTAGTTTAATCTAACATCGTGTTAACCCACAGTGAAAGTATGTTCAACAGTTTCTAACTTAATAAAATAGTGTTGCACTATTTTAAGTGTTGGTGGCCTGTATGTGTTCCACGGACCCAGAGCACCCAACACATCACAGAGTTGATGTTGGGGTCTCCCAGGGCAACTCCCTCCCGACTGTATTCCTCTGTGTCGCCGCCGTCTCTGCTGGATCTGTCCTGCCGCTGGGACAGGACACACCCAGGGATGGTGACAGTGGTGTCTGGGACATTGTCTGTGTGGTATGATTCCATGAGTCTGGCTCTGTCAGGCTGTTGCTTGACTAGTCTGTGAGGCAGCTCTCCAAATTTGGCACAAGCCCCCAGGTGTTAGTAAGGAGGACTTTGCAGGGGCGAGAGGGCTGGGTTTGCCGTTGTCGTTTCCGGGGCCAAGGCCGACGCCGTGTGGTCAGTCCGGTTTCCACGTTAGGTGGATTAGCCATGATAAATTGCCCTTAGTGACCAAGGATATGCAGGTAAGGTGGGGTTATAGGGTTAGGGTGGGGAGAGGGCCTCGAAGTAGGACACTCTTTCAGAGGGTCGGTGCAGACTCGATGGGGCGAATGGCCCCCTTCTGCGCTGTCGGGAGTTATTGTGTAATTTTAAGAAGGAATTAGATCTAGCTCTTGGGACTAAAGGGCTGGTTTAGCACAGGGCTAAATCGCTGGCTTTTAAAGCAGACCAAGGCAGGCCAGCAGCACGGTTCAATTCCCGTACCAGCCTCCCCGAACAGGCGCCGGAATGTGGTGACTAGGGGCTTTTCACAATAATTTCATTTGAAGCCTACTTGTGACAATACGCGATTTTCATTTCATTTCATAAAGATATCAAGGGATATGGAGGGAAGGCGGGATCAGGGTATTAATTTGATGATCAGCCATCATCATAATGAACGGCGGAGCAGGCTCGATGGGCCGAATGGCCTCCTCCTGCTTCTATTTTCTAGCCAGGTAGATCGACGTGGAGGATTTGAGTTCTCTGAGTTGTCGTGTGGTTACCCCGGGGGATTAGTCAGCAAATTCTATGACTCAGTACGGCAGCCGCACGGCTTTCGAGGATGGGGTCGGGCCTGAGTCACGAACAAGAGACACAAAACTGTTTCGTGTGCGATATTCCACCCGCCGAGTCCCTGAGGCGTCACCGAAGGAGGAGTTATCGGTGACATTGGAGCGACCCTGAAGGCACGACTGTGCCAATTGCACCCTCACCCCCACCAGCAGCGGCAGCAGGAAGCACTTCCTGGAAAATAAAGAGGTTTCCATGGAAACGAAGAGGAGAGAGCCCAGCTTAAGGTTGAGCAGTTATTCTGAAGCTGTATTCTTGGTGGGTGGGTTGCTACTGACTGAACACTCCCTGACGCTGAGGGGAAGGGGGAAGATTTGAGGAACAAATATCGGGTATTGGAGTGGGAAGGAGATATTGTGAACACAATGGCGGGGCCTTGACCTCTGACCCTCCCCACCGCGGTCCCCACTCCCACCACCCTCAACTGTTGCAGCACTCAAGGCGACGAGGGTATCTCTGGACAGCTGATCCAATTATGAGGGGTTTTGATGAAGCAAATAGCAAGGAGTTGCTCGGACGGTCGGTCACCAGAGGTCACCGAGTTAAGTTAAACAATCGACGGTCCAGGGTGGAGGCGAGGGCTTTTTTATTTAAACGCAGCGAGATGTTGTAAGGTGCCGTCTGAAGGGGCGTTGGGTGCAGATTCACTCAGGATGTTCGAAAGGGAATTGGAGTAATGCTATGTAACAATAATCTTCATTGTCACAAGTCGGCTTACATTAACACACACAAGCCCCTCGTCGCCACATCCCGGCGCCTGTTCGGGTGCACAGAGGGAGAATTCAGAATGTCTAATTCACCTGACAAGCTCGTCTTTCGGGACTTGTGGGAGGAAACCGGAGCACCCGGAGGAAACCCACGCGGACACGGGGAGACCGTGCAGACTCCGCAAGGACAGTGGCCCCCAAGCCGGGAATCGAACCTGGGACCCTGGAGCTGTGAAGCAACAGTGCTATCCACTGTGCTACCGTGCCGTCCCAGGACTGTGGGGAAAGAGCGAGGGCGGCACGGCGGCACAGTGGTTAGCACTGCTGCCTCACAGCGCCAGGGACCCGGGTTCGATTCCGACCTCGGGCGACTGGCTGTGCGGAGTTTGCACGTTCCCCCCGTGTCTGCATTGGTTTCCTCCGGGTGCTCCGGTTTCCTCACACAGGCCAAAGATGTGCAGGTTAGGTGGGGTTACGGGGATAGGACGGGGGAGTGGCCCGAGGCAGGTTGCTTTTTCAGAGATTCGGTGCAGACTCGATGGGCCGAACGGCCTCCTTCTGCACTGTATGGATCCTATGATGAAATACACCCCCAAGTCCCTCTGTTCCTGCACCCACATTAGAATCGCCCTTTTTCTAAAATACGGGAATCTCACTGAAACATTTAAGGTTGTAAATGTGGGCTGAGAGGGTGTTTGCCCCTCCACCCATGAGGGAACCTAGAACCAGGGGGCCACAGTTTCAAAATAAAGGGGTCTCCGATTTAAGACGGAGGTGAAGAGAATTGTTTTTCTCTGCGAGTATCGTTAGTCTTTGCAATTCGCTTTCCCACGGGGCTGCGTCATCGAATATATTCGAGGCACAGCGTAGCAACAACAACTTTCATTTGTCTGACACCTTTAACATGTTGACATGCCCCAGGTGCTACAGAAATGCTACTGAGCAGGATTCATCAGAAAGACGGATGAGGGAATATTGCCCCCAGACCGGCAACGCCTCGATCTGAGAGGGCATGTCCTTGGTTTCAAACCTCATCCATGGCCTTGTCCCCAACTTTGTAATCACCTCCAATCCCGCACCCTGTTGCGTTCTGTTGCCTTGTCCCTGCAAAGATTCATGCAGAACTGCTGATGAGTTAATTAGAATGATGATTTATTATTTAACACATGGAAGGGTAACATGCAGAATCCACACAAACAAGGTTGTTCTGGAACTACCCAAAGTACGTCGATCCTTGCGTACGCCTTACTACCAACTTACTACCGGATGTCACATGACTGATGTCTGATGCCACCTGCTGGTGGGAGGTCGCATTGCTGAGTGTTTGCAGTATTAGTCACAGTCTTAACCCCTCCCACTGTCTGCCCTCCTGTAACTCTGCCCTCTTGCATCCCCCCCCCCCCCCCCCCCGCCCCCCTATTTCCATGCTTTCACAGTCATGTCATTAGCTGTGCCTGGACCCTAAGCCCAGAAATACCCTTCCAAATCCCAAATCCCCTCGCAATCGCTCTCCTCCTTTAAGGCCCGGCTTTTCCATTCAGGAGAAACCAAATACTCGCCGCACCCCCCCCTCCCTCCCCCGAATGAAGGCGGAGGTTGCCCGGTGGCGAAGCGGACTGGGCTGAATGCATGTCCGAAAGTTCCGGCACTTCACTGAATTCCATTAGAGTAAAGATTGAAACAAGGAAGGTCCCTCATAATCCCCCCCCCTCCAGACTCTCCCAATACCCCATCAATACCAACCTCAGCCACATCGTGCCCTCTAACCACCCCTAAAGTCCCTCCTAACCCCACATTCCCCTGGCCTTTTATGGTCCCTATGCCAACTTAGTGCCAACCCATGCCCCACCCAACACCATTGACCCTTACCCCCTCCATGCCAGCTCACCTAATATCCTTTGACAACTCTTTGACAGTTCTGTGCCAGTTTGGCAGTTCCTCAAAAGCTTTGACAGTTCCAATTAGTTCATGTTGATTTTACGCACAGTCATGTTTACTTTTAACCCTCCTGAAGGGATACCTCACCTCTACTTTCTGGCTGTCCAAATGAAATCACCAAGTTCAGAACTGCTGTTACCTGGTCAAATCTGCGCCCTCCAGGTTTCACAGTCCTGGCCTATCAAACCCCACCTCAGTGGTGGCCGCAGGTGATTCAAATAGCCAACTGCCTCTGTAAACCGTGCATGCATGAACTCTGACCTCACTCCAGTCCCGCCCCACCCTCTGAAAATCGGAAGTGCCATGATCAGGGACGGAACTTAGAATTTCTGAATCGTCCACAATTTTGGACGTATAATCTGGGTCGAAGGCTCTTCTTGCGACCGAGCTACTGGTCACCTGTCCGACTATCTCCTCATGTAACGCAGTGCCAGATTTTGTTTGATGATTGCCTCTGTGCAATATTTTACGAGGGCAAAGGTGTTATGTAAATGCAGGCCGTTATCGATGTATTAAAGGAGCAGCGGCTTAGACCTTCGCTTTGGGCCCAGATTTATAAGGCCAATGCTGGACAGTGAAAATTGGGGATGTGCAGAAGACCAGATTCGGAGGAGGGTCGTAGGAATAGAGGGGATTGCAGAGGGCTGAGGGGGGGGGGGGCTGATGCAATGAGGGTGCTTGAACACAAGGAGAGGAATTTGAAATTGGAGAAGGTTCTGGCCAATGTTGGTCATTGAGTGCAGGGGTGATGGTTGAATGGGACTTGGTGCTGGTTAGGATGCAGGTGGCACAGTTTTAGATATTGCAATGTTTTTTTGGAGGGATAGAAGATGGATGACCAGCGAGGAGAGTATTGGAATAGTCAATTGTGGAGGTAACAAGGGTGCAAATGAGGGTCCCAGATGAGCTGAGGGGGGGGGGGGGGGCGGAATAAGATGACACATAGAAATATACGTGGAAAATAGAAGCAGGAGGAGGCCATTCAGCCCTTCGAGCCTGCTCCACCATCTGATGTTGCAGAGATTGAGACAGACGATCTTTGTAACAGAGAGGATACGGTGTTGGATGTTCATGTCAGGGTCAGATGGGATATCACAGTTGTGAATCCAGCCCCTCGGACAGTGACCAGCGGAGGTAGGCCTCAGTTAATTCGGAGACCAGGCCCAACAGCTCTGGAAAGCTCAGCAGTGTAGTGGACAGGGTAGCGATCAGTGTCATACATGGCCGACGATTGACATTGCCTTTTCTTTCTCTCCTCAGGCTCTGCCGTACCTGGCCTCTAGAACCTTCTCTACAACAGTCAGAAACCAGTTAAGAAACAAGGTGCCTGAGCATCAGAAGATCTTTCAGGTACCCGTGACATGGGACATTTTAAATTACAGGAATAAAAAATAATTAATGTCGTAAGTCCCTTATTGAAGTCGCATCTCAACCATGGAATCCCTACAGTGCAGAAGAAGGCAATTCAGCCCTTCATGTCTGCATCAACACTCTGAAAGAACACCCTACCTAGGCCCATTCTCCCACCATGCTTGTTGGGTGAATTGGACATTCTGAATCTCCCTCAGTATTACCCGAACAGGCGCCGGAATGTGGCGACTAGGGGCTTTTCACTGTAACTTCATTGCAGTGTTAATGTAAGCCCACTTGTGACAACAATAAAGATTGTTAATATTATTAACCTGTACATCCCTGGACACTAAGGGACAATTTATCACGGCCAATCCACCTAACTTGAACATCCTTGGACTGTGGGAGGAAACCGGAGCGCCCGGAGGAAGCCCACACACACACGGGGGAGAACGTGCAAACTCCGCACAGGCAGTCACCCGAGGCTGGAATTGATCCTGGGTCCCTGGCGCTGTGAGGCTACAGTGCTAACCACTGTGACACCGTGTCATGATACTCTTTTAAAAAATATATATTTATTAAAGTTTTTTAACACAATTTTTCTCCCTTACAAACAATAACCGCCCCCCACCCCCCGGAAAAAAACCGAGAAATCGCGCAGAGCAAGATATATACATGGCAAAATGATATATTTACACAGCTGTGTACACTGGCCCTCACCCGTACGTGCCAGTTTCCCCAACCCTTCATGTTATCTCTTGCTCATCCACCCTCCCAGGCAGTCCCCCCTTTCCCCCCCCTCCCCCCTCCTCCCAGGACGTCCCCTCCACTCCCACCCCCACCCCCCCCCCCCCAAGGTTGCTGCTGCTGCTGACCGATCTTCCTCTAACGCTTCGCGAGATAGTCTAGGAACGGTTGCCACCGCCTGTAGAACCCCTGCGCAGACCCTCTCAAGGCAAACTTTATCCTCTCCAACTTTATGAACCCAGCCATATCATTTATCCAGGCCTCCAGGCTAGGGGGCTTCGCCTCCTTCCACATTAGCAAGATCCTTCGCCGGGCTACTAGGGACGCAAAGGCCAGAATGCCGGCCTCTTTCGCCTCCTGCACTCCTGGTTCGTCCACTACTCCAAATAGTGCTAGCCCCCAGCTTGGCTTGACCCGGACTTTCACCACCTGAGATATTGCTCCCGCCACTCCTCTCCAGAACCCCTCCAGTGCCGGGCATGACCAAAACATATGGACATGGTTCGCCGGGCTCCCTGAGCACCTTCCACACCTGTCCTCCACCCCAAAGAACCTACTCAGCCTCGCCCCCGTCAAGTGCGCTCTGTGGACCACCTTAAATTGTATCAGGCTGAGCCTGGCACACGAGGAGGAGGAATTAACCCTACCTAGGGCATCAGCCCACTGACCTTCCTCGATCTCCTCCCCCAGCTCCCCCTCCCATTTACCCCTCAACTCCTCTACCAAAGCCTCCCCCTCTTCTTTCATCTCCTGGTATATCGCCGTCACCTTGCCCTCTCCGACCCATACACCCAAAATCACCCTGTCCTGAATCTCCTGTGCCGGTAGCAACGGGAGTTCCCTCACCTGCCGCCTTGCATGTACCTGAAAGCGTTTCCCGGGGGTAGCCCAAACTTTCTCCTCCAGCGCCCCTAAGCTCGCAAAAGTCCCGTCAATGAACAGGTCCCCATTCTTCTAATCCCTGCCCGATGCCAGCTCTGAAACCCCCCGTCCATCCTTCCTGGGACAAACCGATGGTTACCCCTGATCGGGGACCACACCGAGGCTCCCATCGCACCCCTGTGTCGTCTCCACTGCCCCCAGATCTTTAGCGTTGCCGCCACCACCGGGCTCGTGGCGTACCTTGTCGGCGAGAGCGGCAGCGGTGCCGTCACCATCTCCCCCAGGCTCGTTCCTTGGCAGGATGCCATCTCCAACCTCTTCCACGTCGCCCCCTCTCCCTCCATCACCCACTTACGGATCATTGCCACGTTGGCTGCCCAATAGTAACCACCCAAATTCGGCAACGCCAACTCTCCTCTAGCTCTGCTACGCTCCAGGAACCCCCTCCTTACCCTCGGGGTCTTGCTCGCCCACACAAATCCCATAATGCTCCTGCTTACCCTCTTAAAGAAGGCCTTAGTAATCACAATTGGGAGGCATTGGAATACAAAAAGAAACCTCGGAAGGACCACCATTTTAACCGACTGTACCCTGCCCGCCAGCGAGAGCGGCAACATGTCCCACCTTTTAAAATTCTCCTCCATCTGTTCCACCAGCCGCGTCAAATTGAGTTTATGCGGTGCCCCCCAGCTGCCAGCTACCTGAATCCCCAAGTACCGAAAGCTCCTTTCCGCCCTCCTCAATGGTAGGTCGTCTATCCCTCTTCCCTGGTCCCCTGGATGGATCACAAAGAGCTCACTCTTTCCCACGTTGAGCTTATAGCCCGAAAAGTCTCCAAACTCCCGTAGGATCTGCTTTACCTCAACCATCCCCTCCACTGGATCCGCCACATACAGCAACAGGTCGTCTGCATACAGCGACACTCGATGCTCCTCTCCCCCTCGGACCACCCCCTTCCATTTCCCCGAACAGCAGAGGGGACAGGGGGCACCCCTGCCTCGTCCCTCGATACAGCCGGAAATACTCCGACCTCCGCCGGTTCGTGACCACACTCGCCACCGGGGCTCTATACAGGAGCTTAACCCAACTGATAAACCCCTCCCCAAACCCAAACCTCCGCAACACTTCCCAGAGATACTCCCACTCTACCCGATCAAAGGCCTTCTCCGCGTCCATGGCTGTCACTATCTCCGCTTCTCCCTCCACCGATGGCATCATTATCACATTTAGGAGCCTTCGCACATTAGTATTTAACTGCCTACCCTTTATGAATCCCCTCTGGTCCTCATGAATCACCCCCGGGACACAGTCCTCAATCCTCATGGCCAACATTTTTGCCACCAACTTAGCATCTACGTTAAGGAGCGAGATCGGTCTATACAACCCACATTGCAGTAGGTCCTTATCCCGCTTCAAGATCAAAGAGATCGTCGCCTCCGACATTGTCGGGGGCAGGGTCCCCCCCTCCCTTGCTTCATTGAAGGTCCTTACCAGCAACGGGGCTAACAGGTCTGCATACTTCCTGTAAAACTCAACCGGGAACCCATCCGGCCCTGGGGCCTTTCCTGCCTGCATGCTCCCCAGTCCTTTAACCAGCTCCTCCACCCCAATTGGCGCCCCCAAACCAGCCACCTCCTGCTCCTCCACCCTCGGGAACCTCAGTTGGTCCAAGAATCGCCGCATCCCCTCTTTTCCCCCTGGGGGCTGGGACCTATACAGCTCCTATACAGGCCTTAAAAGCCTCATTCACTTTCCCCTCACTCCGTACCGTAGTTCCCCTGCACTCTTTGACTCCGCCTATTTCCCTCGCTGCCTCCCTCTTACGGAGCTGATGTGCCAGCATCCGACTCACCTTCTCCCCATATTCATATATCGCCCCCTGTCCCTTCCTCCACTGTGCCTCTGCCTTCCCTGTGGTCAACAGGTCGAACTCCGTCTGGAGACTTCGTCTCTCCCTGAGTAGTCCCTCATCAGGAGCCTCTGCATATATCCTGTCCACCCTTAAAATCTCCCCCACTAACCTCTCCCTTTCCCTGCCCTCTCTCTTCACCCTATGAGCCCTGATGGAGATTATCTCTCCCCTGACCACCGCCTTCAGCGCCTCCCATACTACTCCTACCTGCACCTCCCTGTTGTCGTTGGCCTCCAGATACCTTTCGATGCACCCCCGCACCCTCCCACACACTTCCTCGTCTGCCAGCAGTCCCACATCCAACCACCACAGCGGGCGTTGGTCCCTCTCCTCCCCCAGCTCTAGCTCCACCCAGTGCGGGGCATGGTCTGAAATGGCTATGGCTGAATACTCCGTTCCCTCCACTTTCGGGATCAGTGCCCTGCCCAGAACAAAAAAATCTATCCGGTAGTAGGCCTTATGTACGTGGGAGAAAAAAGAAAATTCTCTGGCCAAAGGCCTGGCAAATCTCCACAGATCCACTCCCCCCCATCTGGTCCATAAACCCTCTAAGCACCTTGGCTGCAGCCGGCCTCTTCCCCGTCCTAGATCTGGAACGATCTAATGCTGGGTCCAGCACCGTGTTAAAATCCCCCCCCCCCCATTATCAAGCTCCCTACCTCCAAATCTGGAATACGCCCCAACATCCGTTTCATGAATCCAGCATCGTCCCAGTTCGGTGCGTATACATTTACCAATACCACCTCCGTCCCCTGCAACCTACCGCTCACCATCACGTAGCGGCCTCCCTTGTCCTCTACTATGTTCTTGGCCTCAAACGACACCCGCTTTCCCACCAGTATTGCCACCCCTCTATTCTTCGCATCCAGCCCCGACTGGAACACCTGTCCTACCCATCCCTTCCTTAACCTGACCTGATCTGCCACCTTCAGATGTGTCTCCTGAAGCATGACCACGTCTGCCTTCAGTCCCTTTAGGTGCGCGAACACTCGGGCCCTCTTAACCGGCCCATTTAGGCCTCTCACATTCCACGTGATCAGCCGGATTGGGGGGTTACCCCCCCCACCCTCCCGCCGACTAGCCATCTCCTATCCTAGGCTAGTCCCGTGCTCGCGCCTCCCGCACCCACCAGTCCCCCAGGCGGGGAACCCCCATCCCGACCACTTCTTCCAGTTTCAGTTCCCCCTCGGACAGTGCAGCAGCAACCCTGAAATCCCCCCTCTCCCCCCTTCCCCCCCCTCCCCCCGCTAGATCCACATCTAGCTCTTTTGCTCCCCCCATATTACTTCTGTGAGTCAGCTGACTTCTGTTGACCCCGGCTTCCCCTGCCTTCCCGTTGATCTCCCCCGTGTGGGAGTCTCTCCTCCTCCTTACCTTCCTCCATTCCCCCCCCCCTTTTTTGCGCGGGAAAAAGCCCGCGCTTTCCTGAGCCAGCCCCGCCCCCTGTGGCGCAGCTCCTGTTGCGGCCATTGTCCCAGTTCCCCCATCCCCGAGTCTCACCTCCCTCCAGCACCGACGCCCACATTCCCCATCATCATCATGTCGTCTACAGAAAAGAAAAAAGGAATTTTAGGAATTTTAACCAGAACTCTACCCACATCCCCATCCATCATCCCACCCATGAAGTATTCTTTACCCCTATTTACAACCCCGTATACAACCAACATCCCCCCACAACCACAGCCCCTCAGTTCGAGTCCAGTTTTTCCGTTTGGATAAAGGTCCAAGCCTCTTCTGGCGTTTCAAAATAATGGTGTCGGTCCTGATAAGTGACCCACAGTCGCGCAGGCTGCAGCATGCGAACCTGACTCTTTTTTTATGCAGCACCGTCTTGGCCTGGTTGAAGCCAGCTCTCCTCCTTGCCACCTCCGCGCTCAAATCCTGGTAGACTCTGATCACCGCGTTCTCTCATCTACTGCTCCGCACCTTCTTGGCCCATCTCAGAACACCTTCTTTGTCCGCGAAGGGATGGAACCTTGTCACTATCGTCCTTGGCGGCTCATCAGCCTTGGGCCTCCTCGCCAGGACCCGGTGAGCCCCCTCCAGCTCCAGGGGGCTCGGAGAGGCCTCCGCACCCATCAGCGAATGGAGCATCGTGCTCACATACGCCCCGGCATCAGCTCCCTCCACTCCTTCGGGGAGACCCAGAATCCAGAGGTTCTTCCTGTTCTCCAGCACCTCGATTCTCTCAGCCCACCTCCTGTGCACCGCCTCGTGCGCCTCCATCTTTACCGCCAGGCCCAGGATCTCGTCCTCGTTATCATTCATTTAATCCCTCACCTCACGAAGCTCCACCGCCTGGGCCTTCTGGGTCTCCTTCAGCCCCTCGATCGCCAACAGCATCGGCGCCTGCACCTCCTTTTTAAGCTCCTCAACACAGCGCTTAAGGAACTCCTGCTGGTCCGGCCCCCATGCTGCTCGATCTCCGCCCTCCGCCATCTTGTTTTTCCCCCCTCATTTTTGCCGCTGCTCCAGAGCCTCTTTTCTCGCCGCTCCACTGCTGATCTCGGCCATATGCCGTAAGGGGGGACCTTACTGCACCTTCCCACATGGGATCAAATCAAAAAAGTTCTGTTGGGGCTCCTCTGGAGAGCCCGAAAGTCCGTTATCGCGGGAGCTGCCGAAACATGCGGCTTAGCTCCGCATCGCCGCAACCGGAAGTCCACCAGCTCTGCTACCTTCAGGGAGCGGTGTACATGCAGACAAAGGTCCCTCTGATCCTCGGTGCCTCCCAGGGTCCTGCCGTTTATCCTGTATTCCCTCGCCTTGTTTGTCCTGCCCAAGTGCATCACCTCACACTTATCCCGATTGAACATTTAACATCTGTCCGATAAATAAACTCTCCCAGACTCTGCTCGAGTCACAGATTGTCGCTGAGTACAATTCTGCTGCTGCTATCCAGCCACTCACACCTCATCTAGACACATGTTTCTTTCTTGTCCCATCGCCACGTCCTCTGGTTTTTGCATTGAACCCTGGGCGAAATTCTCCGTAATCGGCGCGATGTCCGCCGACTGGCGCCCAAAATGGCGCAAATCAGTCGGGCATCGCGCCGCCCCAAAGGTGCGGAATCCTCCGCATCTTGGGGGGCCGAGCCCCAACCTTAAGGGGCTAGGCCCGCGACGGACTGATTTCCGCCCCGCCAGCTGGCGGAAAAGGCCTTTGGTGCCCCGCCAGCTGGCGCGGAAATGACATCTCCGGGCGGCGCATGCGCGGGAGCGTTAGGGGCCGCTCACGGCATCCCCGCGTATGCGCTGTGGAGGGAGTCTCTTCCGCCTCCGCCATGGTGGAGACCGTGGCGAAGGCGGAAGGAAAAGAGTGCCCCCACGGCACAGGCCCGCCCGCGGTTCGGTGGGCCCCGATCGCGGGCCAGGCCACCGTGGGGGCACCCCCCCCGGGGCCAGATCGCCCCCCTCAGGACCCCGGAGCCCGCCCGCGCCGCCTTGTCCCGCTGGTAAGAGAGGTGGTTTAATCCACGCTGGCGGGACAGGCATTCTAGCAGCGGGACTTTATCGCGGGGGGGGCCCGCCACCCGGCGCGATTCCCGCCCCCGGCGGGGGGTCGGAGAATCTCGCCAGCCTGTCTCCATTTATTCTCTCTCCTCCCCTCCACCCTGCCACAGACTTTCCCTTCTGCTCGTCTGCACATGGGTGTGTGAGTGGGATTGGGGACGGGGACGGGAGCAAATTGTCAAAGATTCCCAGCACCCTGAGATGCCGTTTACACTCTGCTGACGTTCGTTACTAGGCGCCAGTCAGCGACCTCCCCCCCTCCAGGAGGAAGGCTGACTTTCTAAATAGTTTACTGGTCGGGAAACCTCACCTTTGACCGGCTTTCCGGGTTTAACCGGGCTTCTGGGAACCCGGCAAGGTTTGGACAATCTCGGGGAGAAGGGAATTGTCTTCACAGTCCTTCTTTTGGTCGAGGCAAGGATGAGGTCGTGGAGGCTGTGGGTTTGGAAGGTGCTGCCTAAGGAGCCTTGGTGAGTTCCTGCAGTGCATCTTGTAGATGGGACACACGGCTGCCACTGTGCGTCGGTGGCGGAGGGAGTGAATGTTGAAGGTGGTGGATCGGGTGCTGATCTTTGTCCTGGATGGTGTCGAGCTTCTCGAATGTTGGAGGAACTGCACTCACCCAGGTCCCACAAACTCCAGCCATCCAAACCCCGCCCGACCCCCAGGACAGGACAGCCCTGGGACTGGATATCCTCAGGATTGGCCACCAGCCAACCAGGTTAAGAAGACCCCCCCCCCCCCCCGTCCCCTCCGCACACACCCATCCCCAACCCCTCCTCGGGATCATGATGACAGAGGGTATGCTTCAACAAACCGTCACCGCAATGAACAGTGGTTATCACTGCTGCTTCACAGCGCCAGGGTCCCGGGTTCGATTCCGGCTTGGGTCACTGTCTGTGCGGAGTCTGCACGTCTTCCCCGTGCGTGGGTTTCCTCCGGGTGCTCCGGTTGCCTCCCGCACTCCAAAGATGCGCAGGTTAGGTGGATTGGCCACGATAAATTGCCCCTCAGTGTCCAAGGTTAGGTGGGATACGGGGATAGGGTGAGGGTGTGGTGAGGAGCTCGTTCAGAGGGTCGGTGCAGACCCGATGGGCCGAATGGCCTCCTTCTGCACTGTAGGATTCTACAATTTGAGATATTCTGCGTTTGCGGAAGGCCGTGTCCTAACTTGAGTCTTTTTTCTTTTAATAACTTAAAATCTACAATAGCGCGCAGTTACAGTTTAGTATTGTGTGGCTTGGAGTGACTTTAAAGAGAATTTTGTTGTTTGGTGTCCCACTTTAGGCAGACAACGAGCTTCCTGTGCACCTAAAGGGAGGGACAGTGGATGCCGTGTTCTACCGTATCACCATGACCATCACAGTCGCAGGTGAGGAATAGCGGCAGTGTAACACCGGCAGTGTAACCCCGTATAAACATGCCCCCCTCTCACCTATCCTCACCCCACCCTCCCTTCTCCAGCAAGGTAGCGTTTCTTAGAGACAGGAGAAGACCATTCAGCCCCTCCGAGCCTGTTCCGCCACTCAGTTATTTCAAGGCTACATTTCAACTCCATCGACCTGCAGATCCTTTTAAGCCCCCTTGGCGCAACAGAATCCTGACCAATCCCGGCGCTGAAAATTTCAGTTGGCTCCGCCCTCAACAGTTTTTTGTGGGGAGAAAGTTCCGGATTTCCACTTCTGACATCGCCCCCTCGACGGCCTGGCCTGTATTTTGAGGTTCTGCCCCCTTTTCCTGGGTCTCCCCCACCTCGCCAGAGGAATAATGTCTCTCGATTGACCATCCAAATCCTTTAGACATCTTGAGCAGGCCAATTCGTTGACACCTGAATCGTTCATATTGGGGGCTCCAGTCTGTGCCTGATTCAGGTCCAGGTCTCTCTGATGGATCCCTGCCTGAGATAGTTAACTCAGCGCCGATAGCCCGACCACCTACAGCCCAGTCTATATCCTGCGACGGCTTGGCGAGTACCGTCACCACATTGAGGAGGTAGTGAGGCCATAACTGAACAGGCCAACGACACTCCCCTGTCACTGCTGTACCTCACCCAGGACAACGGTCTGGGCTGAGGGTGGTGGCCCGGGCTGCTGTCCCTTATGGATTGAGCTGCCCTTACCGAGCTCTGTGTGTGTGTGTGTGTGTGTGTGTGTGTGTGTCTAGATATCAGGGATGGACATGTTGATGTTCCACATGTTTGACAGGCCAACGACACTCAAATTCAATTTTCATTTCAGCAACCTCTGGACCGCGTGATGCTATGTGTGTGTGTCTGTGTGTGTGTGTCTGTGTACGTGTGTGTGTGTATGTGTGTTACCCCCACCACCGCCCTGGGAGAGATGAGAAAGCAGCAACAACAAATCGCCTTCGTATAAAAATCATAGCCGAGTGAGAACACCCCTAGGTGCTTTCCGGAGGTGTTAGAAAAAGAGAGCGGGGCGAATTTTACAGCCTCCCGCCTTCCCACCCATAACCTGCCCCCCACTTTATGATGGGCGGGTAAGGCATCAGGAGGCCTGGAAGCCTCTGGGCCTTTTGAAGGCATTAAGTGGCCAACTAATGGGCCCTCAATGGTCACATGGGATTGAGGGCGGCCTATACCATATGGGAAGCCCTACATTATAACTTTGCTGTTTGTGATAAGCAAGAGGACCTCCTTTGAAATAAAGGAGATAGAGTGGGAGGGAATCCCAGAGATAAGGGCCTAGATAGAGAGGGAGGTCATCCCAGAGGTTAGGGCCTAGATTGAGAGGGAGGTAACCCCAGAGTTTAGGGCCGAGATAGATAAGGAGGTAATCCCAGTTTTATGGCCCAGATAGAGAGGGAGGTCATCCCAGAGGCTAGGGCCTAGATTGAGAGGGAGGTCATCCCAGTTTTATGGCCTAGATAGGGAGGGAGGTCATTTCAGAGTTTAGGGTCTAGATTGAGAGGGGGTAATACCAGAGATTAGGGCCTAGATTGAGAGGGAGGCAATCCCAGAGATTAGGGCCTAGATTGAGAGGGAGGCAATCCCAGAGTTTGGGGCCTAGATTGAGAGGGAGATAATCCCTGAGATTAGGGCCTAGATTGAGAGGGAGGTAATCCCTGAGATTAGGGCCTAGATTGAGACGGAGGTAATACCAGAGTGATGCACGATCAATAACTTCAGAAGCGAGGTTGGAGACAATTGAAGGCTTTAATACGCTAGATGTTTCCCCCAGCAGCGCAGGCACAGAAGAAAGCTGCTGGGGCGGCACGGGCTCTTATACCCCACCTTGCAGGGCGGAGCTAACATACAGGCTTAACCAATGGGAACAAGTTCATTCTCCACCAATGGTATTCTGGCATTATCAGGCACCGTAATCCATCTAACACAGACCACCACATTCACCCCCTGTTAAAAAACGAGTCTGGCGGGGGTGGTGGCTTCGTATTACAACGTGGTAAAGTGGTAGAAGTTACAGTTATGAAGGTACCGTAATACCTTCGTACAGCGTTTTGCCTTATTACATCTTAACTATTTACAACAGTAATGTACATTTAAAAATGAAGCAATTAGTCGATCAAGGGCCCTGGTCGTCCTCTGCGATCGTCGTAGCTTTAGTGGTGATGCCGGCTGAGGTTCAGGCGTCTGTGACTCCGGGAGCGTGGTTTCGGCTTCTGAGCCGCTTCATCACCCCTCGACGTGGCTGGTGGAAGGACCGACTGACCTGGGAAGGGGGCTTCTGTGGGGTGTGCCGGTGGGCGGGAGGGCCTAGACGGGGCCGGTGGAAGAACCGATCCACCTGGGAAGGGGGCGGCTGTGGGTGCACCGGTCGGAGGGAGGGTGGGACTGGTGGCGGGGGTGTGTGTGGGTATCCAGCAGGCGCCAGGTCCCGTAGGGAGACCGTATTCTGTCGGCCGTCGTAGGTGTACTGAGGGTTAGCGTGGAGGAGATGGACCCTCTCGACCAATGGGTCCGATTTGTGCGCCTGCACGTGTTTTCGGAGTAGGATGGGTCCGGGAGCTGCCAGCCAGACCGGGAGCGAGGTCCCAGAGGAGGACCTCCTGGGGAAGACAAGGAGACGTTTGTGAGGTTGGTCGTGGTACAAAGCAGTGACCGGATGGAATGGAGGGCATCCGGGAGGACTTCCTGCCAGCGGGAGACTGGGAGATTCCTGGACCGCTGGGCCAGTAGGACGGTCTTCCAGACCGTTCCGTTCTCCCTCTCTACCTGTCCCTTTCCCCGGGGGTTGTAACTGGTCGTCCTGCTCGAGGCAATGCCCTTGCTGAGCAGGAATTGACGCAGTTCGTCGCTCATAAAGGAGGACCCCCCTATCACTGTGTATGTAGACGGGGAAACTGAACAGCGTAAAGATACTATGGAGGGCTTTTATGACGGTGGTTGTGGTCATGTCTGGGCAGGGGATGGCGAATGGGAACCGGGAGTACTCGTCAATCACGTTAAGGAAGTACGTGTTGCGGTCGGTGGAGGGGAGGGGGCCTTTGAAATCCATACTGAGGAGTTCAAAGGGACGGGAAGCCTTTATCAGGTGCGCTTTCTCTGGCCTGTAGAAGTGCGGCTTGCACTCCGCGCAGATTTGGCAGTCCCTGGTGGCTGTCCTGACCTTCTCGATGGAGTAGGGCAGGTTGCGGGTCTTGATGAAATGGAAAAATCGAGTGACCCCCGTGTGGCAGAGGTCCTCGTGGAGGGCTCGGAGGATCCACTTGTGCGTTGGCACATGTGCCGCGGGATAGGGCATCAGGAGGCTTGTTTAGCTTCCCGGGACGATACAAGATCTCATAGTTGTAGGTGAAGAGTTCGATCCTCCACCGTAAGATCTTGTCGTTTTTTATTTCACCCGCTGTGCATTGTCGAACATGAAAGCAACCGATCGTTGGTCAGTGAGGAGAGTGAATTTCCTGCCGGCCAGGTAATGCCTCCAATATCGCACAGCTTCTATTATGGCCTGGGCCTCCTTTTCGACTGAGGACTGGCGGATTTCGGAAGCGTGGAGGGTGCGTGAGAAGAAGGCCACGGGTCTGCCCGCTTGGTTGAGGGTGGCCGCCAGAGCTACGTCGGATGCGTCGCTCTCGACCTGGAAGGGGAGTGACTCGTCGATGGCGCGCATCGTGGCCTTTGCAATGTCTGCTTTGATGCGGCTGAATGCCTGGCGGGCCTCTGTCAATAGGGGAAATTGGATCAGTGAACAGGCCTTGTCCGCATAGTTGGGGACCCACCACATAGTAGGAAAACAAAACCAAGGCAGCGCTTCAGGGCCTTGGAGCAGTGAGGGAGGGGGAACTCCATAAGGGGGCGCATGCGTTCAGGGTCAGGGCCTATAACTCCATTTCGCACTACGTAGCCGAGGATGGCTAGGCGGTCGGTGCTAAACACGCATTTATCCTTGTTGTATGTGAGGTTCAGGACTTTTGCGGTCTGGAGGAATTTTCGGAGGTTGGTGTCGTGGTCCTGCTGGTCATGGCCGCAGATGGTGACATTATTGAGGTACGGGAATGTGGCCCGTAAACCGTACCGGTCAACCATTCGGCCCATCTCTCGTTGGAAGACCGAGACCCCATTAGTGACACTGAAGGGAACCCTTAAGAAGTGGTAGAGCCGCCCATCTGCTTCGAAGGCAGTGTATTTGTGGCCACTAGTGCGAATGGCAAGCTGGTGGTAGGTGGACTTAAGATCCACCGTGGAAAAGACCTTGTATTGTGCGATCCTGTTGACCAGGTCGGATATGCGGGGGCGAGGGTACGCGTCAAGCTGCGTAAACCTGTTGATGGTCTGACTGTAGTCGATGACCATCCTATGCTTCTCCCCGGTCTTTACAACCATTACTTGAGCTCTCCAGGGGCTGTTACTGGCTTCAATGACTCCTTCCCTCAGTAACCGTTGGACCTCTGACCTAATAAAGATCCGGTCCTGGGCACTGTACCGTCTGATCCTGGTGGCGACGGGTTTGCAATCCGGGGTGAGGTTCACAAACAGGGAAGGCAGATCGACCTTGAGGGTCGCGAGGCTGCAGACAGTGAGGGGGGGTATAGGGCCGCCGAATTTGAAAGTTAGACTTTGGAGGTTGCACTGAAAGTCCAACCCTAGGAGTGTGGCCGCGCAGAGGTGGGGAGGGACGTAGAGTCGGTAGTTTTTGAACTCCCTTCCCTGGACCATGAGGTTTGCTACACAAAACCCGTTGATCTCTACTGAGTGGGAACCGGAGGCCAGGGAGATTTTTTGATTAACGGGGTGGACGGGGAGAGAACAGCGCCTTACCGTGTCGGGGGTGTATGAAGCTCTCCGTGCTCCCAGAGTCGATTAAGCAGGACATTTTGTGCCCGTTGATAAGCACCGTCGTCGTAGTAGTCGATAGTGTTCGGGTCCGAGACTGGTCCAGGGTCACTGAGGCTAATCGTGGCAACAGTTGGACGTTCTCTTCGGGCGGTGTGTGGTCAGCTGAACTGGGGTCCTGGGAGCCCATCCAAGATGGCGGCACCCACTGGTCGCACATGGCTGGGGGTGCACAAAATGGCGGCGCCCACCCATGGCATGTGGCGTCCGCGGGACAAGATGGCGGCGCCCGGAGGCCACACGTGGCCCTGGAGGAGGAAGATGGCGGCGCCCGTTGGCTGCACGGGGTCCGTGGAGAGGGTTGTGGTGGCGGTCCGCATTCGCCTCCGGAGACCGCAGCGTCAGGCCGGGCCTGGCATACCGCCACGAAGTGGCCCTTTTTACCGCATCCCTTGCAGGTGGATGCGCGGGCCGGACAGCGCTGGCGGGGGTGCTTGGCCTGCCCGCAAAAATAGCAGCGGGGCCCCCGGGGTTGCCAGGCCGTCTCGCAGCACAAGCTTGTGGGGGGATGGGAGATGCCTCGGGGCACATTCCAGTGATTCCCCAGGGATTTGTCGCCTCGTCGCTAGCAGATGTTGGGCGTAGACCTGGTTTACAGGGTGAATATAATGTCCTTTCAGCAGCTCTATTGCTGCATCAAAATCGTCCGCGTCCTCGATGAGGGTGTAGATTTCTGGGCTCACCCTCGAGTGCAGAATTTGTAGTTTCTGTTCTCCCGTGGGTGTGTTCTTGGCCGTCTCGAGATATCCGTTGAAACACGCCAGCCAGTGCATGAAGGTTACCGCTGAGTTCGCCGCGTGGGGGCTGAGTTGCAGACACTCCGGCTTGATTCAGAGCTCCATTCTTTAAAATCTAGTGTAATAAATTGATGCTCGATCAATAACTCCAGAAGCGAGGTTGGAGACAATTGAAGGCTTCAAAACGCTAGATGTTTCCTCCAGCAGGGCAGGTACAGAAGAAAGCTGCTGGGGCGGCACGGGCTCTTATACCCCGTCTGGTAGGGCGGAGCTAACATACAGGTTTAACCAATGGGAACAAGTACATTCTCCACCAATGGTATTCCGGCATTACCAGGTTCTGTAACCCTTCTAACACAGACTGCCACACAGAGTTTAGGGCCTAGATTGAGAGGGAGGTAATCCCAGAGTTTAGGGCCTAGATTGAGAGGGAGGTAATCCCAGAGTTTAGGGCCTAGATTGAGAGGGAGGTAATCCCAGAGATTAGGGCCTAGATTGAGAGGGAGGGTGTCCCAGAATTTAAGGCCTCGGGATCTGAAGGCACAGCAACTGGTTCAGGCTCTGATTGCCATCAGAGAGGGCGGATGGAGTTGGAGTTCGGGGGAAGAGGATTTGCGGTGGGGACTGAAGCCATTGGTTTAGATTTTACCAATATTTAATTGGGAGAAACGTCTGCGTACAAAGCAGAAAAAAGACAAGTCAATTAGGGCACCCGTGAACAGCCAGGGTGCCAAGGTGGCACTGCCAGGCTGGCATGGGCACTGTCTGGATGCCAGGCTGGCAATGCCATGTTGCCCATGCTGGGGATCGGGCCTGGGGGGTGCCCTGCCCTCACGAGGTGGGGGTGCGTGTGGCTTGATGACCCCTAATTGGTGAGTTGGGGTGTAAGGGGTTCCGGAGGCCACAGTGGGGGGTGGGGCCCGAGATCGGGGCCCCATTTTAAAATGGTGCCCTGACCTCTTCCTGCACTGGCGAGCTGAGCTGGTTAGTGCGGGATATGGGACTGAGTCCAGCCTTGACGGAGCGTTCCTCGCCAAGGTCCGGGATTGAAGCCGAATCCCGATTGACACCAGGGCCGTTCTCACTGCTGCCAACGCTGGGAATCGCCCGGCTAAAAGCGTCCGACATGGGACTGCGGTTCATTCCCGTTAAATCTCGCCCTTTGTTTTTGTTGATAATCATTCTCTCTCCTGACTGACGCTTTTCTCACTCTTTCCCCAGGTACGTTCCTGTCTCTATATTCCCTATTCCAGGCTGCGCTGCCTCGAGCTAAGAAATGAGGCAGGTTGGAGAACTCGGCAGAGCTGCAGGAACCTTTCCTTTGATTTCAATTCTTGAATCACAACTCTGCTGATATTAAGAAAATCGCCAATATTATCACGAGCCACAGATATCCCTGTGCTGAGGGGCACACAGCCGGCTGGCTTCCTGTTGCTCTTCCCATCACAGCTTCCATTAAAATGTTTCAGAAGGAACAGGCTGAAATCTGTCTTGCTTTCCGGGATTTGGGGAATCATTCCTTCGAGGTGCCGCCTGCGACTTTAAAAAAATAATGTTTACGGGATGTGAGCGTCGCTGGTTAGGCCCAGCATTTATTGCCCATCCCTAATTGCCCCTTGAGAAGGTGGTGGTGGGCTGCCTTCTCAAACCGCTGCAGTCCCTGAGGTGTAGGTACACCCACTGTGCTGTTAGGGAGGGAGATCCAGGATGTTGACCCAGCGACAGTGAAGGAACGGCCGATATATTTCCAAGTCAGGGTAGTGAGTGACTCGGAGGGGAACCTCCAGGTGGTGGGGTTCCCAGGTATCTGCTGCTCTTGTCCTTCTAGATGGTAGCGGTCGTGGATTTGGAAGGTGCTGTCTAAGGAACCTTGGTGAGTTACTGCAGTGCACCTTGTAAATGGTACACACGGCTGCCACTATTCGTCGGTGATGGAGGGAGTGAATGTGTGTGGAAGGGGGAGCAATCAAGCGGGGCTGCTTTGTCCTGGATGGTGTTGAGCTTCTTGAGTGTTGTTGGAGCTGCGCTCATCCAGGCAGGTGGAGAGTATTCCATCACACTCCTGACATGGGCCTTGTAGATGGTGGACAGACATTGGGGGGTCAGGAGGTGAGTTACTCTCCGCAGGATTCCCAGCCTCTGACCTGCCCTGGTAGCCACAGTATTAATGTGGCTGGGTCCAGTTCAGTTTCTGATCAATGGTAACCCCCAGGATGTTGATTGTGGGGGATTCAGCGATGGTAATGTCATTGAATGTCAAGGGGCGGTGGTTAGATCCTCTCTTATTGGAGATGGTCATTGCCTGGCACTTGTGTGGCGGGAATGTAACTTGTCACTTGTCAGCCCGAGCCTGGATATTGTCCAGGTCTTGCTGCATTTGGACATGAGCTGCTTCATTATCTGAGGAGTCGCGAATGATGCTGAACATTGTGCAGTCATCCGCGAACATCCCCACTTCTGACCTTATGATGGAAGGGAGGTCATTGATGAAGCAGCTGAAGATGATCCACACTTCCCAACACCTGCACTCCTGGGCTCCCCATTCCTGGGCATCCTCGGGCTGAACGCATTGCGACTGGTGTTGGCTGATCCTCAGTCACAATTTGTTTCTCTCTCACATGGACTCTACCAGCAGCAAACACGAGAGAAAGAATGTCCTGTGGATTGGAGGAGAAGTTCCGTTCAGGATCTCCCAGCTTACTCTGGTGGTGGGGGCGGCGGGGGAGGGGGAGGGGGGGGATAGAGGGGAGGCCCACAGGCCGGACATTGGACAAGTCTGATTTAAACTGTCAATCAATCTGTGAACTCGGAACACACTGTTGAGTTAATGCTTTGCACACTTTTGAAACTCAGTCAAGTATTCATAATGACATAATAACAGTCCTTAGGAAATGTCAACAAAGATGTTTTCTCACCTACACCAGGTGGCCTGGCAATCAAAGCAGTTTTGCAGACAGTGATTTTTTAAAAACTTTCACTGACAACTTAAACCTGTTTTTTCCCCCAGGTCTAATTGCTGGGTCTTCAAAAACTTCAGATCATGACCACTAAATCCACCCTTCGAGAGAGTTGCGTGGACTCCATTAATTCCTGACTCCCACACTTTTTATTAAGACCCTTGGAACATCCAGAACGGGATTCGTTTGAACTCAGCACCAAGTCCAAACGGTCCTGTTAAATTTGGCTTTCCCCCCCCCGCCCCCTTCTTCCCCCTGCTGGCAAAGGTTGGATCTGTCAGGAAATGGGGGTGGGTTGGGGCGGGCGTCCGACTCTGGGTCCCGTCCGTCATCTTTAAAGGTTTGCGGAGCCTTCCCAACTCCACTCGCACAGACAGGGAAGCCCAGCAATAGACTAGCATGTGGCGTGTTTGTGTTTAATTAGGCGTGGAGTGTCGAGTCTAAATTAAAAGCTTGCAGTCCAGTTAATGTGTGCACGTCGGGGCACTCTTGATGTCGAGATCGAGAGCATTGCTGCTGGGGAACTTTACTGAGAGGGGAAAGGGAGTGTCATTGGGAAGTGGCTGCTGATTAAGGCCGTGTTGCAGCTCCTGTTCCTGTGGTGTTTCATGCGTCTGTTGGCCCTGTCCCACTTAGTAATTGAAGCTGCCACCCAGCGCCACCACACGGCTCTCTACAGCACCTCTCAAACATCGAAGAACACTTCAGGAGAACAGCGAATTGCACAGAATGGTTTAGCACACTGGGCTAAATCGCTGGCTTTGAAAGCAGACCAAGGCAGGCCAGCAGCGCGGGTTCAATTCCCGTACCAGCCTCCCCGAACAGGCGCCGGAATGTGGCGACTAGGGGCTTTTCACAGTAACTTCATTTGAAGACGACTTGTGACAATAAGCGATTCTCATTCCATTTCAGAATGACAGAATGAAGCACTTTGCAGAATTGTCACCAAACAACGTTTGACACCGAGCTCCTGAAGGACCCATTCGGACAGCTTTTGAAGACTGGCTCAAAGGAGGAGGAGGAGAGGGAGTGGGGAGGGGCGTCCACAGCTGAAGGCACAGCGCCAATGACGGAAATCAGTGGCACACAAAGGCTCATATTTGAGGAGCCAAAGGGATGTACAGATAATGGAAAACGGGGAGGGGGAAGCGATTTGGACACGGGAACGGGACTCGGAATTTTAAGGCCTCAATGGAGCTGTCACCGGCGGAGATCAGCGGGCTCAGGAGGATGAGCCAACGGGACTCAGGCTGGAGGAGAGGGGGGCAAGATGTGGAGATTGTCGGGTTCTGGACGGTCCAGGTTTTTGTGGACGTGGGTCTGAGCAGCAGGTGGGCTGAGGGCGGGGCTCCTGCTAAGGTTCACACGCGGATGGTGCAGGAACTCTGGGAGGGAGGGACAACCACGCAGGCCGCTCACAAAACCTCCTCTTTCAGGTGATGTGTGGGCAATGCCAGCCAGAGAGAGTGAAAAGGCGCCGCGCATTCTACAGGCAGCAGACATGAAGTGAAGAATGACAGGGAGCATTGTTCAGAGGCAGACACAGAGCTGGCGGTGACAGAGACGATTTGTGTAGCACCTCCGATGTCGTGCAAGTCCCAAAGTGCTTTATGGAGGCGTAGATAACTCAGATATCATAGACAGAGTGGCCCAGCGGGAGGGAAAGGAGGCGAGGAAGGTGCCGGCCACAAGGGGGCCTTTCCCCACCATGTTGTCCAGCACATAATGGGTTGCCCTATTATGTATTTTCTTTTATTCCCTTTTCTTCCCATGTACTTAATGATCTGTTGAGCTGCTCGCAGAAAAATACTTTTCACCGTACCTCGGTACACGTGACAATAAACAAATCCAATCCAATCCATCGCCGGGTAAAGAGAAAATTGGCCAGTCCCTCGATGCCGCTCTGATTGAGAATTCCCACCAGCGGAGAAACTTTTAAAATGGACAAAGAATGGAAAGTAGGACCTCCCCACCCCCACCCCCTCCAGAGCACTCACCCACACAGCTCCCCCCCACTAACGGAACATCCCCCCCCCCCACCCCCGACACAACCCCCTTGCACCAGGGGCAATGCCAGGGGACAGTGCCAGGGCCTGGCCCTCGCTCCCCTGGGGGTGGTCCTCACCTGCGTGCTTCCGGTGGGTTCTGCTCGCCAGGTGCTCGTCGTGGGGGGCTTTTTCTGATTCGCGTGATAATTATATTAAATGTACTTGATGCACGATCAATGACCACTAAAGCGAGGTTGTAGTCCAACTGAAGGCTTTAATAAGCTAGATGTTTCCCCCAGCAGCTCAGGTACAGAATGAAGGCTGCTGGGGCGGCACGGGCTCTTATACCCCGCCTAGCAGGGCGGAGCTATCATACATTCTAACCAACAGAAAGCATACAGTTTCCACCAATGGTGCTTTAGCCTATCAGGTACCGTAATACCTATAATACCACAGCACTGAAATGGCGAACGGCAGGATTTCCCTTACATCATTGCCAGGGGGAGTGGACAATCGGAATGGGATCCCACCACCCCGGAAACAGGAGTGGAAATGCTAAGGGGGTGCTGCACTGTCAGAGGGTCAGTATGAGGGAGTGCTGCACTGTCAGAGGGTCAGTACTGATGGAGTGCTGCCCTGTCAGAGGGTCAGTACTGAGGGAGTTCTGCACTGTCAGAGGGTCTGTACTGAGCGAGTGCTGCACTGTCAGAGGATCAGTACTGAGGGACTGCTGCACTGTCAGAGGGTCAGTACTGAGGGTGCTGCACTGTCAGAGGGTCAGTACTGAGGGGGTGGTTCACTGTCAGAGGGTCAGTACTGAGGGAGCGCTGCACTATCAGAGGGTCAGTACTGAGGGAGTGCTGCACTGTCAGAGGGTCAGTACTGAGGGAGTGCTGCCCTGTCAGAGGGTCAGTACTGAGGGAGCACTGCACTGTCAGAGGGTCAGTACTGAGGGAGTGCTGCACTGTCAGAGGGTCAGTACTGATGGAGTGCTGCCCTGTCAGAAGGTCAGTACTGAGGGAGCACTGCACTGTCAGAGGGTCAGTACTGAGGGAGTGCTGCACTGTCAGAGGGTCAGTACTGAAGGAGCGCTGCACTGTCAGAGGGTAAATACTGAGGGAGTGCTGCACTGTCAGAGGGTCAGTACTGAGGGTTTGCTGCACTGTCAGAGGGTCAGTGCTGGGGGAGTGCTGCACTGTCAGAGGGTCAGTACTAAGGGAGCGCAGCACTGTCAGAGGGTCAGTACTGAGGGAGTGCTGCACTGTCAGAGGGTCAGTACTGAGGGAGTGCCGCACTGTCAGAGGGTCAGTGCTGAGGGAGTGCTGCACTGTCAGAGGGTCAGTGCTGAGGGAGTGCTGCACTGTCAGAGGATCAGTACTCAGGGGGAGTTGCACTGTAAGACGGTCACTACTGAGGGAGTGCCGCACTGTCAGAGGGTCAGTTCTGAGGTAGTGCCGCACTGTCAGAGGGTCAGTACTGAGGGAGTGCTGCACTGTCAGAGGGTCAATACTGAGGGAGTGCCGCACTGTCAGAGGGTCAGTTCTGAGGTAGTGCCGCACTGTCGGAGGGTCAGTACTGAGGGAGTGCTGCACTGTCAGAGAGTCAGTACTGAGGGAAGGCTGCACTGTCAGAGGGTCAGTACTGAGGGAGTGCTGCACTACAGAGGGTCAGTATGAGGGAGTGCTGCACTGTCATTGGGTCAGTACTGAGGGAGTGCTGCACTGACAGAGGGTCAGTACTGAGGGAGTGCTGCACTGTCAGAGGGTCAGTACTGGGGGAGTGTCGCACTGTCAGAGGGTCAGTACTGAGGGAGTGCTGCCCTGTCAGAGCGTCAGTACTGAGGGAGTGCCGCACTGTCAGAGGGTCAGTACTGAGGGAGTGTTGCAGTGTCAGAGGGTCAGCTCTGATGGAGTGCAGCACTGTCAGAGGGTCAGTGCTGAGGGAGTGCTGCACTGTCAGAGGATCAGTATTCAGGGAGAGCTGCACTGTCAGAGGGTCAGTACTGGGGGAGTGCCGCACTGTCAGAGGGTCAGTACTGAGGGAGTGTCAGAGGGTCAGCTCTGATGGAGTGCAGCACTGTCAGAGGGTCAGTGCTGAGGGAGTGCTGCACTGTCAGAGGATCAGTATTCAGGGAGAGCTGCACTGTAAGAGGGTCACTACTGAGGGAGTGCTGCACTGTCAGAGGGTCAGTTCTGAGGGAGTGCCGCACTGTCAGAGGGTCAGTTCTGAGGTAGTGCCGCACTGTCAGAGGGTCAGTACTGGGGGAGTGCAGCACTGTCAGAGGATCAGTTCTGAGGTAGTGCCGCACTGTCAGAGGGTCAGTACTGAGGGAGTGCTGCACTGTCAGAGGGTCAGTACTGGGGGAGTGCAGCACTGTCAGAGGATCAGTTCTGAGGTAGTGCCGCACTGTCGGAGGGTCAGTACTGAGGGAGTGCTGCACTGTCAGAGAGTCAGTACTGAGGGAAGGCTGCACTGTCAGAGGGTCAGTACTGAGGGAGAGCTACAATGTCAGAGGGTCAGTACTGAGGGAGTGCTGCACTACAGAGGGTCAGTATGAGGGAGTGCTGCACTGTCAGAGAGTCAGTACTGAGGGAGTGCTGCACTGACAGAGTGTCAGTACTGTGGGATGCTGCAATGTCAGAGGGTCAGTACTGAGGAAGTGCTGCACTGTCAGAGGGTCAGTACTGGGGGAGTGTCGCACTGTCAGAGGGTCAGTACTGAGGGAGTGCTGCCCTGTCAGAGGGTCAGTACTGAGGGAGTGCCGCACTGTCAGAGGATCAGTTCTGAGGGAGTGCTGCACTGTCAGAGAGTCAGTACTGAGGGAGTGCTGCACTGTCAGAGGGTCAGTACTGAGGGAGAGCTACAATGTCAGAGGGTCAGTACTGAGGGAGTGCTGCACTGACAGAGTGTCAGTACTGAGGGAGCGCTGCACTGTCAGAGGGTCAGTACTGGGGGAGTGCTGCACTGTCAGAGGGTCAGTACTGAGGAAGTGCTGCACTGTCAGAGGGTCAGTACTGGGGGAGTGTCGCACTGTCAGAGGGTCAGTACTGAGGGAGTGCTGCCCTGTCAGAGCGTCAGTACTGAGGGAGTGTCGCACTGTCAGAGCGTCAGTACTGAGGGAGTGTCGCACTGTCAGAGCGTCAGTACTGAGGGAGTGCTGCACTGACAGAGAGTCAGTACTGAGGGAGCGCTGCACTGACAGAGGGTCAGTACTGAGGGAGCGCTGCATTGTCAGAGGGTCAGTACTGAGGGAGTGCTGCATTGTCAGAGGGTCAGTACTGAGGGAGTGCTGCACTGTCAGGGGGTCAGTACTGAGGGAGTGCCGCACTGTCAGAGGGTCAGTACTGAGGGAGTGCTGCATTGTCAGAGGGTCAGTACTGAGGGAGTATTGCACTGTCAGAGGGTCAGTACTGAGTGAGTGCCGCACTGTCAGAGGGTCAGTACTGAGGGAGTGCCGCACTGTCAGAGGGTCAGTACTGAGGGAGCGCTGCACTGTCAGAGAGTCAGTACTGAGGGAGTGCTGCACTGTCAGAGGGTCAGTACTGAGGGAGTGCCGCACTATCAGAGGGTCAGTGCTGAGGGAGTGCCGCACTGTCAGAGGGTCAGTACTGAGGGAGTGCCGCACTGTTAGAGGGTCAGTACTGAGGGAGTGCTGCACTGTCAGAGGGTCAGTACTGAGGGAGTGCCGCACTGTCAGAGGGTCAGTACTGAGGGAGTGCTGCACTGTCAGAGGGTCAGTACTGAGGGAGTGCTGCACTGTCAGAGGGTCAGTACTGAGGGAGTGCCGCACTGTCAGAGGGTCAGTACTGAGGGAGTGCCGCACTGTTAGAGGGTCAGTACTGAGGGAGTGCTGCACTGTCAGAGGGTCAGTACTGAGGGAGTGCTGCACTGTCAGAGGGTCAGTACTGAGGGAGTGCCGCACTGTCAGAGGGTCAGTACTGAGGGAGTGCTGCACTGTCAGAGGGTCAGTACTGAGGGAGTGCTGCACTGTCAGAGGGCCAGTACTGAGGGAGTGCTGCACTGTCAGAGGGTCAGTACTGAGTGAGGGCTGCACTGTCAGAGGGTCAGTACTGAGGGAGTGCTGCACTGTCAGAGGGCCAGTACTGAGGGAGTGCTGCACTGTCAGAGGGTCAGTACTGAGTGAGGGCTGCACTGTCAGAGGGTCAGTACTGAGGGAGTGCTGCACTGTCAGAGGGTCAGTACTGAGGGAGTGCTGCACTGTCGGAAGTGTTGTCTTCCAGGCGAAGCATTAAAAACCAAAGCCCTTTCAGCCGGATATGAAAGGTCTCACGGCCACTGTTTTAACAGAGCGGGAGGTTACCCGAGGAGCCTATGTCTCCTACCTCTCAATCGACATTGTTAAAAAGAGCTGATCGCATTGCAGTTAGAAACATAGAAAATAGGAGAAGGAGGAGGCTATTCGGCTCTTCGAGCCTGCTCCGCCATTCATTATGATTGATGCACGATCAATTACACTCAAGACGAAGTGATTTCATAACTGAAGGCTTTAATCGACTAGAACTTGTTCCCCAGCAGCTTCGGTACAGAAAGTGAAGGCTGCTGGGAAGGCACCGGTTCTTATACCCCGCCTGTCAGGGCGGAGCTACGTAATACAGCCAATGGTAAACTCCTAGGTTTAACCAATGGTCATCAGCCTCTTAGGTACAGCAATACCTGATAATACCACATTCACCCCCTGTTAAAAAAGAGTCCGGCGGGGGTGGTGGCCAGTGGTAACAGTCGCCTTTGACATGGTATGATCAGATATGGAGGTACCGTGATACCTCCTTACAGGGCTGTCGAGAATATTTACAAAGTGTTCGTTCGCGGTTAAAGTCACAGCGAAGCAATCAGTCGATCGGGTGGCCCGGTCGTCCTTCTGGATCGTCTGGGCTTCGGTGGTGATTCTGGTGGGGGTCCAGGTGGTTGCGACTCCGGGAGCGTGATTTCGGCCTCCCTGGCATCTTCGTCACCCCTAAGCGGTGCTGTTGGGGCAAACGGTTGACACGGGGGGGGGGCGCCTGTAGGGGGCGTCGGTGGGTGGGCGGGCCTAGGCAGGAGCGGCGGGAGTACTGACCCTCCAGTGAGGTACTGTGGGGGTGGGGGGGTGGGGGGGGGGGGGTGTGGGGGGGTGGGGGTAATGGTTCGGGTGCACGTGGGGTTCCGGCGGACGGCAGGTCCCGAAGGGAGACTGCATCTTGCCGGCCGTCAGGGAACGCCACGTAGGCGTACTGGGGGTTAGCGTGCAGCAGGTGGACCCTCTCAACCAACGGGTCCGACTTGTGCGCCCGCACGTGTTTCCAAGCAGGACGGGTCCGGGTGTCGCTAGCCAGGTTGGGAGCGAGGTCCCGGAGGAGGACTTCCTGGGGAAAACAAGGAGACGTTCATGAGGTGTCTGATTGGTAGTTGTACAGAGCAGCGACCGGATGGCGTGGAGGGCCACCGGGAGGACTTCTTGCCAGCGGGAGACTGGGAGATTCCTGGACCGTACGGCCAGTAGAACAGTCTTCCAGACCGTTCCGTTCTCCCTCTCCACCTGCCCGTTTCCCCGGGAGTTGTAACTGGTCGTCCTGCTCGAGGCAATGCCCTTGCTGAGCAGGAATTGACGCAGTTCGTCGCTCATAAAGCTGTGTATGTACGCGGGGAAACCGAACAGTGTAAAGATACCCTGGAGGGCCTTGATGACGGTGGTAGTGGTCATGTCTGGGCAGGGGATGGCGAATGGGAACCGGGAGTACTCGTCAATCACGTTCAGGAAGTACGTGTTGCGGTCGGTGGAGGGGAGGGGGCCTTTGAAATCCATACTGAGGCGTTCAATAGGACGGGAAGCCTTTATCAGGTGCGCCCTCTCTGGCCGGTAGAAGTGCGGTTTGCACTCCGCGCAGATTTGGCAGTCCCTGGTGACTGTCCTGACCTCCTTGATGGAGTAGGGCAGGTTGCGGGTCTTGATGAAGTGGAAGAAACGAGTGACCCCCGTGTGGCAGAGGTCCTCGTGGAGGGCTCGGAGGCGGTCCACGTGTGCAAAGTGCCGCGGGACAGGGCATCAGGAGGCTCGTTTAGCTTCCCCGGACGGTACAAGATCTCGTAGTTGAAGGTGGAGAGTTCTATTCTCCACCGCAACATCTTGTCGTTTTTAATCTTGCCCCGCTGTGCATTGTCGAACATGAAGGCAACTGACCGTTGGTCAGTGAGGAGAGTGAATCTCCTGCCGGCCAGGTAATGCCTCCAATGTCGCACAGCTTCAACTATGGCTTGTGCCTCTTTTTCGACCGAGGAGTGGCGAATTTCGGAAGCATGGAGAGTACGGGAGAAGAAGGCCACGGGTCTGCCCGCTTGATTGAGGGTGGCCCCCAGAGCTACGTCGGACGCATCGCTCTCGACCTGGAAGGGGAGGGACTCGTCAATGGCGCGCATCGTGGCCTTTGCGATACCTGCTTTGATGCGGCTGAAGGCCTGGTGGGCCTCTATCAACAGGGGGAAAGTTGTGAATGGATCAGGGGACGGGCTTTGTCAGCATTGTTGGGGACCCATTGGGCGTAGTAACTGAAAAACCCTAGGCAGCGCTTCAGGGCCTTGGGGCAGTGAGGGAGGGGGAACTCCATAAGGGGGCGCATGCGCTCAGGGTCGGGGCCTATAACTCCATTTCGCACTACGTAGCCTAGAATGGCTAGACAGTCGGTGCTAAATACGCATTTATCCTTATTGTACGTTAAGTTAAGGATTTTCGCGGTCTGGAGAAATTTGCGGAGGTTGGTGTCGTGGTCCTGCTGGTCATGGCCGCAGATGGTGACGTTATCCAGATACGGGAACGTTGCGCGTAAGCCGTACCGGTCAACCATTCAGTCCATCTCTCGCTGGAAGACCGAGACCCCATTTGTGACACCAAAGGGAACTCTTAAAAATTGATAGAGCCGCCCGTCTGCTTTGAAGGCAGTGTATTTGCGGTCACTATTACGGAGGGATAGTGGTGGTAGGCGGACTTGAGATCCACCGTGGAGAAGACCTTATATTGCGCGATCCTGTTTACCAGGTCGGCTATACGGGGGAGAGGGTACGCGTCCAGCTGCGTAAACCTGTTGATGGTCTGACTGTAGTCAATGACCATCCTATATTTCTCCCCGGTCTTTACCACCACTACTTGAGCCCTCCAGGGACTGTTGCTCGCTTCGATGACCGCTTCCCTCAGCAGCCTTTGGACCTCTGACCTGATGAAGGTCCGGTCCTGGGCACTGTACCGTCTGCTCCTGGTGGCGACGGGATTGCAATCCGGGGTGAGGTTCGCAAACAGGGAAAGCGGGTCGACCTTAAGGGTCGCGAGGCCGCAAACAGTAAGGGGGGTTATAGGGCCGCCGAATTTAAAGGTCAGGCTTTGCAAGTTACATTGGAAGTCTAACCCCAGGAGGGTAGCCGCGTAGAGGTGCGGCAGGACATAAAGGCGGAAATTGTTGAATTCCCTGCCTTGGACAGTGAGGTTCGCTAGGCAGAACCCCTTTATCTCCACCGAGTGTGACCCGGAGGCCAGGGAGATCCTTTGGTTTACAGGGTGGGTGACAAGAGAACAGCGCCTTACCGTGTCGGGGTGAACAAAGCTTTCCGTGCTCCCAGAGTCAATCAGGCAAGATGTCTTGTGGCCGTTGATAAAGACCGTCGTTGTAGCCGTTGTGAGTGTCCGAGGTCGACCTTGGTCCAGTGTCACCGAGGCCAGATGAAGCAGATGCGAGTTCTGATCGGGCAGCGTGTAGTCGGCCGTGCTGGGGGCCTGGGGCCCCATCCAAGATGGTGTCTCCCATGGGTCGCACATGGTGGCCGGGGGTGGACAAGATGGCGGCGGGGATGGGCAAAATGGTGGCGCCCACCCGTCCAGCGTGGTGTCCGCGGGGCAAGATGGCCACGCCCGTGGGTCGCACATGGCCCTAGGATAGGGGGGTGGCGGTGAGCGCTGGCCGGTCGGGGCCTGAAGGGGGGGTTGCCGCGGCGGTCCGGAGTCGCTGGAGACCGCGGCCACGGTGCGGGCCTGGCAGACCCCCACAAAGTGGCCCTTCTTGCCGCACCCTTTGCAGGCGGCGGTGCGGGCCGGGCAGCGCGGGCGGGGATGATTCGCCTGCCCGCAGAAGAAACAGCGGGGCCCGGCGGCGTTAGCGGGCCGTCTCGCAGCGCAGGCCTGCGGGGTCAGGGGGAAGGTCTGTGGGGCTGCCGCTGCGGGGTGCCACGCAGCCCAGGGGGCCGCCGCGCGGTCGGGCGCATAGGACTGCGCGTTTTTGTAGGCAACGTCCATGGACCCTGCCAGGGCCCGTGCCTCTCTAAGTCCTAGGGTGTCCTTTTCTAGGAGTCTTTGCCGTCTAGTTGCAAGCAGGTGACGTGCGTAGACCTGATTTACAGGGCGGATATAATGTCCTTTTAACAGTTCAATCGCGGCATCATAGTCCTCCGCCTCCTCGATAAGGGCGTAGATCCCAGGGCTGACCCTTGAGTGCAGGAGATGCATTTTCTGTCCTTCTGAGGAGGTGCCTCCGGCCGTCTCGAGATAGCCTTTAAAGCACGCCAGCCAGTGTTTAAATATTGCAGCCAGGTTCTCCGCATGGGGGCTGAGTTGAAGGCGCTCTGGTTTGATTCGGAGTTCCATCCTTCCAGCTTAAGTCTAGTCGATTAAATTGATGCGCGATCAATTACACTCAAGACAAAGTGATTTCATAACTGGAGGCTTTAATCTACTAGAACTTGTTCCCCAGCAGCTTCGGCACAGAAAGTGAAGGCTGCTGGGATGGCACCGGTTCTTATACTCCGTCAGTCAGGGCGGAGCTACGTATCAACAGCCAATGGTAAACTCCTAGGTTTAACCAATGGTCATCAGCCTCTTAGGTACAGCAATACCTGATAATACCACATTGATCATGGCTGATCATCCAACTCAATAGCCTAATCCTTTTCCTCCCACAGTCCAAAGATGTGCAGGTTAGGTGAATTGGCCAATGATAAATTGCCCTTAATGTCCAAAATTGCCCTTGGTGTTGGGTGGAGGTGTTGAGTTTGGGTAGGGTGCTCTTTCCAAGAGCCGGTGCAGACTCAAAGGGCCGAATGGCCTCCTTCTGCACTGTAAATTCAATGATAATCTATGATTAATCTAGGACAAAGGTTCGGCACAACATCGTGGGCCGAAGGGCCTGTTCTGTGCTGTATTTTCTATGTTCTATGTAATCCTGCTTTCCCCCATATCTTTTGATCCCATTTGCCCTAAGAGCTGTATCTGACTGCTTCTTGAGAACATGCAATGTTTTGGCCTCAACTACTTCCTGTGGTAGCAAATTCCACAGGCCGACCACACTCTGGGTGAAGAAATTTCTCCTCATCTCTGTCCTAAATGGTCTACCCCGTATCCTCAGACTGTGACCCCTGGTTCTGGACACCCCCCACCATTGGGAACATCCTTCCTGTGTCTATCCTGTCCAGACCCGTTCGAATTCTATCGGTTTCTATGAGATTCCTCCCTCATTGTTCTGAACCCCAGTGAATACAATCCTAACCGATTCAATCTCTCCTCGTACGTCAGTCCCGCCACCCCAGGAATCAGTCTGGTAAGGTCGCACCTGCGTTTCTCACTTTATAGAAGTGACGATGATTCAAATGTAGTTTAGTGGCTGTAAACTGCTTTGCGGTGCCTGAGGCTTTGAATAATGTTGGAGAAATGTAAAGTGTTTCTCATACCAGACTCCAGGAATCTCCTGTGTTGAATAGCAGATACCCTTCAGGAAACAACTCCTTAAATCAAAACTACTTATGTAGAAGCAGGTTGCTCTCCTTAAGTATCTGTCATAACAGAAGGTGCGTTCCCATCCTCAGGCAACACACTCAATATAAAACATGACATAAACAAAGCACAATGTAAATATATCTTCTACCTTCCAAGTTTTGCTTTTCTTGATTGCTTTATTAAGCAACAGCCGCAAGATATAGTCGTCGCTGATATCCCTGAAACTCACTCACATTAATTTGTAACATTCCTTAAGCTGACCAGCTTGCCTGTGCTAACTTCCTTCTTGCTCATTGAACCTGAGCCGATAACGTGCTCCGAGGTGAGGCTGTGTAGGTGGGCGGCACGTTGGCACTGCTGCTCCACAGCGCCAGGGACCCGGGTTCAATTCCGGCCTTGGGTGGCTGTGTGGAGTTTGCACGCTCTCCCCGTGTCTGTGTGTCCTCCGGGTGCTCCGGTTTCCTCCCACAGACCAAAGATGTGCAGGTTAGGTGGATTGGCCGTGATCATTTGCCCCTTAGTGTCCAGGGATGTGCAGGTTAGGTGGGGTTATGGAGTTGCAGGGTTAGGGTGAGGGAGTGATTCTATGCTTTGGTCTCCATAGAATCCCTACAGTGCAGGAGGCCATTCGGCCCATCGAGTCTGCACCCACCCTCTGAAAGAGCGTCCTACCTAGGCCCACTCCAAAGCCACAGGCCTCATCAAGTCAGGCAAGGACAGGAATTGGAGTCCCAGACATCCTGCTGACTCTGTACCCAGGCTTGTCGGTTTCTTGAACGAGATAACGGAGCATTCAACACTTTGGATGAATTGGCAGAGTGTCAAAGGGTTGGCAAGGCTAAGGAGATGGAAGTATCTACATAGACCTGGAACATTATCAGGAGGCAGGATATCGTTCTGTGGTGTTTACTGAACTCGTGCTGTATTTCTGATACACAGAGATTAGTGGGTACAATCAAAGAAGTTTGAGACAGATGAGTTGGAGACAGACACTCAACACAAGGAAGAGGACAGGAATCCCGAGGTTGTACTAGAAATTTTAATGCATTTCTTTTTTTTGTTTGTTTCACAGCAGTGCATTGCCAGAACTGATAGTTTAAGTTGTGCATTGGACTGGATGAATACGATAGTGATATAGCCATTGGTCACACAATTCTGTGCATTGAACAGAAATTACATGTTAAACACTAACATGCAGTAAACAAGGCAGATTGTAGATCTCCTGACAGTGACTCTCAGACAGGGCCTAAAGGAAGGAAAGCTCTTTATCAACGAATGGGGAAATGGGAGTTTGAAGGGGACCGGGAATGCTGGGATAGTGATGGCAGGAACTGTTCATACCCTGGGAATGACTTAACTTGGAAAGAATGGGTTGCCTGTGATTCCATTGCCAACAGCGGTGGTTTGTGGGATATGTTCTCCAAACAGATCCTCTCGGCCGTTGTCACCTCGGTGTATCTGCTCCCCCATCTTGTAGCTGAATTGGCCGACAGAGCTTCACGAAAGGGCCCTGTAATTGTCAACGGGATCGATCGGCACAGAGGTGGAAAGGTAGAGATTTCCCGTGTGCCCGCTGGGGACGAGCGAGGATCCTGCCTGCTGCTATTAATCAGCCCACAATGCACATGGTGATACAAGGGACACTGCGTCGCTCACCTGCCCTAGGGGGTCCCATCCAGGGATTTAACAGTTAATGCACCTGAATTCACCTGTAGCTCAGGTAACCTAATCACCACAACCCGAGACCTCGCGTTACTAACACCACATTAATAAACAAATACACGAGCCAGACTTGGTAGGCCGAATGGTATCCTTCTGTCCAGTAATGACTCTATTAGAGATGCAGATGTAAGGAGCCATAACCACGGCCTTAGCTTGCCTCTGGTTTTAATATCACTGTGGTTGCATGTTTTGTTTGGGAGGCCACAGTTCCAATGTTAGCATCAATATTTGAAATGGAAATTGTTTCTGACTAAATTCCAAAACAGGCAGTCTTCCACAGAATCCAGCTCTAACCTGGCAACACCCACAGACCAAAATCCACCTTTAAAGCCAATCGCAGAGACGGTCAGTCACAGGGACTGACCCGTACACACTCACAGTTCACCACATTGCATGTATATCTTTAGCTCGGGTCCTTCACAGGCAGATTCATCCAGCCTAATTCATAATGAAGCTTGGCCGACCAGGCATCCATTACTCCACTGAAACAGCTACGCTTCAGGCATAACTTTTCTTGACAGATCTTGCTCTCTGATCTATTCTGTCAATTGCACAATGTTTAGTCACACATGATAAAAAGGTGTTAAGTGCTCGGGGTTTCTGCTGTTGATACTTTAAAGGGTCTGGATGATTGACACTTCTATTGGGCTATAGTGAAAAAAATGTTTTGAAGAATGTAGAAAGTTATGATTGAATTACTTTTTAAAAAGCTTTTTCGTCCATCCTATTTTTTACTACATGGTGGTCTTGAGGCGCAGTGGGTAGCATACCTGAATCTGCACCAGAAACTCTGGGTTGGAGCCCACGCCAGGATTTGATAGCCAAGGAAGGTGCATTCGTAACGTGGTAAATAGGTTGAGTGGGTCAACCTGTAAAATCCTTTGCAAGCACGCCAATGGTTGGCGTTAAGAGCGGGAGAGGCTCCCTCTCAGCCACACTTGATGTGGAGTGGGGCCCCTCAAGCTATAAGCTCCTGGTGACAGACTAGTGACTTGTCCCGGGAATTACTCGCTCTGGAAACAGATGGAAGTCTGCATTAGGGCACCCGTAGAGATGGGAAGAGAATTGGAATTGTTACCTTAGGGTTCATCGGCTCTGTACTGAGTGTCTAATGTGTGAATGGACAGGAAGGGTATGAGGGTCCATGAGAAATGGTGGCGGGGCGTGGCATGGCATGGACGGGGGGGCGGGGGGGGGGTGTTGGCTAACAAGGCTGATCTTTGTTTTGTTGCCATTATTAAACCTGGGAGGGTTTCGGGAGCTTTGGGATGGGCCTTTTAAACAGTCTGTCTCAGCTCTCGGAAACCCTGATCGCTCCCTCTGAGCTCCTACTGGGGGCTGAGGGCCCAACTCTAATTGTCACCCATACCCCACCCTCCAGAAACCCCCCTCCCCTGCACGTCCTCCCAATACATGCTGGGCGATGTCCCGCCTCCCACTGCCCCCCTCAGAAATGAATATCCACTTACGCACATAAACACCCATAGTCACTTATATCGTATTCATTAATGAGTCTGCCCACACATACTGACCGTCACAGTGAGGTGCCTACACATACTGACCATCAGTGAGGTGCCCACACATACTGACTGTCACAGTGAGGTGCCCACACATACTGACCGTCACAGTGAGGTACCCACACATACTGACCGTCAGTGAGGTGCCCACACATACTGACCATCAGTGAGGTGCCCACACATACTGACCGTCACAGTGAGGTGCCCACACATACTGACCATCAGTGAGGTGCCCACACATACTGACTGTCACAGTGAGGTGCCCACACATACTGACCGTCACAGTGAGGTGCCCACACATACTGACCATCAGTGAGGTGCCCACACATACTGACCATCAGTGAGGTGCCCACACATACTGACTGTCACAGTGAGGTGCCCACACATACTGACCGTCACAGTGAGGTGCCCACACATACTGACCGTCAGTGAGGTGCCCACACATACTGACCGTCAGTGAGGTGCCCACACATACTGACCATCACAGTGAGGTGCCCACACATACTGACCATCACAGTGAGGTACCCACACATACTGACCGTCAGTGAGGTGCCCACACATACTGACCATCAGTGAGGTGCCCACACATACTGACCGTCAGTGAGGTGCCCAAACATACTGACCATCAGTGAGGTGCCCACACATACTGACCGTCAGTGAGGTGCCCACACATACTGACCGTCAGTGAGGTGCCCACACATACTGACCATCAGTGAGGTGCCCACACATACTGACCGTCACAGTGAGGTACCCACACATACTGACCATCAGTGAGGTGCCCACACATACTGACCGTCAGTGAGGCGCCCACACATACTGACCATCAGTGAGGTGCCCACACATACTGACTGTCACAGTGAGGTGCCCACACATACTGACCCTCACAGTGAGGTGCCCACACATACTGACCATCAGTGAGGTGCCCACACATACTGACCATCAGTGAAGTGCCCACACATACTGACCGTCAGTGAGGTGCCCACACATACTGACCGTCAGTGAGGTGCCCACACATACTGACCGTCACAGTGAGGTGCCCACACATACTGACCGTCACAGTGAGGTGCCCACACATACTGACCGTCAGTGATGTGCCCACACATACTGACCGTCACAGTGAGGTGCCCACACACACTGACCGTCACAGTGAGGTGCCCACACATACTGACCGTCACAGTGAGGTGCCCACACATACTGACCGTCAGTGAGGTGCCCACACATACTGACCGTCAGTGAGGTGCCCATACATACTGACCGTCAGTGAGGTGCCCAAACATACTGACCGTCACAGTGAGGTGCCCACACATACTGACCATCAGTGAGGTGCCCACACATACTGACCGTCAGTGAGGTGCCCACACATACTGACCGTCAGTGAGGTGCCCACACATACTGACTGTCACAGTGAGGTGCCCACACATACTGACCATCAGTGAGGTGCCCACACATACTGACCGTCACAGTGAGGTGCCCACACATACTGACTGTCAGTGAGGTGCCCACACATACTGACCATCACAGTGAGGTGCCCACACATACTGACCGTCAGTGAGGTGCCCACACATACTGACTGTCAGTGAGGTGCCCACACATACTGACCATCAGTGAGGTGCCCACACATACTGACCATCAGTGAGGTGCCCATACATACTGACCGTCACAGTGAGGTGCCCACACATACTGACCATCAGTGAGGTGCCCACACATACTGACCGTCAGTGAGGTGCCCACACATACTGACCATCAGTGAGGTGCCCACACATACTGACCGTCAGTGAGGTGCCCATACATACTGACCGTCAGTGAGGTGCCCACACATACTGACCGTCACAGTGAGGTGCCCACACATACTGACCATCACAGTGAGGTGCCCACACATACTGACCATGACAGAGAGGTGATCATTGGAGGGAGGAATTCAGCCGTCAGCGGTTTTCCCACATCAGATTTAAAGTAAGTTCTTCTTAGTTTGACGAACCTCACAGCACACAGCCGTGAGCAGCTACATCTCCTTTCCAGTAAGCCAGTGTGGAACAGATTCACTGGGGACTGAGTTCAGCTGAACGAACCCATCAAAGCCCCCTGAGATCCCCCTACCCTGGTCTCGCATCTACAGACAGGAGTAGAGATTGCCGACAGGTTTTCGAAGCCTTTCGCTCATGAATAAATCTGGCTCACCCTGCAGTCTGGAGCGGAGCAAACTGGTTTCAGGATTCCTTAAAACGAACAACGTAGTTAAACAATCATTTGTTGATGCACGATCAGTCACTACGGAAGGGAGATTGTAGTCCAATTGAAGGCTTTAATGAACAAGTAGTTACCCCCAGCAGCTCCGGTACAGAATGACTGCTGTGGGTGAAACACAGACTCTAATGCTCCGCCTGCTGGGCGGAGCCAGCAGGCAGGTTCCACCACTCATACTACAGTACAAGGTACATCCCACCTAGGTACCGCAATACCCTTAATATAGCCTACCACAAGTAGTTAAAATGATTTTCTGCGGGATTCTCTGTCGGTGGGATCCTCTGCTTTGTGGGCATCGCCCCCACGCCCGGGGGTTTCCCGACAACGTGGGGTGGTCACAATGGGAAACCCCATTGGCCGGCTGCGGGAACGGAGGGTCCCGTTGACGCCGCGAGCCGCCGCACTGGGAAACGGGGCCGGAGGCAGTGGATAAAAAAACCGAATAACTTCATTTTTAGGCACACATTGCTTTGGCATTTTTCAAATGCTTTTCCCTACTTGCGTTGAGTATTTTGGAATGATGTGAGGAATTTGTTGCTGGCTGGGATATTTCAGCAGCTTGCAGACGATACCTGCTTTTGCCTCCACTTTCTCTGCTGGTGGACGTGACTGGAAACAAAAGAGGGGGTTTGGCTGGGGGGGGGGGGGCGTGGATCGATACGAGGCGGCCATCCCGTCCCGGGCTTGGGGCAATGGGCCCCACCCATCCCATTCCGACAAAATGTTTCATCCTTCGCCAGGTGGCGTTCTCCAGAAGCCGGGAAGTGGGACAAAATGCGAAGAAGTCCACGAAACGCGCGGTTAAACCTCAAGACACCTGCCGGGGGGGGCAAAATGGGATAGGCCCAGCGAGCCGCCTGACGGGGAGCAGGGACCATGCGAGGAAACATTCAACCTAAACGGTGGCAGAATCGTCTTTGTAAGGTGGAATCCTCGGGGCAAACTCCCTCTTTTAGGTTTAGGTCGGCTGTAAGAGCCCGAATGTGATTCAGTATCGGGACGGCGGGAGAGGCAAACACAAGCAGGAAGCGAGATGCTGCAGTTCTGGGCCTGTGAGCAGTGTCGGGGTGTGGTGGTGGCTTCAGACACTGCCGGGCAGCATTAGCGGATGCATCGTTTCCGGCGGCGAAGGAAGAACAGATCTCGGAGCTGGGCGAGCGGTGACGAAACCGTCTGCTCAGCACAACGTCACTAACGACAGTACGGTGATCGGCAGCGGGCGGGGGACGGTGGTGGGAGGGGGGGACGGACAAAGACGTTTATACTTTACAGAGGCCGCATGCAGATCTCTTGCAAGGCCAGTGAGCCGAGTGAGGTCAGGGGGCAGGGGTCAGGGTGCCATGACGTTTCCAGGGTGGGGGGAGCGGGGGGTGGCGTTTGTGATACTTTCATTGGTGCAGGAAACCACCAGGTAACCAGAGTAACAGTGAGCCGACAAGCAAACAAACCCTTAAAGGGACAGCACCCGCCCCCGTCACTGTATAAAACAACTGTATTAAGGAGAAGCACAAAGATCCCATTGTGTGCAGCCAGGAAGCAAGGCTCCCTCCCCAGTTTATAGGCCCCCTCAATACATTTTCGGGCCTGATTTTATTTCTGCCCGGCCGTGGTAACATTACGGGGCCATCAGTTTCAGCTCCGACGTTGTATCCCTGCCGCCAATTCCAATTCCTCACTGGCCACTCTTTCATATTGAATTATTTTTTATTGTGCTGTTCTGTTGCGCAGCGTCACCAAGCCCCTGAGCCACCCTCACGTCACTAACCACACATCCATCGGCCGGCTTTGGGGGGGGCGACAGGAACATGGGTCCACTTGGGCCGCAATTCTCCGCAATTCACCGTGGGGGTGGCTTCGACGGGAAATCCCAGTGGTAGCGGGGCGGACTCGCGGCGGAGAATCCCGGCCTTGATCTCTCCGGGGCGGACTCGCGGCGGAGAATCCCGGCCTTGATCTCTCCGGGCCGGTCTCCCAACGGAGACTCCCGGCCTTGATCTCTCCGGGGAGGACTCGCAACGGAGAATCCCGGCCTTGATCACTCCGGGGAGGACTCGCGGCGGAGACTCCCGGCCTTGATCTCTCCGGGGCGGACTCCCAACGGAGACTCCCGGCCTTGATCACTCCGGGGCGGACTCCCAACGGAGAATCCCGGCCTTGATCTCTCCGGGTCGGACTCCCAACGGAGAATCCCGGCCTTGATCACTCCGGGGAGGACTCGCGACGGAGAATCCCGGCCTTGATCTCTCCGGGTCGGACTCCCAACGGAGAATTGGGCCTTGATCTCTCCGGGTCGGACTCCCAACGGAGACTCCCGGCCTTGATCACTCCGGGGTGGACTCGCGGCGGAGACTCCCGGCCTTGATCACTCCGGGGTGGACTCGCGGCGGAGACTCCTGGCCTTGATCACTCCGGGACGGCCTCGCGGCGGAGACTCCCGGCCTTGATCTCTCCGGGGCGGACTCGCGACGGAGAATCCCGGCCTTTATCTCTCCGGGGCGGACTCCCAACGGAGGCTCCGGCCTTGATCTCTCCGGGGCGGACTCGCGACGGAGGCTCCGGCCTTGATCTCTCCGGGGCGGACTCCCAACGGAGACTCCCGGCCTTGATCACTCCGGGCCGGACTCCCAACGGAGAATCCCGGCCTTGATCTCTCCGGGCCGGACTCGCGACGGAGAATCCCGGCCTTGATCTCTCCGGGCCGGACTCCCAACGGAGAATCCCGGCCTTGATCTCTCCGGGCCGGACTCGCGACGGAGGCTCCGGCCTTGATCACTCCGGGTCGGACTCCCAACGGAGACTCCGGCCTTGATCTCTCCGGGGCGGACTCGCGACGGAGAATCCCGGCCTTGATCTCTCCGGGCCGGACTCCCAAGGGAGAATCCCGGCCTTGATCACTCCGGGGCGGACTCGCGACGGAGAATCCCGGCCTTGATCACTCCGGGGCGGACTCCCAAGGGAGAATCCCGGCCTTGATCTCTCCGGGGCGGACTCGCGACGGAGAATCCCGGCCTTGATCTCTCCGGGGCGGACTCCCAAGGGAGAATCCCGGCCTTGATCTCTCCGGGGCGGACTCGCGACGGAGAATCCCGGCCTTGATCTCTCCGGGGCGGACTCCCAACGGAGAATCCCGGCCTTGATCACTCCGGGGCGGACTCCCAACGGAGAATCCCGGCCTTGATCTCTCCGGGCCGGACTCGCGACGGAGAATCCTGGCCTTGATCTCTCCGGGGCGGACTCGCGACGGAGAATCCCGGCCTTGATCTCTCCGGGACGGCCTCGCGACGGAGAATCCCGGCCTTGATCTCTCCGGGGCGGACTCCCAACGGAGAATCCCGGCCTTGATCACTCCGGGCCGGACTCGCGACGGAGAATCCCGGCCTTGATCTCTCCGGGGCGGACTCGCGACGGAGAATCCCGGCCTTGATCACTCCGGGGCGGACTCCCAACGGAGAATCCCGGCCTTGATCTCTCCGGGCCGGACTCGCGACGGAGAATCCCGGCCTTGATCACTCCGGGGCAGACTCCCAGCGGAGAATCCGGCCTTGATCACTCCGGGGCGGACTCCCAACGGAGAATCCCGGCCTTGATCTCTCCGGGCCGGACTCGCGACGGAGAATCCCGGCCTTGATCACTCCGGGGCAGACTCCCAACGGAGAATCCGGCCTTGATCTCTCCGGGTCGGACTCCCAACGGAGAATCCCGGCCTTGATCTCTCCGGGGCAGACTCCCAACGGAGAATCCCGGCCTTGATCACTCCGGGGCGGACTCGCGACGGAGAATCCCGGCCTTGATCTCTCCGGGGCGGACTCGCGACGGAGAATCCCGGCCTTGATCACTCCGGGGCGGACTCGCGACGGAGAATCCCGGCCTTGATCTCTCCGGGCCGGACTCGCGACGGAGAATCCCGGCCTTGATCACTCCGGGGCAGACTCCCAGCGGAGAATCCCGGCCTTGATCACTCCGGGGCAGACTCCCAACGGAGAATCCCGGCCTTGATCTCTCCGGGCCGGACTCGCGACGGAGAATCCCGGCCTTGATCACTCCGGGGCAGACTCCCAGCGGAGAATCCGGCCTTGATCACTCCGGGGCGGACTCCCAACGGAGAATCCCGGCCTTGATCTCTCCGGGCCGGACTCGCGACGGAGAATCCCGGCCTTGATCACTCCGGGGCAGACTCCCAACGGAGAATCCGGCCTTGATCTCTCCGGGTCGGACTCCCAACGGAGAATCCCGGCCTTGATCTCTCCGGGGCAGACTCCCAACGGAGAATCCCGGCCTTGATCACTCCGGGGCGGACTCGCGACGGAGGCTCCGGCCTTGATCACTCCGGGTCGGACTCCCAACGGATAATCCCGGCCTTGATCTCTCCGGGGAGGACTCCCAACGGAGAATCCCGGCCTTGATCTCTCCGGGCCGGACTCGCGACGGAGAATCCCGGCCTTGATCACTCCGGGGCAGACTCCCAACGGAGAATCCGGCCTTGATCTCTCCGGGTCGGACTCCCAACGGAGAATCCCGGCCTTGATCTCTCCGGGGCAGACTCCCAACGGAGAATCCCGGCCTTGATCACTCCGGGGCGGACTCGCGACGGAGAATCCCGGCCTTGATCTCTCCGGGGCAGACTCCCAACGGAGAATCCCGGCCTTGATCACTCCGGGTCGGACTCCCAACGGAGAATCCCGGCCTTGATCACTCCGGGGCGGACTCGCGACGGAGAATCCCGGCCTTGATCTCTCCGGGCTGTACTCCCAACGGAGACTCCGGCCTTGATCTCTTCGGGGCGGACTCGCGACGGAGAATCCCGGCCTTGATCTCTCCGGGCCGGACTCCCAAGGGAGAATCCCGGCCTTGATCTCTCCGGGGTGGACTCGCGACGGAGAATCCCGGCCTTGATCACTCCGGGGCGGACTCCCAACGGAGAATGCCGGCCTTGATCTCTCCGGGGCGGACTCGCGACGGAGAATCCCGGCCTTGATCTCTCCGGGGCGGACTCCCAACGGAGAATGCCGGCCTTGATCTCTCCGGGGCGGACTCCCAACGGAGAATGCCGGCCTTGATCTCTCCGGGGCGGACTCCCAACGGAGAATCCCGGCCTTGATCTCTCCGGGCCGGACTCGCGACGGAGAATCCCGGCCTTGATCACTCCGGGCCGGACTCGCGACGGAGAATCCCGGCCTTGATCTCTCCGGGGCGGACTCGCGACGGAGAATCCCGGCCTTGATCACTCCGGGGCGGACTCCCAACGGAGAATCCCGGCCTTGATCTCTCCGGGCCGGACTCGCGACGGAGAATCCCGGCCTTGATCACTCCGGGGCAGACTCCCAACGGAGAATCCGGCCTTGATCTCTCCGGGGCGGACTCCCAACGGAGAATCCCGGCCTTGATCTCTCCGGGGCGGACTCGCGACGGAGAATCCCGGCCTTGATCTCTCCGGGGCGGACTCGCGACGGAGAATCCCGGCCTTGATCTCTCCGGGGCGGACTCGCGACGGAGAATCCCGGCCTTGATCTCTCCGGGGCAGACTCCCAACGGAGAATCCCGGCCTTGATCTCTCCGGGGCGGACTCCCAACGGAGAATCCCGGCCTTGATCACTCCGGGGCGGACTCCCAACGGAGAATCCCGGCCTTGATCTCTCCGGGCCGGACTCGCGACGGAGAATCCCGGCCTTGATCACTCCGGGCCGGACTCGCGACGGAGAATCCCGGCCTTGATCTCTCCGGGGCGGACTCGCGACGGAGAATCCCGGCCTTGATCACTCCGGGGCGGACTCCCAACGGAGAATCCCGGCCTTGATCTCTCCGGGCCGGACTCGCGACGGAGAATCCCGGCCTTGATCACTCCGGGCCGGACTCGCGACGGAGAATCCCGGCCTTGATCACTCCGGGCCGGACTCGCGACGGAGAATCCCGGCCTTGATCTCTCCGGGGCGGACTCCCAACGGAGAATCCGGCCTTGATCTCTCCGGGGCGGACTCCCAACGGAGAATCCCGGCCTTGATCTCTCCGGGGCGGACTCGCGACGGAGAATCCCGGCCTTGATCTCTCCGGGGCGGACTCGCGACGGAGAATCCCGGCCTTGATCTCTCCGGGGCGGACTCGCGACGGAGAATCCCGGCCTTGATCACTCCGGGCCGGACTCCCAACGGAGAATCCCGGCCTTGATCTCTCCGGGCCGGACTCGCGACGGAGAATCCCGGCCTTGATCACTCCGGGGCAGACTCGCGACGGAGAATCCCGGCCTTGATCTCTCCGGGGCAGAACTGAGACGAGGAGGAACTCGAGAATCTCGAGAAGGAGATCGATATAATTCTGGTTAAAAATACGAGTTAAAGGGAAATGGGGAACAGGTGGGGAGGTGGATTAGAGACCAGGAAGAGATCAGCCAGGATCTGATTGAATGGCGGAGCAGCCTCGAGGGGCTGAATGGCCTCCTCCTGCTCTTAATTCCTATGTTCCTGGCACTTGTGACGAGGAAGTGAAGACCCAGACAAGCTCTGATAGGTTGAAGCAAGTGTTGTTGTGACAAAGGTTCATTTACAACCCAGGGGTAGCGGAACCCAAATCATTTCGGACGGAAATGAAAGAAAGACACTGAGAAAGATGGAAAACCGGTAACGGGAGCAGAAAATACTCAGCACGTCAGGCAGCACCTGTGGGGCGAGAAACCGAATTAACGTTTCAGGTCAATGACCTTTCATGGGAACCGAGTAAAGGGCTTGACTTGAAATGTTAGCTCCGTTTCTCCCTCCTCAGATGCTGCTTGACGGACCAACATTTTGTTCTTTAGTCTTGTTTAAGGTGGAACTGGGTGCGCGGAAAGTATTGAAAGCGAGAGTCATGATTCGCTTGTGTATTGACATTTTTCATGATCCTATAACAGGGTAAGTGTCCTGTCTTAGCCACAAGCATCGCTGGAACGCGTCGTCTCAACGCGCATCGGAAGCCGATTCAATAGTAACTTTCAAAAGGGGTGAATACCTCGGAGGGGAGACATATTTGCCGGGAATATGGGGGAAATCTAACTGGATAAACTCTACCAATGGGGCCAGCGGAATCAGGATGGACGGAATGACCTCTGCCTGGGCTCCACGACACTTCAAACACCCCAGTAGCTGCGCCACAAAGTCACACAACTGAACAATGGGCTGGTTTCGCCGCTCCACCTCAGCCGGGTGTTTCCCGGCCCGGCGCCATTCGCTAGCGGGGGGGGGGGGATTCCCGCCCCCCCCCCCCCCCCATGGGATTTCCCATTGAAGCCGCCCCACGCCGCTGGGATACCCGCTGGAAAAGAGAATTCCAAAGGCCGGAGAATTCCGGCCAATGTCTAAAATGAGATTTGCAAAATATATCAATGATGTCTCCTGGGGGAGGGGGAAGAAAGACTATTGGCAATAATAATGAGCGATTTCCACTTTGTGACGGTCCAGAGTGGACAGTGTCTTTATAATTTCAACGCGTGCGACCGGAAGCGAGTGAGAAACTGGGGCGAAATTCTCCCGAAACGGCGCGATGTCCGCCGACTGGCGCCCAAAACGGCACCAATCAGACGGGCATTGCGCCGCCCCAAAGGTGCGGAATGCTCCGCATCTTTGGGGGCCGAGCCCCAACATTGAGGGGCTAGGCCGGCGGCGGACGAATTTCCGCCCCGCCAGCTGGCGGAAACGGCCTTTGTTGCCCCGCCAGCTGGCGCGGAAATGACATCTCCGGGCGGCGCATGCGCAGGAGCGTCAGCGGCCGCTGACAGTTTCCCACGCATGCGCAGTGGAGGGAGTCTCTTCCGCCTCCGCCATGGTGGAGACCGTGGCGGAGGCGGAAGGGAAAGAGTGCCCCCACAGCACAGGCCCGCCCGCGGATCGGTGGGCCCCGATCACGAGCCAGGCCACCGTGGGGGTACCCCCCGGGGCCAGATCGCCCCGCGCCCCCCCCCCAGGACCCCGGAGCCCGCCTGCGCCGCCTTGTCCCGCCGTTCAAAAGGTGGTTTAATCCACGCCGGCAGGACAGGCAATTTATCGGCGGAACTTCGGCCCATCCGGGCCGGAGAATCGAGCGGGGGGGCCCGCCAACCGGCGCGGCGCGATTCCCGCCCCTGCCGAATCTCCGGTGCCGGAGACTTCGGCAACCGGCAGGGGTGGGATTCACGCAAGCCCCCGGCGATTCTCCGACCCGACGGGGGGTCGGAGAATGACGCCACTGGTCTGGAAAATGCCCTGACCGACTGGCCTGTCGTTTTCGATTGATCGGACGCAGTTCCAGTTCCTGTTCTTTTGTTTAATGTTTTGATGGGGCTTCAAGATGTGTCCATAAAGCGATGATGTGGAGATGCCGGCGTTGGACTGGGGTGGGCACAGTAAGAAGTCTTAAGACACCAGGTTAAAGTCCAATAGCACAGCTCCTTCCTCACCTGTGCTCCGAAAGCTAGTGATTCAAAACAAACCTGTTGGACGTTAGCCTGGTGTTGTACGACTTCTTACTGTCCATAAAGCGAGGCCTTGAATTTAACTTTCCACCTCAGTTACAAGGGCAGGGAACAGGAAGAGAAGGGACGGATAATGGTTTGAGTTAACACTGCCTCTAAAGTGAGGGCCTCTCCACAAAATGTGACCTTTATTTATTTTTCAGAGGCTGACTGCATTTCTGACGCTTCCTGCGTGAGGGATTCAGCCCATGCAACCCGTTATTTCTAAGAGCAATTAATGGACTATCTAGCTATCTCACGTCATTCTAAATGCAACCCCTGCTCTCGCTAAGAACGCAAGGTGAGGGTGGGCTCTTCAGAAGGAACAAGGCCAGCTCAGTTCTGATCAACGCCCATTCAGCCCTAATTCCCATTTCCCTCGTAACCCGATGGCTGGCGCCCTGTTTCCCGCCGCGACAGAAGTAGCGAAAGTCAGAGCTTGCTTACCCAAGAAATAATAGGAGTGAAGTCTCAGCTGCCAGGCGATTAAAGGAAACCGGGAGAGCTCGCAGCTCTGGCAATCTGCACCGCAAAGCATTCACCAGCGTGAAGTCACGCCGCGTTTTCCTATCACAAAATTGTGCTCTTTGTCTCTGTCCAATCCTCCTCTTTTTCCTCCTGGCTGCCCGTGATCTCTGCATCAGTCCCCGATCTCAGAGGAGCCCCTCCCTTCCATCAACTGGTTTGACATTTTAAAGAAGGTCGAGGGATCTGCTGGACATTTATTGGAATTCAGCTGTGCACATCGAGCTTGGTTTCATGCTCATGTTTATCACGTGATTACAGAGAACAATTCATTCATAAAAAGGACCGATTAGCACAGAGGTTAAAACAAAATAGTACACGTAGCTCACTCTGGGCAGGCAATTACACACATTGACATTGAAATATACACCTTACACAACTGGAAACATCCGCTACACTGAGAACTTATAAAATAAATTAAAATGTACAGGATAATATTGAACCTCGTGGTTTCCTATCACAGCAATAGGGACTTGCCCCTCCAGGAACCTTTCAGATGCTGCAATGGATAATGGGATGGGGGAAATCTGGCAGAAAGGAGGATTCTTGTCTGGAAGCAGCTCACAGCATCTTGGTGGCGTGCTTGTTGGCTTCATCGATGCGAGCTTTGTTCATGTCGCCCTAGAAGAGAAAATAGAAGCAGCTTTAATGGGGCAGCACAGCAAGAGTTTTCTTTCTGTTGCTCTGGAGGTGTTGGTTCTGGTGTGGTACACCCACGGGTATCGACGCTTACTCGTGTAGGTGATGCTTGCATGTGTGACCACGCTTACGCGCCTGCATGCGTCCATATGTTTGTGTTGTGCACAAACTGTTTGTGCATGTATATGTGCGTGTGTGTGTGTGCATATATGCGTGTGTGTACTTGTACATATAGATGTGTATTTGTGCATATGTGTGTGTATGTGTATATGCTCATGTTTGTGTATGTACATATATGAATGTGTGTGTACGTGTACATATGCATGCGTGTGTGTGTATGTGTGCATGTGTGTATATGTGGATACACATGCATGTGTGTACATATGTATGTGTGTATATATGTATGTATGTGTGTGTTTGTATGCATGCATATGTGTGTGTATATATGCATGTGTGTGTCTATATATATATGCTTGTGTGTATGTGTGTGCGTATATGCATATCTGTGTGTGTGTGCATATATATGCGTGTGAATGTGTTCATATGTGCATGCCTGTGTATGCATGTGTGTGCGTCTACATTTGCATGTGGTATGTGTGCATGCGGGTTTGTACATGCATGCTTGGGCGTTTATGAATATGTGTGTGCGTATGTGCCTATATTATGGCTCATGCACAAAAGCTTATCAATCAAACTAGTCAATGTTAATTTTAGAATTGTTATCAAGAGGTCTATCCTCACAGAGAGAGAGAGACCAATACTTGAAAAGCAAGTGAGTTCAAAAGCTCACTTAACTCTGCCGACACCAGATCTAACCGGCTCCCGGGATCTACCAGCCTCGCCGAGGAGACCCGAGCCGGGCGCCGTTTAGCACTGGTCCCCACAAACGGGAACCAGGCGGCACTGCACTTGGGGGGGGGTCTCCCTGCCAATCAGAGGCCCCCAGGTGATCGGCCTCTGGGCAGTGTGGCACCTTGGCACTGCTGGTGTCACCCGGGTACCTTGGCACTACAGTTCCGCCGGGGTGCCCTGGCTATGCCACCTGGGTAATCAGGCTGTGCCACCTGGGCACCATCCCGGCACTTCCACGGTGTCCAGGTGGCACGGCCAAGCCGGCAGTGCCAAGGTGCCGAGGTGGTGGCACTTTACCTGCACCTGGTGCCCTGCCCGTATGAGGTGGCTCAACTACCCCCCCAACAGGTGAGTTGGGGCATTGGGGGAGGAGGGTCCATGGGTTGCGTCGGGGGGGTTGAGAGATCGGAGCGCCATCTGATGAGCGGAGGTCCTCAGTGCATAAGATGCGAAGGAGTGTGGCCTCGGGGAGGGGGTTCCCCGCCGAGACTCTAAAAAAAATAGTGCCATTTGATAGCGGGTCAGTCCCCCTTGTGATCCCGCTAACCCCGCTCACAACGGACTGTTTTTTCCCCGTTAAATCGTGCGTTAAAAAGTGTGGATGAAAACCGGTGTGGATCGCACCCAGAAAGCCAGAGAAAAACACTTCGGCAAACTCACCCAAAATGACACTTCAAAATATTTTGGATGAATCGCCCCCTCATCACCATCCTTTGTCTTCAGATTTCCAAAATCCAAGCTCACTGTCACCCAACTATTTGATTAATCGTGTCTCCCGTCCTATGTTTTCCCACTTTGGGAGTGCCTCACACTTCAGGACGTTTGCTTTTCACGGAGAATTTCCCAATAATACAACTAAACATCTTACCTTAACCACGATCCGGTCAATCTGGGCATTCTGGGAACCAATCTCGTTGCTCATGTCGAGCGCCATATGCCGCAGATTTCCGATGATGCTGCCCACCTGATCCAGGTTTTCCTCCATCTCATTTTCCCGAGCGTCTTCTGTCACTCTGAAATCGGACCAAGGAACACGGTGTTAGGACCTGCGGCAGCCCGGACCGCCGCTTGTTGCGGGTGACCTCTGTTGGGTCCCGGCTGCCAAATCCCAAATCTCAGTGAGTGAACTGACTGAGCTGAAGCCAATAGTGGAGGGGATGGGACAGCTCTGCCTCCAGACTTTCACTGGAGAGGAAATCAGACCAGCTGACCGAGATCCAACCCTGGCCTTTCCAAGAAATCTCGCTGCAGCAATCAGAGGCCTATTCGCAACGTTCCCAACGGAACTACTGAAGATTAGGAAGGAACTGGGGATTGTCTTCGAAGCAAAGGTTAAACAGGTTGGGACTCTACTCATTGGAATTTAGAAGAATCAGATGTGGTCTCATTAGAACATAAAGGCCCCAATATAAGTGGAAAATATTTATGTCCGGTTTCAGGCTACAACGCCGAGAACCACCTCTTCAGAGGCACTTTATAGAACATAGAACATTACAGCGCAGTACAGGCCCTTCGGCCCTCGATGTTGCGCCGACCTGTGAAACCACTCTAAAGCCCATCTACACTATTCCTTTATCGTCCATATGTCTATCCAATGACCATTTGAATGCCCTTAATGTTGGCGAGTCCACTACTGTTGCAGGCAGGGCATTCCACACCCTTACTACTCTCTGAGTAAAGAACCTACCTCTGACATCTGTCCTCTATCTATCTCCCCTCAATTTAAAGCTATGTCCCCTCGTGCTAGACATCACCATCCGAGGAAAAAGGCTCTCACTGTCCACCCTATCCAATCCTCTGATCATCTTGTATGCCTCAATTAAGTCACCTCTTAACCTTCTTCTCTCGAACGAAAACAGCCTCAAGTCCCTCAGCCTTTCCTCATAAGGGGCGAAATTCTCCCGAAACGGCGCCATGTCCGCCGACTGGCGCCCAAAACGGCGCCAATCAGACGGGCATCGCGCCGCCCCAAAGGTGCAGAATGCTCCGCATCTTTGGGGGCCGAGCCCCAACATTGAGGGGCTAGGCCGACGCCGGAGGAATTTCCGCCCCGCCAGCTGGTGGAAACGGCCTTTGTTGCCCCGCCAGCTGGCGCGGAAATGACATGTTGGGGCGGCGCATGCGCGGGAGCGTCAGCGGCCGCTGAAAGTTTCCCGCGCATGCGCAGTGGAGGGAGTCTCTTCCGCCTCCGCCATGGTGGAGACCGTGGCGGAGGCGGAAGGGAAAGAGTGCCCCCACGGCACAGGCCCGCCCGCGGATCGGTGGGCCCCGATCGCGGGCCAGGCCACCATGGGGGCACCCCCCCGGGGTCAGATCGCCCCGCGCCCCCCCCAGGACCCCGGAGCCCGCCCGCGCCGCCTTGTCCCGCCGTTCAAAAGGCGGTTTAATCCACGCCGGCGGGACAGGCAATTTATCGGCGGGACTTCGGCCCATCCGGGCCGGAGAATCCAGCGGGGGGGGGCCCGCCAACCGGCGCGGCCCGATTCCCGCCCCCGCCGAATATCCGGTACCGGAGACTTCGGCAACCGGCGGGGACGGGGTTCACAGCAGCCCCCGGCGATTCCCCGACCCGGCGGGGGGTCGGAGAATGACGCCAAAGATCTTCCCTCCATACCAGGCAACATTCTGGTAAATCTCCTCTGCACCCTTTCCAATGCTTCCACATCCTTCCTATAATGCGGCGACCAGAATTGCACGCAATACTCCAAATGCGGCCATACCAGAGTTTTGTACAGCTGCAACATGACCTCATGGCTCCTAAACTCAATCCCTCTACCAATAAAAGCTAATACACCGTACGCCTTCTTAACAACCCTCTCAACCTGGGTGGCAACTTTCAGGGGTCTATGTACATGGACACCGAGATCCCTCTGCTCATCCACACTGCCAAGAATCTTACCATGAGCTTTGCCGTTTCTTTTGGCCTGGGGGAGTTTCTCTCCGTGGAGGCCGCACTTGAGTCATTGCCTCCTGGTCAGCCCAGCGGGAAAGGCTCCTGGAAGGTCGGGACGCCAGTTTGGCTGCCTCGATCTCCCCCCCGCCCCTTTCAGCCCCGCCTCCCCCAATTCTGACCCTCCTTCCCCCAAACCTGGGAGGCCCCCGGGAACACCCCATTACCCCCCCCCCCCCCCCCCCGCCCCAGCTGGTAAGATCCCCCCTGGGCCTGGTCCCCAGCAGTGCCAACCTAGCACCCGGCCGCCCTACCACTGTCCAATGGCTCAGTTAAGTTTCCTGACCTGGATCACACCCAGTGAGGGAAAGATCCAGATCGCGGCCTCTCGAGACTCGGTTAAATCTCACGAAGCGTTTCAAGCATCCCAACACCAAGTCGGGGACGATCAGGCCGTTAAATCGCACCCATAGGGTTCTGAAGGGCCTTGACAGGGTAAATGTCGAGAGGACGTTTCGCCCATGGAAGAGTCTAGGACCAGAGGGCACAGTCTCAGAGTGAAAGGGAACCAAATGAAGACTGAGATAAGGAGGGATTTCTTCTCCCAGTGGATCGTGAGTCCTTGGAGCTCCGTGTCACAGAGAGCTGTGGGGGAAGAGTGCGTGACCGGGATTCTCCGGCTGCAGAGATAAACTTCTCCGGCTGGCGGTGCTCCCCTGCCCCTGGTGTGTATTTAAGGCCAAGATCGATAGATTCTTCGTCAGTAAGGAAATCAAGGGATACGGGGAAAGGGCAGGAAAAGTGGACGTGAGGAATGTCGGATCAGCCATGATCCTATTGAATGTCGGAGCAGGTTCGAGGCTGAAGGGTTCCTTATGGTTTTATGATTGACTCGGGGGGTGGGATTCTCCGACCCCCCGCCGGGTCGGAGAATCGCCGGGGGCTGGCGTGAATCCCGCCCCTGCCGGTTGCCGAATTCTCCGGCACCGCGCCACGCCGGTTGGCGGGCCCCCCCCCCCGCGATTCTCCGGCCCGGATGGGCCGAAGTCCCGCTGCTAGAATGCCTGTCCCGCCGGCGTGGATTAAACCACCTCTCTTACCGGCGGGACAAGGCGGCACGGGCGGGCTCCGGGGTCCTGGGGCGGGGGGGGGCACGGGGCGATCTGGCCCCGGGGGGTGCCCCCACGGTGGCCTGGCCCGCGATCAGGGCCCACCGATCCGCGGGCGGTCCTGTGCCGTGGGGGCACTCTTTTCCTTCCGCCTTCGCCATGGTCTCCACCATGGCAGAGGCGGAAGAGACCCCCTCCACTGCGCATGCGCGGGGATGCCGCGAGCGGCCGCTGACGCACCCGCGCATGCGCCGCCCGGCAATGTCATTTCCGCGCCAGCTGGCGGGGCGGATGTCCGTCCGGCGCGGGCCTAGCCCCTCAAGGTTAGGGCTCGGCCGCTCAAGATGCGGAGGATTCCGCACCTTTGGGGCGGTGCGATGCCGGACTGATTCGCGCCGTTTTTGGCGCCGGTTGGCGGACATCACGCCGATTGCGGAGAATTTTACCCCATATTTCGGTTCAGCTTTACCTTTTTCTTGCCAATGTGCCCCTAATAAGAAAAATGCAGCGTTACTCGCATTAAGTGTGAGTCAGAGAGTAGCACTCCCCCCGCAGTCGAAAATGAAAGCTGAACACTCCAGTGCAGTGCTGGGGGAGTGCTTCTCTGTCGGAGGGACCATCTTGGGGATACAGATGTTAAAATGAGACCCAGGCTCCCATCTGGATGTAAATGATGCCATAGCAGGGGAGTTCTCCTTGGTATCCTGGCCAATATTTATCCCGGCGACACAGTTGTTAGCACTGCTGCCTCACAGCGCCAGGGACCCGAGTTCAATTCCGGCCTTGGGTCACTGTCTGTGCGGAGTTTGCACGTTCTCCCCGTGTGTGCGTGGGCTTCCTCCGGGTGCTCCGGTTTCCTCCCACTGTCCAAAGATCTGCAGGTTAGGTGGATTGGCCGTGATAAATTGCCCATTAGTGTCCAGTGGTTCCAGGGTTTGGGTGGGGAATGGGGCGTAGATGGGGTGATCTTTCAGAGGATCGGTGCAGACTCGATGGGCCGAATGACCTCCTTCTGTGCTGTGGGAATTTGATGATTAACCAACTTCAGTAAAAACAGAAAATCTGGTCATTGCCATAACTCTGTGTGGGATCCCGCTGAGTGAGAATTGGTCGGTGTGCTCCTTACATTGCAGTTGTGACCAGGCCTCAAAGGACCTTCACCGGCTTTGGGACACCCTGAGGTAGTGGAAGGTGCTATATAAATGCAGTCTATCTTTCTTTGGGGTGTGGAACTACAGATCAAAAACTTCCAACTTCTGTCCCCTCGCCTGTGGGGGGCGATTCTCCGAACCCCGCGCCGGGCCGGAGAATCGGAGCAACCGCGCCCCGACGCGGGGTTCTTCGAGGTGCGGAGAATCGGCATCATTTGCGCCGGCGCGTTTGGCGCGGCGCCGGGCGCTGGAATGGGCGGGGCTGCCGATTCGCTGGCACTGATGGGCCGAGCGGCCGCTCCGACGCGACAGAGTCCCGCCGGCGCCGTTCACCCCTGGTCGCTGCCGGCGGGAACACTGCGGGAACGCTTGGGGGGGGGCGGCCTGTGGGGGGCGAGGGGGGGCTCCTTCACCGCAGGGGGGGGGGGCCCTCTGATGGAGTCTGGCCCACGATCGGGGCCCACCAATCGGCGGGCCGCCCCCCCCCCCCCCCCCCCCCGGGCCTACTTCCCGGCGCGGCCGGCCCCTGAACTCCGACCCCATGTTGGCGCGGCTCAAGAGGCTGGAGCGGCGTGAACCGCTCCTGCTGCCCCCTGTGGGGGCCGGAATAGGTCGCGCCCGGGCCCTGTTCGCGCCGTCGTGAAATGCGACGACGTTCACAACGACGCGAAAACCTGGCCTCCATATCGGAGAATCGCCCCCCCCCTGGTGTCAGCTTTGGACAAACTTTGTGAGTTTGGACGGTCCAGGTGACACCCACGTCCCTGGGACAGGGAGGTGGAAATTTAGTCTCCTTCTGACTGATACCAGCAATCTCTGAATTAAATGCAGGGATGTCCCGTTGGTTGAAACCAGGCCCATCGATGATGGGTCTCACTCAGAACCAGACTGTGTGGTACCTACATGGAGGGCCCTCGAGGTGTCAACCCTGGAGTTCAGGCCTTACTGTGTCTTGCGGTGGGAGACTCCATCAAATCCCTACAGTGCGGAAGGAGGCCATTCAGCCCATCGTGTCTTCACCGACCCTCTGAAAGAGCATCCTACCTGGGCACACTCCCCTGCCGTATCCCCGTAATCCAACCTAACCTGTGAACACTAGGGACCAATTTCACATGGTCAACCCATAACTGGGCTGTCCATGGGGTGCCAGGGGCCAGCACTGCAAGCTGAGCTGTGATGAGCCTGTTTGTAATCCGCAGGGATATAATTCTTATTTGAATAGCCTTGGGACTGAAGTGTCTGACAAAATGTGAGCTAATGCATTTTGGAAGGTCTAATACAGGTGGGAAATACACAGTAAATGGGAGAACCCTTCAGAGTTTTGACAGGATCTGGTGTACAGGTCCACAGGTCACCGAAAGGGGCAACACAGGTGGAGAAGGTAGTCAAGAAGGCATACGGCATGCTTGCCTTCATCGGCCGGGGCATTGAGTATGAGAATTGGCAAGTCATGTTGCAGCTGTACAGAACCTTAGTTAGGCCACACTTGGAGTATAGTGTTCAATTCTGGTCACCACACTACCAGAAGGATGTGGAGGCTTTAGAGAGGGTGCAGACGAGGTTTACCAGGATGTTGCCTAGTATGGAGGGCATTAAGCTATGAGGAGCGGTTGAATAAACTCGGTTTGTTCTCACTGGAACGAAGGAGGTTGAGGGGCGACCGGCTAGAGGTCTACAAAATTATGAGGGGCATGGACAGAGTGGATAGTCAGAGGCTTTTCCCCAGGTAGAGGGGTCAATTACTAGGGGGCATAGGTTTAAGGTGCGAGGGGCAAGATTTAGAGGAGATGTGCGAGGTGAGTGTTTTACACAGAGGGTAGTGGGTGCCTGAACTCGCTGTCGGAGGAGGTGGTGGAAGCAGGGACGATAGTGACATTTAAGGGGCATCTTGACAAATACATGAATAGACGGGAATAGAGGGATACGGACCCCGGAAGTGTAGAAGGATTAGTTTAGACGGGCAGCATGGTCGGCACGGGCTTGGAGGGCCGAAGGGCCTGTTCCTGTGCTGCACTGTTCTTTGTTCTTTGCTCCTTAAGAGGAGAAGTTATCAACATGGTAGATAAGGTTTCCCAGCAGCGATCAGTAACATGTGGACTAATATGCATTGATGTAGACTTTGTGGCAAAAGCTGCCTATGGAACCTCTTTCCAATGGAATTAACAGCGGCTAATCTTTGCAAAACGGAGTCTTTACCTCCGGATGTATCCACCACTCATCGCCATCTGCTCGCGGTCGTCCATCACTCGAGCCGGCTGACTGGCCACCACGCCATCCTGATTATTCCCCCACACCTTCTTGTAGGCCCCTCCCGCCTCAAAGTTCTTTAACCTGGGAGAGAGAAAACGCACAAGGGGTTTGGTCGTCTCAAGTCACCCCGGCTCAAAGCCAACACCTGCCCGGCTACACATTGCGCCCATACCCTTCCCACAGACCCGTGTGCAACCCGTGGCATCAGATACAGACATAGCCGTCGCGATTGCTTTCGATGTACTTTTCACTCATGTTTACCCCAAATATGTCTGAAGCTGAAACCAGGCAACAACTTGCTTTGAGCTGTGACCACCCCAGAGAGCATGCAGGCATGCCAGCGATCCCAATGCCTTACCATAATGCTACCAACAAGCAACGTGCAATCCAAGTTTGTCATGACGTCACCAAATATGCACACCTATTAAAAATGCATTTATCACAACACTTTTTTGTTGTTGTCACGTGACTGGATTAGGTGTGTCGCTGTTTTTTCTTTCCCCTTCAATTTCCCTTCTTCTGTTCTGAAGGTGAAGGCTATGGCTCAGGCGTGAGGGTTTCAGGGAAAAACGCTCCTCCGCTTTTAAGTAACTGCTCAAAGTGCTGGTTCTGAGCCTCTCAGGAGACACAGCTTGAGAGGTTCCAGCCTTCAGACTTGTTATTCAAAACCTCCTCTGTGGCGTGTACTTTCCCTGAGCACAATTGCTGCGCCCTCTTGTCAAATGTCTTGCGTCAAGACATTCTGCTGACCATTGAAAGCGGTAATGCTTTCTCGACAGCACTCCAAAAGTACTTTATCTGTAAAGCGTCTTGGGATACTGTGAGGTCGTAAAAGGCTCTCTATGAATGCAAGTCCTTTCCCCAATTCATTTTTCCTGTGTCAACTGTCACGGTGATGTAGTTGCGGATGCTGGCCACTAGTCGAAACCCCGAGGATGATTCTGAGGTCTTTCTCCCAGCACCTGTCTGTAAAGATGGCTTAGTTTGAACTGACCATGGTCAGTGCTTCGGGCAATTTGCTACCATATCTTAAAAGGTACGGGATTTGATTTGATCCCGTTATTTTTTTTTCGTAATTTGTATGTAAAGGAAACAGTAGACTGCTTTAACACACAAATTGTAACTCTCTTGAACAAAGGCAGGGGGAAATAAACTCCCCAGATTGTGGAGTAGAAAAGGTCAGGTAAAAAGATGTCCTCGTGATCAACTTCAAACGAAGTCCATAACTCCAATATCCAGCTCAGTATACCTAAATCCAACTTCTGTACACATACAGCAAGCTCGGAACACTTGCGTCCAAGCTCCCTATACCAAAGGCCATGCTCTCTAACTGCCAAAGTCTGAATAATTATGCCCGAGCTTTGTATACCCACAGCCAGGTTTGTATATCCACGTTCTGTGTACCTTTCGACAACATTCTGTGCGCCCATAACCTAACTCTGTGCACTAAACTGGCAGCTAATTTGGCACCTAGTTTGTTGTAGTTTCATAAGCTCAGGATGTTCATGGTCTAATTGGCAAGAGAATGGTTTGTGCCAGTTATCTTTACTGTTCCCAATCTCAGACATGCCGTTGGGAAACGGGGCGTTGTCCCTTGGGGAAGAGCATTAAACTGAGGCTGACTCCTCCTGCGCGACTCTCAGACATCTCCTAGCGATCAACAGGACGGAATAGTCACGGAGCAGGCCATCCGGAAAAGTGTCACTCTACAATGGGAACACTGGACAATATTGGGTTTTCAAGGCAGGGACAATGGTTTAAAGTTTTGTTCGGTGACCTTGAGATCCTACCTTGGGACTTTACTCAACGGAAGCAGGTAGTAGAGGTTTCGGAGTACAGGGGTGGGATTTTCCACTCCCCCAGCCGCGTGTTCTCGGCGGTGGGACGATCGCTGGTGACGGGATTCTCTCTTCCCGCCGTTTGTCAATGGGAATTCCCATTGAAGCCGCCCCCACACCGTCCGAAACCCATGGGCGGGGGGGGGGGAGGGGGGGGGGGGGGGGCGTTGATTGGGGGGGGGGGGGGGCATAGAGAATGCAATCAGCCAGAGAATTCCGGCCCAGGTTTTGTAGCTCCATCATCAACCGGTCTTCCCACCCGTGATATTCTGAGATGGGAGCTCAGGGTTCGCGAAAACACTCCGCAGCCCGTAGAGAGGTCATGTCAAGACTCTTCAGCTAGAAACTAAAGCACTGCCCCACCCAGGGTTCACTGAAATAGTAACTTGTTCTTTAATTCATTTCCTCTCGCTCTCGAGACTAGGAGATGACCCTTGTGGACAAACGCTGATTCTATTCTGACAATGTTCTTCTGTCTGTAAAATAATCAGCTCTTTGAACAGGATAGCAGAAAGCAGATTGTAGAGCAGTCCCAATTTGCAGTGGGCTCTGATTAGCAACATTAGCTTCTGAGGGTCAAGGATAAAGCAAGACACCTTCTGACTGGGGGCGGAGGCCGTCTTGTTGGAACGACAAGGAATTGAGGGCCACCCCCTGGATTAGTTTGTCCACCTTGGGTGCTCGGAGGGAATGTCACAGATCTTCCTTTGCCCCCCCCCAAAGTTACCAGTCAGGCTTTTCACTTCGCCGAGGAGGCTGCATGTATATGTGGCGATAAGTAATAATAATAATCGCTTATTGTCACAAGCAGGCTTCAAGGAAGTTCCTGTGAAAAGCCCCTAGTCGCCACATTCCAGCGCCTGTTCGGGGAGGCCGATACAGGAGTTGAACCTGTACTGCCGCCTGTGGAAAGGCTAGGTGGGACAGGGGGTCTTTTACTGTCTATCAATGTTTGCATTGTAAAGGAGGGACTCAATGAACACTCTGATTCTAAAACACCCTTCCCTCTACAACTCCCCCCCCCCTCCGAGTGCCTCTGATAGACCTGTGTTTTGCACTGAGAATGATGGCTTCCAGCCAGCACTGGGGGAACTGTTATTGAGCATGTCCCAGAGGATGACAATAGGTTTTGTACCAGCCGTCAGGCTCTATCTAGCTCAGCTACTGAAATAGTATATGGGTCCCATATCAAGGAAGCTCCTCTGGGTTTCCGTGTATAAGATATTGCCATTGAGTAATGAATGGAGAGGCCAAGCGGAAAGGGGGCTGTGCCCCCCCCTGCTAGCCACGCAGGAACGCTATGCCCCGCAGATGCAGGCTGTATACAACAGTGAATTGTCTTTCTCGAACTGACCCCAGAACCTGGCTAACTGCTGTGGCCATATCACAACAGAAAATAGTCAGATGCACAAACAAAGTAGCATAAGACACAGAGATGGAAATGGAAACAAAGATACCAGTGGTGCTGTGTGAATGTGGACACATATCTGAGCAAGCGTTCTTCGTTTTAGTCATTCTCAGCACTGATAGAGGTGGAATGTATTGCCTATCCATACATTTCCCTTGCGTAGCTGGCACTGAGTGGGTCATCTTCTCGAACTGGTTCATCTGGTGAAGGCGATCCCACTGTTGGGTAGCGAGTTCCAGGATTCTGACCCAGTGGCGATGATGGAAGGATGATATTTATCCAATTCGGGACAGGGGAAACCTGCAGGTCTAGGTGCTCCCCTGTCCTTGTAGGTGGTAGAGGCTGCGGGTTTGGAAGGTGTGGCCGAGGTGGTCTTGGTGAGTCGCTGCAGGGTATCTCGTCTATGGTGCACACTGCTGTCTCTGTGCGTCGGCGACGAAGGGCATGAAGGTCATGGTGGTGGATATGTAACTTTATTTTAGATTTCCTTGTGAGCAGGAGTTGCACGAGTCCTTGGAAAAGGACTGTGGGCCTCCTTTCCACCAGGCACACCGGCCTGCCCTTCCAGGCTGTCAGCCTCCAAGCTCCCACTGCCACCTTCCTGTCGGGTAGTGGAATCGGCGGAGTTTGGGTGGGATTCTGGGAGCCTTTATTTAAATTGGGCCTGGTCAGACTACCCCAGCATCCACCATTCCCCCATGCAAGACTCGCGCTCACCCTACCCACACTGTCATATTACAAATTGGCGGCCTCACTCTGTGTTCTTACGCGTTGCTGGAACTGGGCAAGGTGGAGAAGGGCCCGTTTGGACGTCATGGAGATTGCAGCGTTGTAAGCCTCACTCAAACCATGCTGACCAAACTACTCAGGCATGAATGGGGTAACAGACGGGTTGCATGGTGCTACTGGACAATGATGCACGAGGGATTCAGACATCCTAAATTCCTTTTCCACGCATACAGTGCAAGAGGAGGCCATTCGGCCCATCGAGTCTGCACCAACCTACTTTAAGCCCTCACTTCCACCCCATCCCGTAACCCAATAACCCCTCCTAACCTTTTTTTTGGACACTAAGGGGCAATTTATCACGGCCAATCCGCCTAACCTGCACGTCTTTGGACTGTGGGAGGAAACCGGAGCACCCGGAGGAAACCCACGCAGACACGGGGAGAGCGTGCAGACTCCGCACAGACGGTAGTCCAGCGGGGAATCGAACCCGGGACGCTGGCGCTGTGAAGACACAGTGCTAACCACTGTGCTACGTCGCTGCCTCTTAAACATTGGCCCAGAATTTGCTGGAGCGCCGCACCCTATGAACTGGGTTACTCCCTCGACTTTCAGCTTGAAGGTGTTTCTGGAGAGGGGAGGGCGAGGGGACACCTGGGAACCTCAGTGAATGGCGGGACCAATCATCTATCTCCTTAACCAATGAGATTTAAGGAAAGAGGAAGAACAGGCAAGGGAGGGAGATGGGAATGAGCGTCAAATCAGATACAGAAAAGGAAATGAAGAGGGAAAAAAAGATCGGGTGAAGAGAGAGAGGACAAAAGAGAAAACAGGAAAGCTAAGGCAAAGGGTAAAGAAATTTAAATGTAAAAATCTTTCAGAACAATTTACAATCTGCGGGAATGAGATCCCATGGTGTCAATCATTCCCTGTCAGGCCGGGAAAGATTGAGTGACGGTGCCGAATCTTTAATCTTGTCATTAAGAACCAGTCCCTGGATGTGGAGAGGATGTTTCCTCCTGTAGGAGAATCTAGAACCAGGGTCAGAGTTTAACAATCAAGGGGTCGCACATTTAAGACAGAGATGAGGAGGAAAGTTTTCTCCCCGAGCAGGCGAGTGTCCGGAACCCTCGACCTCGAAAGGCAGCGGAAGCAGAGTCTTTGAATGTTTTTAGGGTAGAACGAGGTAGGTGCTTAATTTACAAGGGGGGGGTTAAAGGGCCTGGGTTGAGGTGACAATCATGTCAGCAATGGCGGAGTCGGCTCGAGGGACCGACTAGCCTCCTCCTGCTCTGTTCCAATGTACCAGCCCGATCATTTTGTGTCAGGTTCATTCATATTTACACCGTGGATGCGGCAAGATAGATGGCAGGTTGAGGGCATTGGTGGATCAGCTGAAGTTGTTGAGCAAGAGGCGATGATGTACCAAGCATGATCTCTCTGCCTCCTTTGCTGGTATATTTGCTGGCATGGTTACACAGTAATAATGACAAGTGCTGTTATTTTCCCAGCGAACTCTGGGCCAATGTATCTGTTTATTTACTCCGTTACATGCAGCTTGGGTTGCCAATGTGGCCTCGTGTTTCAATCCCACCTCCCCAGTCGATACAACATAACCTCGCTGCCTTCTCGGCCATAGTGTACGAACGATTACATCCTGTACCACTTGGTTTCCACACGCTTGACAACAGGCCCTCTTCGTCAGTTAACCAGTGGCTGATAGCACTGCGTCAGGTCTTCCCTGGGTGGTTGGGAGAGAGGTTAGTGACCTACCGTCAGAAACTGCAACAACATCAGGATTAGGGCGGGATTTCCAGGCCCCGATATCCGCGGGCATCATCGCAGGTTGGACAGGAGAATTTAGAGAGCCGTTGAAAGTCACGCCCACTCCGGGTACAGGAGCACCCCGTCCATAAATGATCCCACCTCGCGCGAGGGCGAATTCTCTGATCTTATGTCCTCAATACGGGAGCCAATGCTCAAGAGCAGGGTTGATGTGGAGATGCCGGTGTTGGACTGGGACGGGCACAGTAAGAAGTCTTGCAACACCAGGTTAAAGTCCCAACAGGTTTGTTTTGGAATCACTAGCTTTCGGAGCACAGCTCCTTCCTCAGGTGAATGTGCAGTATGGTAGCAGATGGGACGTCAACCATGCTGCACTAATCCTGTGACTCGCTCTTTCTTTGAGGATGATGTTTTGCTGGGAACATGCAATCGGCCAATTATCCTCGTCAGTCCATTCTCAGATTCACCCATGCACGCCCCAGCGATTCCCCTTCGATCCCGGGGCTCTTTACTCACCTGTTTAATTTGTGCTTCTTCGGAGGTCAAACGGCAGCCTTACCGTCTTAACATTCCACAGGCGACTGAACCCATCTGCTGCCCCTTTGGCAACACCGTAGGCCAATACAACTCATGATGAACATGCTGGGAGGCACCAAATGCATGGCTGTGTACTGAGATCGTTCCCTGCCAATCATTGTGCTTTAATCGCCACAACAGCGGTCAGTGGAGCATCGCAGCTACAATTTGGCAATGACAGTATTGAGCGTTAGGACGAATATGAGTCTGTTGATGGTTATTTTGTTCCTGAGCAATCTGGGCAGGTGAGAATCCTCCCTGACTAACCCCTCATCCCAAACCGTCCTGCTCACGTATTCCAACTCACGCCCAAGTCCCCTTCACCCATCACTCTCTACTTGCTGACACACGCTGCTTCCTGGTCTGACAAGGTCTGCATTTTGGAATTGTCGCCCTTGCGTTCAAACCCCTTCAGGGCCTTGCCCCACACCTGTATCTGTGATCCCCCCGCCCCCCCGCCCCCCAATCCTCCGAGTTATCCACACTCCTCTAATCCTGCCTCTCGGACTGCCCTGCATCTGCCTGTACACTAAGCTTTGGAAATGTCTTCCCTACACCTTCCGACTTTCTGAAATGTTCCTTAAATCGAACTCACTGGCCAAGCTTTTGGGAACATGTCCTAACATCCCTTCGTGTGTTATCAAATTTAGTCTTGTAGTGCTCTTGGCAAGCGCCTGGGGACATTTTACAGAACGTCGCCACATAAATTGTCACCGTCTTCTCCCTTTCAGATGCAGATCGCCTTGCTGTACATTTCCAGCTCATTTCATTACGGCTTTAATGTGGGAATTAATTTCTAAGGGAATGAAAAAACCGGCATATTTGCAGATTGCTTCTCAAAGTGCTACTTGATTCACATGAGGGCCGCCAGCGGTTGTGTGGAACCGTGTTATTTCTGAGCAAGCAGGTATCAGGCAGGCATGCAGGCAGGCAGGCGGCCCCTCGGACCGAAGGTTGGCACCTACTTATTGCACGGGCAGGAACATAGACCACAGCATTTGCCCAGATCCGACAGATTTTTTTCTGCTTCTTTCATGTCCTTATTGATCTGATCCATTCCCTCTTCAATCCTCTCCAGTTGCTCTGAATGAGGGAGACAGTTAGTTTCCGCACACACACACACACACCAAGGACAGAACGAGCAGGGGATCAGCGAATCCCACCCCACCCTGCCAAATGATGGGGGTTGGACCACGTTATTTGCAAAATGGGGTACAGCAGCTCTTAGAGGAGCTTCAAGGGTTTGGACGTTGATGTCCCCAATTGGCACCCATGCCACACGTTACACCGACCCCCCTATTCAGTGCGGGATTCCCTGATCCCTCTGACAAACTACACACTTGTCGAGTGAAGAAAAAGAGAGAAATAGACAAGACAGGAACAACAGCACGACATGGACACAGGAGTTTCGTACGTAACCCTGACTCAGCACAGCGAATGCGGACCCTTGAAGGCCAACGGCTTTGGGGGCAAATGGAAAGGTCCCAAGACTTTGCTATGCCTTTTCCCTGTCTTTCAGAGCGCCCATCAGGCAGGATGTTCAGCTTGGGGGGCAGCATTACATATAGAACTCGCTTCAGAGGAGAGGGTCGGAATTCTGCGGCCATCGGGATTCTCGTTTCCCTCGCCCGCGGGGTTTCCCGGCGGCCTGGGGTGGCCTCAATGGGGAATACCATTGACAAGCGGCGGGAGCAGAGGGTCCCGCAGCCAGCGACCGCCACGGGCCGAGAAACCCGCGGCCAGGCGACCGCAGGATCCAGCCCAACATCTTTTTACGTGGCTCCAGTAACCGATGCTTCGATTCCTAGATCACAGCCTTCGCCTGACTCTGTCATTTCTCAGACCCGCCCGCCCTCAAGCGGCTTTGTTTACCAACAGCTCGTGTCCCCTGCGTTACGCTTAATGCAGATTGCCCGACCTCATTTCGGGTGCGGGGGTTCCAGGGCCGGCGGCTGAGGGGCAGTCTCCCTCGCTGAGCGAATTGTGGGCCCCAGAACAGTGTGGCAACCCGCTGGGTCGCCCATGCCCCATTTCCCAGGTCTCAAATGCTTACCCGGTTGTTTAGGCCTTGGTGGAGCCCACCTCAGTGCAAGCACGCTTAGTCAATGAAGATAAAATCAACAGGGGGCAGAGTGGTGAGAATGTGGAACCTGGTTATCATGAAGAGTGGGCGGGTTGAACTGTTGAAAGGGAAGCTAATTAAAAGCATGAGGGCAAAATGACTAGCAGGGTATGCGATGGGGTTATGAGATGAAGGGCGGTAGGGGAAGACTTGTGTGGAGCGTGGGCTGGTCTAGCCAAATGGCCAGACACTGGGCTCTCCATTCCGTGTAATTCCCTGTGAAACACTGCACGAGGAAGGCCTAAATGAACAGCCGTCTGTAGTGGTGGCAAATGATAGATCTGCTTGTCCACGCCCTCATTTAAATAGGCGGCAATGGGGGCAGGTTAGCTCAGATGGTCAGATGTTTCAGAAGGACACCAACAGTGTGGGTTCGATTCTTGCTCTGGCCCGGGGTGGGGGGCAGGGGGGGGGATATAGGACCTGCCTCCTCGCCCTGTTCCCCGAGAGTGGAGGGCAACAGCAATCCCCCCCCACTGACAGAAGCTGCCCGTGGAGAGTCGCTGCGGGGTTTTATCCCACCTGAGAGGGCGCCACACCGACATGTGAATTAGGAAAAGGAGGCTCCTCGGGCCTACTCCGCCATTTTGTGAGATTGCGACTGATCCGATTGCCACCTCGACTCCAAAATGTCACCGACCCCCGACAACCTGTCACCGCCCCCCCCCCCCCCCCCCCCCCCCCACCTCTGAGAGAAAACATTTCTCCACGTCTCTCTTAAATCGGCGACCCCCTTATTTTTCAACAGTGACCCCGAGTCCATCCGACAAAGAGGAGAGATCCTCTCGGCGTCCACCTCATCGAGACCCCTCAGGGTCCTGATCAATGTACTCAGTCTAAGCGCCCTGGGGGCGATTCTCCGATTGCTCCGAGGTGCGGAGAATCGCCGCCATTTGCGCCTGGGCGTTTGGCGGGGCCGATTCTCCGGCCCGGATGGGCTGAGCGGCCGCCCGGATCCGACAGAGTCCCATCGGCGCCGTTCATCCCTGGTTGCTGCCGGCGGGAACTCTGCGCGAACGCAGTGCGGGGGGGGGGGCTCCTTCACCGAGGGGGGGGGGGGCCCTCCGATGGGGTCTGGCCCGCGATAAGGGCCCACCGATCGGCCGCGCCGGCCTCTCCCCCCACCCCCCACGGGCCTACTTCCCTGCGCGGCCGGCCCCTGAACACCGACGCCATGTTGAGTCGGGGCCGGCGCGCTAAAGACGTCCCCCGCGCAGGCGCGGGTTGGCGCGGCGCCCATTTGCCGCTGGGAAAGGAGGCTGGAGCGGCGTGAACCGCCCCAGCGCCGTGCTGGCCCCCTGTGGGGGACAGAATCGGTCGTACCCGGGCCCGGTTCGCGCCGTCGTGAAACGCGACGGCGTTCACGACGGCGGGAACACTTGGGCTCCATTTGGGAGAAATCCCCCCCCCCCTTTCTATGCACTGTTGTTGCCTGGTTAAGATGGACATTCAAAGTAGCCAATAAAGGAATGTCAGTGAATGTATTTACCAGAGGGATTATCCCTCAACAGCAGGGTTGGGATTCTATGTCCCCTTCCCGCGTGTTGCGCTGCCGGCGGGAAAAGCGAATCCCAATGGCCGGAGAATTCGGGAGCAGGTGGCCTTCTGGGGGGAGAAGCACTTTGCTGGAATTTATGATGGGGGCTGTGTATTTGGGCTGCTGCAGGCCAAAACCACTCCCACACTGGGATGCAAACCCCCGTCCTCCATCTCCATTCACCGGCTGGAACTGAAGAGAAAATGCTGGGACTGTCAGCCGGCCTGGCACCATCGGTAGGGGGAGAAAAGAGCTAACGTTTCGAGTCCAGGTGACCCTTTGTCAAAGCCCAGCTGGAACTATCCCGGTCGGTGCTTGTTTTACTGCGTTCTCGGCCCTGTGTTATACTTTGAAAGAAGGCACCCCCTAGAGGTTTAGCTGGCAAAGGCAGCGAAGCAGACAGGACAGGCGTGTTTCCCGCTTTACCGATGTCCGGGCTGCTGGGCTGAGTCTGAGGGGCAGTGAAACGGGAATGGGGGAAGCAGCCACATTCCAGCTCTGGAAAACACCAGGAGCGGAGCAATTAGGGAGACGGTTAATCAGACGGCCATCACTTCACAATGCTGAACTCCAGTGGGCGGAGTAACATGTCTTCATCACACCTGGGCTGGAATTGTCACCTGAACATTAAGAGGGAGACCCGGCTGAATGGCCTCTACACGGTAGGGGGTTAACAAAGGACAAAGAACAGTGCAGCACAGGAACAGGCCCTTCGGCCCTCCGAGCCTGCGCCGACCACGCTGCCCGTCTGATCTCAAACCTTCCACACTTCCGGGTCCGTATCCCTCTATTCCCATTCTGTGATTCGACGATATTCCTACCTCGGTACATTCAGGGCGGGAGTCGGGAAACAGAACAACGTTTGAAAATGAACTCCGGCAGAATCTCAGCATCTGTCAGCGAATTAGGCCCACCCAGGGCTTGAGAGTTCAGCCCTCTCTAGCTGGGCCGGCCTCCAAGTTATTGATGCGGAAGCACAGACCTCGGAAACACCGCGATATTCATTCTTCACCTGTGGAACATTTTAAGGAGCCAGACTGGGAAGAATGAGGAAGCCTGTCATTGCTGGCAGCTCTGACTGACGCCATCTGTCCATCTGCTCTCTGTTTGGCCATTTATATTCTCCCACATCAACAATCCTACTGCTCGTTTTGGGAGAAAGATTGCTCAATTATAGAGGAATTAGAGGCAGTTTGACTTGATTTGTGATGACTCCTGCCCACACAATATTCCTGACTTGATTTGTGATGACTCCTGCCCACACAATATTCCCCACTGAGGCCTGCTCGGATATCACGGGCCTCTGTGGGCTCACTGCAATCCCAACACCTCCAATTTAAAATCCTCATCATTTAGTCCCTCCACGATTGCATTCCTCCCTATCGTGAACCACTTTCTATCCCACATTCCCCATTCCGCTCACTCCAGATTCCTCCGGCACACAAAAGATCAATTGGCAAGATGAGGGCGCATGGGGCTGGGGGTCATATATTAGCGGGGATTGGTTAATGGACAGAAAACAGAGTGGATTGGGAGAGGGTGTGTGGGATTGGGGAGGGAGGGGGTATGGGGGATTGGGAGGTGGAGGGTGTGTGGGGAATGGAGGAGGGTGTGGGGGAGGGGGCTAGGGAGTGGGGGATTGGGGAGGGGAACGGTGTGGGGGAGGAGGCGAGGGTGTGTGTGGGGGGATTGGGGAGGAGGGTGTGGGGGAGGGGGAGGGAGGAGGGTGTGAGGGATGGAGTGGGGGAGGGTGTGGGGCAGGGGGAGGGAGGGGGGTGTGGGGGAGGGAGGGGGTGTGGGGGTGTGGGGGAGGGAGGGGGTGTGGGGGAGGGGGAGGGGGAGGTGTGGGTGAGGGAGAGGGTGTGTGGGGGAGGGGGAGGGAGGGGGTGTGGAGGAGGGAGGAGGGTGTGGGGGAGGGAGGAGGGTGTGGGGAGGGGAGGGTGAGGGGTGAGGGGAGGAGGACGTGGGGGAGGGAGGAGGGTGTGGGGAGGGGGAGGGGGAGGAAGGAGGGTGTGGGGCGGGGAGGGTGAGGGTGAGGGGAGGAGGGTGTGGGGGAGGGAGGAGGGTGTGGGGAGGGGAGTGAGGAGGTGTGGTGAAGGAGAGGGAGGGGGTGTGGGGGAGGAGGGGGAGGGAGGGGATGTGGGGGAGGGGAGGGGAAGGGGGAGGGAGGGGGTGTGGGGGAGGGGAGGGAGGGAGTGTGGGGGAGGGGGTGGGGGAGGGGGTGGGGGGAGGGGAGGGAGGGGGGGTGGAGGAGCGGGGTGGGGGAGGGGAGGTGTTTGTGGGGAGGTGGAGGAGGAGGGGAGGGAGAGGGGTGGGGTAGGGGGATGGGGAGGGGGAGCGAGGGAGGGAGCAAGGGAGGGGGAGGGAGGAGGGTGTGGGGCAGGGGGAGGGGGGTGGGGGAGGGGGCGAGGGGGGTGGGGGAGGGGGAGGGGAGGAGGGAGCGAGGGAGGGGGGAGGGAGGAGGGTGTGGGGAGGGGGAGGGGGGGCGGGGAGGGGAGGAGGGGCGAGGGAGGGGAGGGAGGAGGGTGTGGGGAGGGGGAGGGGAGGTGGGGGAGGGGGAGGGGGTGGGGGAGGAGGAGGGAGGGAGGGGGCGAGCGAGGGGGAGGGAGGAGGGGGTGGGGGAGGGGGGTGGGGGATGGGGAGGGGGGGTGGGGAGGGGGAGGGAGGTAGGAGGCGAGCGAGGGGGAGGGGGTGGGGGAGGGGGGTGGGGGAGGGGGTGGGGGAGGGAGGAGGGTGTGGGGAGGGGGAGGGTGGGTGGGGGGAGGGGAGGAGGGGGTACAATTTGGTGCATCCTCATATTATATATACTGATAATGCAATTGAATCATTCACAGGAATATAATATGCTGCTGGGACATTGATTGGCAATTTGTGTTAATCAGATCAGTTAGTATTTTGGATACAAGATGATTGATCTCAGGCAGTGGTTTACGGGGCTGGAATTCTCAGCAGGAAAAATGAGCCGCGCCGTTTGGAGAAATGACATTGCTATGATCCCGAAACCGCTGCCAGGCAGGATGGAGGTCACCTTTGAAGGATCTATTCCATGAAACGTTCTGTACACTGAGATCCGTTGAGATTTTGCCACAGCAATATTTTCAGGCGGAATCCTGGACGATTTGTAATAAGATTTGAAACACATGAAGGTGGCGATTTGTGGGGGAGGGCAGGTTTGGTTCTGGCCTGGTCGAGCAAGGGGGGGGGGGGGGGGGGGCATTTCCATAATGGGCCAAAATCTGCTGCAAACGTCCAAGATTCTGCGAGTCTTGGGGTTGAGGAATGTAGACGAATGTTTGTATTTTAAAAATAACAGGGATTTGAAGATGAAAAGCGAGTTTGTGGGGCAACTTTTCTTGGTTGGACGGAGAACCCCACAATTCTACGAACTGTCCGTCACAGGGAGATCCTTCCTTCGGGCCGGTGAAGATTTCTCGTTCTGACATCGAGTTCACTGGTGGGGAATGGTGAACTGTTTGATGTACAGGGAGGATACTCTGCTGGGATCAGGTACGTTAATGTGCATTAACGTACACCCCCCTCCCCCCACCACCACCCACCACCCCACTCATCTCCCCCACTGCCCCATGTTACTAATAGTATAACAGGATGGATCTGACAATGTGCTGAGAGGCGGAGGAGGATAGGAGGTGAAATGGAGAGGAATCTTTGTACGTACCATGCCGGGTGGTCACATGGTTCGGGACTTGGTGATCATGATTGGGGGATTGGTCACATGGTGTAGAATTGGTGGTCACATGGTTGGGGGTTTGGTGATCACATGGTACAGGATGGCGATCATATGGTTGAGGATTTGATGGTCACATGGTACAGGATTGGCGATCACATGGTTGAGGATTTGATGGTCACATGGTACAGGATTGGCGATCATATGGTTGAGGATTTGATGGTCACATGGTACAGGATTGGCGAGTCACATGGTTGAGGATTTGATGGTCACATGGTACAGGATTGGCGATCATATGGTTGAGGATTTGATGGTCACATGGTACAGGAATTGGCGATCACATGGTTGAGGATTTGATGGTCACATGGTACAGGATTGGCGATCACATGGCTGAGGATTTGATGTCACATGGTACAGGATTGGCGATCACATGGTTGAGGATTTGATGGTCACATGGTACAGGATTGGCGATCATATGGTTGAGGATTTGATGGTCCACATGGTACAGGATTGGCGATCACATGGTTGAGGATTTGATGGTCACATGGTACAGGATTGGCGATCACATGGCTGAGGATTTGATGGTCACATGGTACAGGATTGACGATCACATGGTTGAGGATTTGATGGTCACATGTACAGGATTGGACTTTGGCAATCTCCAGGTTTAGTTGGGAATTAGCAGTCTTGTACCTTTCTCCAGCTCCGTTATTACCATCACAAAACATGACTCTTTGTGGTGGGCTGAATATAGCTCGCAAAATTGTGAATAGGTTTTGGTTGATAGAAATCCTGGTTGGGAGCCGAATGTTGATAACCCAGCAAGGCAGTAGGCTGGAGTGACTCTGGCCTTCTTTATAATTGCTTGGCATGAAGGTGCTGCGCAGCCCCTGCGATGTGGTTCTACAGCTCTCCTGTAGCTCAGCTCAGGGGCCTGCAACTGTGTGCAGGCCAGACTGTGATGTGTCACCAGGCTGCCTGATCCTGGAGGGGACCGTAGCCCAAATATTCAGTCTTCCGAACATTCATGTTCCCTGCACCCTCCGCAAGCTAGGATCAGCTAGCTCATCACAAACCAGTGATTGAAACAAAGGCCATTTTCCCAACCTGGCTCAGTATTATCGAGGTTTGGAACTGCTGGAAAAGATTGTGCTCTGTGTGTGTGAGTTTTATCGTGCTCTGTGTGTGTGTGTGAGTTTTATCGTGCTCTGTGTGTGTGTGTGAGTTTTATCGTGCTCTGTGTGTGTGAGTTTTATCGTGCTCTGTGTGTGTGTGTGAGTTTTATCGTGCTCTGTGTGTGTGAGTTTTATCGTGCTCTGTGTGTGTGTGTGAGTTTTATCGTGCTCTGTGTGTGTGAGTTTTATCGTGCTCTGTGTGTGTGTGTGAGTTTTATCGCGCTCTCTGTGTGTGAGTTTTATCGTGCTCTGTGTGTGTGTGAGTTTTATCGTGCTCTGTGTGTGTGAGTTTTATCGTGCTCTGTGTGTGTGAGTTTTATCGTGCTCTCTGTGTGTGTGTGAGTTTTATCGTGCTCTGTGTGTGTGTGAGTTTTATCGTGCTCTGTGTGTGTGAGTTTTATCGTGCTCTGTGTGCGTGAGTTTTATCGTGCTCTCTGTGTGTGTGAGTTTTATCGTGCTCTGTGTGCGTGAGTTTTATCGTGCTCTCTGTGTGTGTGTGAGTTTTATCGTGCGCTGTGTGTGTGAGTTTTATCGTGCTCTGTGTGTGTGTGTGAGTTTTATCGTGCTCTGTGTGTGTGAGTTTTATCGTGCTCTGTGTGTGTGTGTGAGTTTTATCGTGCTCTGTGTGTGTGAGTTTTATCGTGCTCTGTGTGTGTGAGTTTTATCGTGCTCTGTGTGTGTGAGTTTTATCGTGCTCTGTGTGTGTGTGAGTTTTATCGTGCTCTGTGTGTGTGAGTTTTATCGTGCTCTGTGTGTGTGAGTTTTATCGTGCTCTGTGTGCGTGAGTTTTATCGTGCTCTCTGTGTGTGTGAGTTTTATCGTGCTCTGTGTGTGTGTGAGTTTTATCGTGCTCTGTGTGTGTGTGAGTTTTATCGTGCTCTGTGTGTGTGAGTTTTATCGTGCTCTGTGTGTGTGAGTTTTATCGTGCTCTGTGTGTGTGTGAGTTTTATCGTGCTCTGTGTGTGTGTGAGTTTTATCGTGCTCTCTGTGTGTGTGTGAGTTTTATCGTGCTCTGTGTGTGTGTGAGTTTTATCGTGCTCTGTGTGTGTGTGAGTTTTATCGTGCTCTGTGTGTGTGAGTTTTATCGTGCTCTGTGTGTGTGAGTTTTATCGTGCTCTCTGTGTGTGTGAGTTTTATCGTGCTCTGTGTGTGAGTTTTATCGCGCTCTGTGTGTGTGAGTTTTATCGTGCTCTGTGTGTGAGTTTTATCGTGCTCTGTGTGTGTGAGTTTTATCGTGCTCTGTGTGTGTGAGTTTTATCGTGCTCTGTGTGTGTGAGTTTTATCGTGCTCTGTGTGTGTGAGTTTTATCGTGCTCTCTGTGTGTGTGTGAGTTTTATCGTGCTCTGTGTGTGTGAGTTTTATCGTGCTCTGTGTGTGTGAGTTTTATCGTGCTCTGTGTGTGTGAGTTTTATCGTGCTCTGTGTGTGTGAGTTTTATCGTGCTCTGTGTGTGTGAGTTTTATCGTGCTCTGTGTGTGTGTGAGTTTTATCGTGCTCTCTGTGTGTGTGAGTTTTATCGTGCTCTGTGTGTGAGTTTTATCGTGCTCTCTGTGTGTGAGTTTTATCGTGCTCTGTGTGTGAGTTTTATCGTGCTCTGTGTGTGTGTGAGTTTTATTGTGCTCTCTGTGTGTGAGTTTTATCGTGCTCTGTGTGTGAGTTTTATCGTGCTCTGTGTGTGTGTGAGTTTTATCGTGCTCTGTGTGTGTGAGTTTTATCGTGCTCTGTGTGTGTGAGTTTTATCGTGCTCTGTGTGTGAGTTTTATCGTGCTCTGTGTGTGTGTGAGTTTTATCGTGCTCTCTGTGTGTGTTTTATCGTGCTCTGTGTGTGTGAGTTTTATCGTGCTCTCTGTGTATGAGTTTTATCGTGCTCTGTGTGTGTGTGAGTTTTATCGTGCTCTCTGTGTGTGAGTTTTATCGTGCTCTGTGTGTGTGAGTTTTATCGTGCTCTCTGTGTGTGAGTTTTATCGTGCTCTGTGTGTGTGAGTTTTATCATGCTCTCTGTGTGTGTTTTATCGTGCTCTGTGTGTGTGAGTTTTATCGTGCTCTCTGTGTGTGAGTTTTATCGTGCTCTCTATGTGTGAGTTTTATCGTGCTCTGTGTGTGTGAGTTTTATCGTGCTCTGTGTGTGTGAGTTTTATCGTGCTCTGTGTGTGTGAGTTTTATCGTGCTCTGTGTGTGTGTGAGTTTTATCGTGCTCTCTGTGTGTGAGTTTTATCGTGCTCTGTGTGTGTGAGTTTTATCGTGCTCTCTGTGTGTGAGTTTTATCGTGCTCTGTGTGTGTGAGTTTTATCATGCTCTCTGTGTGTGTTTTATCGTGCTCTGTGTGTGTGAGTTTTATCGTGCTCTGTGTGTGTGAGTTTTATCGTGCTCTGTGTGTGAGTTTTATCGTGCTCTGTGTGTGTGTGAGTTGTATCGTGCTCTCTGTGTGTGAGTTTTATCGTGCTCTGTGTGTGTGAGTTTTATCGTGCTCTCTGTGTATGAGTTTTATCGTGCTCTGTGTGTGTGTGAGTTTTATCGTGCTCTCTGTGTGTGAGTTTTATCGTGCTCTGTGTGTGTGAGTTTTATCGTGCTCTCTGTGTGTGAGTTTTATCGTGCTCTGTGTGTGTGAGTTTTATCGTGCTCTCTGTGTGTGTTTTATCGTGCTCTGTGTGTGTGAGTTTTATCGTGCTCTCTGTGTGTGAGTTTTATCGTGCTCTGTGTGTGTGAGTTTTATCGTGCTCTGTGTGTGTGAGTTTTATCGTGCTCTCTGTGTGTGAGTTTTATCGTGCTCTCTATGTGTGAGTTTTATCGTGCTCTGTGTGTGTGAGTTTTATCGTGCTCTGTGTGTGTGAGTTTTATCGTGCTCTCTGTGTGTGTGAGTTTTATCGTGCTCTCTGTGTGTGTGAGTTTTATCGTGCTCTGTGTGTGTGAGTTTTATCGTGCTCTCTGTGTGTGAGTTTTATCGTGCTCTGTGTGTGGGAGTTTTATCGTGCTCTCTGTGTGTGAGTTTTATCGTGCTCTCTGTGTGTGAGTTTTATCGTGCTCTGTGTGTGAGTTTTATCGTGCTCTGTGTGTGTGTGAGTTTTATCGTGCTCTCTGTGTGTGAGTTTTATCGTGCTCTGTGTGTGTGAGTTTTATCGTGCTCTCTGTGTGTGTGAGTTTTATCGTGCTCTGTGTGTGTGTGAGTTTTATCGTGCTCTCTGTGTGTGAGTTTTATCGTGCTCTGTGTGTGTGAGTTTTATCGTGCTCTCTGTGTGTGTGAGTTTTATCGTGCTCTCTGTGTGTGTGAGTTTTATCGTGCTCTGTGTGTGTGAGTTTTATCGTGCTCTCTGTGTGTGAGTTTTATCGTGCTCTCTGTGTGTGAGTTTTATCGTGCTCTGTGTGTGTGTGTTTTATCGTGCTCTCTGTGTGTGTGAGTTTTATCGTGCTCTCTGTGTGTGTGAGTTTTATCGTGCTCTGTGTGTGTGAGTTTTATCGTGCTCTGTGTGTGTGAGTTTTATCGTGCTCTCTGTGTGTGAGTTTTATCGTGCTCTCTGTGTGTGAGTTTTATCGTGCTCTGTGTGTGTGAGTTTTATCGTGCTCTGTGTGTGTGTGAGTTTTATCGTGCTCTGTGTGTGTGAGTTTTATCGTGCTCTCTGTGTGTGTGAGTTTTATCGTGCTCTCTGTGTGTGTGAGTTTTATCGTGCTCTCTGTGTGTGAGTTTTATCGTGCTCTCTGTGTGTGAGTTTTATCGTGCTCTGTGTGTGTGAGTTTTATCGTGCTCTCTGTGTGTGTGAGTTTTATCGTGCTCTGTGTGTGAGTTTTATCGTGCTCTCTGTGTGTGAGTTTTATCGTGCTCTGTGTGTGTGAGTTTTATCGTGCTCTGTGTGTGTGAGTTTTATCGTGCTCTCTGTGTGTGTGAGTTTTATCGTGCTCTCTGTGTGTGAGTTTTATCGTGCTCTCTGTGTGTGAGTTTTATCGTGCTCTGTGTGTGTGAGTTTTATCGTGCTCTGTGTGTGTGAGTTTTATCGTGCTCTCTGTGTGTGTGAGTTTTATCGTGCTCTCTGTGTGTGAGTTTTATCGTGCTCTCTGTGTGTGAGTTTTATCGTGCTCTGTGTGTGTGAGTTTTATCGTGCTCTCTGTGGGTGAGTTGTATCGCACGGAAAGCTGCATGCAGTAAAATTGAAATCAACATCTTTACATTTGCTTCAGCAAGTACATCATTGCCCATCCCCATCCCCGCTGTGTACCCATATCACTGAAATCCACTCACCTCCCTGTTCATCCAACATGACCAGAGTCCTGATCCCAGCATCTTTGCTCTGTGATAAGAAAAAGAATGTTAAGAGCGACGGAATGGGGAATTATTCAGAACTAAACAAGTGATTTACTAGCTCTTCCCCGTATATCAGTAATTCAATCTGTTTGACAGAGATAGATAGGTTCTTGATCAATAAGGGGATCAGGGGTTGTGGGGAGAAGGCAGGAGAATGGGGATGAGAAAATATCAGCCATGATTGAATAGCGGAGCAGACTCGATGGGCCGAGTGGCCTAATTCTGCTCCTATGTCTTATGGTCTTATTTAATCGATTCCTGATAAACATATAACCAATATTATAGATCAGCAACAGGCGTCACAGTGGTACATCGGTTAGCACTGCTGCCTCACAGCGCCAGGGACCCGGGTTCGCTTCCGGCCTCAGGTGACTGTCTGTGTGGAGTTTGCACATTCTCCCCGTGTCTGCGTGCGTTTCCTCCGGGTGCTCCGGTTTCCTCCCACAGTCCAAACATGCGCAGGTTAGGTGGATTGGCCATGATAAATTGTCCCTTAGTGTCCAGGGTTGTGCAGGTTAGGTTACGGAGGAGAGTGCTGGGTGGACGTGGCTAAGATGTGGTTAGGGTCTCCGAAAGGGTGCTCTTTCGGAGAGTCGATGCCAACCTGATGGGCTGAATGCCCTCCTTCTGCACTGTGGGGATATTTACACCTGTTACACACAAACATCAGCTTGAAGTTGCATCTCGACGAACATTAAATTGCCATTAATCTATTTCAATGCATCACAGCTCCTGTAGAAAATATACCCTGCAAAGGTTAAAGGAGTGAGGAACCTCATCAGAGCATCCCAAAATCTTTCACAGCTGAAGAGGTCTTTTTGAAATGTAGTCACCATCGCATTAATTCAGCACGGTATCGCAGTGGTTCGCACTACGGCTTCCCAGTACCAGGGTCCCAGGTTCGATTCCCGGCCTTGGGTTACTGTCCGTGCGGAGTCTGCACGTTCTCCCCGTGTCTGCATGCGTTTCTTCCGGGTGCTCCGGTTTCCTCCCACAAGAACATAGAACATAGAACATTACAGCGCAGTATAGTCCCTTCGGCCCTCGATGTTGCGCCGACCTGTGAAACCACTCAAAAGCCCATCTACACTATTCCCTTATTGTCCATATGTCTATCCAATGACCATTTGAATGCCCTTAGTGTTGGCGAGTCCACTACTGTTGCAGGCAGGGCATTCCACACCCTTACTACTCTCTGAGTAAAGAACCTACCTCTGGCATCTGTCCTATATCTATCTCTCCTCAATTTAAAGCTATGTCCCCTCGTGCTAGACATCACCATCCGAGGAAAAAGGCTCTCACTGTCCACCCTATCCAATCCTCTGATCATCTTGTATGCCTCAATTAAGTCACCTCGTAACCTTCTTTTCTCTAACGAAAACAGCCTCAAGTCCCTCAGCCTTTCCTCATAAGATCTTCCCTCCATACCAGGCAACATTCTGGTAAATCTCCTCTGCACCCTTTCCAATGCTTCCACATTCTTCCTATAATGCGGCGACCAGAATTGCACGCAATACTCCTAATGCGGCCGCACCAGAGTTTTGTACAGCTGCAACATGACCTCATGGCTCCTAAACTCAATCCCTCTACCAATAAAAGCTAACACACCGTACGCCTTCTTAACAACCCTCTCAACCTGGGTGGCAAATTTCAGGGATCTATGTACATGGACACCGAGATCTCTCTGCTCATCCACACTGCCAAGAATCTTACCATTAGCCCAGTACTCTGTCTTCCTGTTATTCCTTCCAAAATGAATCACCTCACACTTTTCTGCATTAAATTCCATTTGCCACCTCTCAGCCCAGCGCTGCAGCTTATCTATGTCCCTCTGTAACTTGTAACATCCTTCCGCACTGTCCACAACTCCACCGACTTTAGTGTCATCTGCAAATTTCCCGGAAGTCATAGATTTCATAGAATTTACAGTGCAGAAGGAGGCCATTCGGCCCATCGAGTCTGCACCGGCTCTTGGAAAGAGCACCCTACCCAAGCCCACACCACCCTATCCCCATAACCCAGTAACCCCACTCAACCAACACTAAGGGCAATTTTGGACACTAAGGGCAATTTAGCATGGCCAATCCACCTAACCTGCACATCTTTGGACTGTGGGAGGAAGCCGGATCGCTTTCTGACTCCGCACAGAAAGTGATCCAGCCGGGAATCGAACCTGGGACCCTGGAGCTGTGAAGCAATTGCGCTAACCACTATGCTACTGTGCTGCCCCATAATAATCTTTTATTGTCACAAGTTTGAAGTTACTGTGAAAAGCCCCTAGTCACCACATTCCAAAATCTATTTGGGTAAGCCGGTACGGGAATTGAACCCGTGCTGTTGGCTTTGTTCTGCATTACTAACCAGCTGTCTAGCTCACTGAGCTAAACCGGCCCATCTGTTGCAGTGCAAGTCCCGAAAGACGTGCTGTTAGGTAATTTGGACATTCTGAATTCTCCCTCTGTGTACCCGAACAGGCGCCGGAATGTGGCGACTAGGGGCTTTTCACAGTAACTTCATTGCAGCGTTAATGTGAGCCTACTTGTGACAATAAAGATTATTATTACATTATTACTTTGACATTTCACCACACACACTGAGCTTCCTATTGGGCCGCGAGTAAATGTTGGTGAGTGGTGAAAATTCCACCCAATCTACACAGGCTCATTTTGAGCATTAGTGAGTGACTTAAAATCCCTAGTGCAGAAGGAGGCCATTTGGCCCATCGAATCTGCACCAACTCTACCATGAGCAGCCTACCCAGGTCCACCCTTCCGCCCTATCCCCATAACCTCACCTAACCAGCACATCTTTGCACTGTGCGAGGAAACCCACGGGGAGGACGTGCAGACTCCGCACAGTCACCCAAGGCCAGAATTGAACCCGGGTCCCTGGTGCTGCGAGGCAGCAGTGCTAACCACTGTGCCGCCGTGGATGGTCAAACTGGAAGGAATGCAAGGACAATGCGTGAACCTCACGCTGTCTTTCAAAGCATCCTAGCATGATATTTGCCCATCCAGATGTTTAATAAAATGACTTTCTATTCAAAGAGCCTCACTCTTCAGCAGCCCCGGTTCTGTGCGAATTTTAGAAGATTGGGGTTTTAAGATCTGTCCTTGTGGATAATTGGGTGGCCCCTATGATTGGGCACCAATGGCAACACTTGCAGCCACCTCATGTGCAGCAATCCAGAACTTCTCGCAAAGGCCCAGCACATGTTGAAGCTGCAATGCATGCAGCCAACACCATTTTAAAGGTCTTACCCACTCAAATAAATAGCAGCACAAGACAAAAAAATAATTGGCAGGTATTTCACTTGCAGACATCTGTTCAGTAGATTAAACAGGTCCCTTGCTGCAAGTCATACTCGCTCTCCACATGAATAATGGAATAGTAAACACTGACTAAAGTGAACAGCAAACGCAGACCAGAGTAAACACGGACCAGAGTAAACATGGACCAGAGTAAACACAGACCAGAGTAAACACTGACTAAAGTGAACAGCAAACGCAGACCAGAGTAAATACAGACCAGAGTAAACACAGACCAGAGTAAACACAGACCAGAGTAAACACAGACCAGTGTAAACACAGACCAGAGTAAACACTGACTAAAGTGAACAGTAAACGTAGACCAGAGTAAACATGGACCAGTGTAAACACAGACCAGAGGAAACACAGACCAGAGGAAACACAGACCAGAGGAAACACAGACCAGAGTAAACATGGACCAGAGTAAACACAGATCAGAGTAAACACTGACTAAAGTGAACAGTAAACGCAGACCAGAGTAAACACGGACCAGAGTAAACATGGACCAGAGTAAATACAGACCAGAGTAAACACGGACCAGAGGAAACATGGACCAGAGTAAACACAGACCAGAGTAAACATAGGCCAGAGTAAATATGGGCCAGAGTAAATACGGACCATAATAACACAGACCAGAGTAAACACAGATCAGAGTAAACGCAGACCAGAGTAAACACGGACCAGAGTAAACATGGGCCAGAGTAAATACGGACCACAATAGGACAGACCAGAGTAAACACAGATCAGAGTAAACGCAGACCAGAGTAAACATGGGCCAGAGTAAATACAGACCACAATAACACAGACCAGAGTAAACACAGATCAGAGTAAACGCAGACTAGAGTAAACACAGACCAGGGTTAACACGGACCAGAGTAAACATGGACCAGAGTAAACGCAGACTAGAGTAAACACAGACCAGAGTAAACATGGACCAGAGTAAACATGGACCAGAGTAACACAGACCAGAGTAAACACAGACCAGAGTAAACACGGGCTAGAGTTAACATAGAACTGAGTAAACACGGCGAGGGTAAACACAGACAAAAGTAAACCGTAAGCAGAGTAAACACAGACCAGAGTAAATACAGGTCAAAGCAAACATGGACCAAAGTAAACGCAGACGAAAGTAATCACGGAGCAGAGAAACATGGACCAAGTTAAACACGGACCGGAGTAAGCAGAGATCAAAAACGTGAACCACATCCCAGACTGCTGTCAGCAAAGGAGGGCAGCGTCTTTTACACTTCCCCCAGTGTTAGGGAAACAATAAAATCTCATTTGTATCAGAACCAGGAGGAGCTACACGCAGATTGATACGAGCTGTTTGTAACACAGATCCCCTTCAGGTATTTACGGATAAACTGCCCTGCAGGTCCATTGAAGGATAGATTCCCAATGCGGAGACTTGTTCTGAATTAATCTCAAACACACATTTCTAATTTAGAAGTTTGTTGCACAGGAATATTCAGATGATTTCTACAAGTCATCCCGTCTCCAGTGTGAAGAGAGTTTGGTTTGCTAACCTGTGTTAAATATCCAGCAACACAGAGTAACATATTGGGTAATTACCTGCATCTAGAGCTCCATCTGCTGAGGGATGGGGAGAGGAGTCGTAAAAAAAAAAGAGCTCATTCGAAATAAAACCCTCTCCAGGCGTCTCTTCACTTACTTCATGAACTGGAGACATAATCTCAAAAATGTATTTTCCCTGCAAAGTTCCTAATGCTGCCTAATTCAAGAAATGCGGAGATCTCGGAGGGTTGTGTGGCTTGATGTGATTATCCAGATAGGGAGGGGTTTGAATGCAAGACTGAGGATTTTTAAACCGAGGCTTTTCTTGATTGGGAGCCACAGTAGGCGAGTGAGTGAAGGGGTGAATGCGACTTTGGATGAGGTCAGGTTTACAGACGAGTGCAAGGCGAGAATTGGAGTGGTCGAGTCTAGTGGAGGCATGGCTGAGGGCTTTAGCTCAGCTTAGGTTCAACCAGAATGTCAAGGTTGAGAACTGTTGGATCCGCCTCACTCAGTTACCCTGGGGAAGGTTGACACTGGAGCTTGTGACAAGGGCCAAAATCACTGACTTCCGTCTTCCCAATTTGTAACCGGTGGAACATGCAGCGTCCCAATCAAAGAGAGAGGCAGGGCCGACAGAGATGGTGGTGAGGTAGAGCGAGGTGTCAGCAGCATATATGTGTTCCCAGGGCTCAGTGTTGGGATCTTTGCTTTTTCTGATTTATATAGATAGATTGCAAGTGTGTAATGAGGGCAAAATCTCTAAATTTGCAGACAGTACTAAGCTAGGGGCAATAGCGAATTATGAGGATGACGCTGAGTTACGTCTGAGGGACACTGACAAGTTGGCCAAATGGGCAGACATCTGGCAGATGAACTTCAATGCAGCGAAATGTGAGGTAATACATTTTAGTCGAAGAGGACACAATATAGGCTCAATGGTACAACTTTGAGGGGAGTACAGGTGCAGAGGGACCTCTGGGTTCAAGTGCATAATTATCTAAAGGTGGCCAGGCAAGTTGAAACAGGTTGTTAAGAAGGCTTATAGCATCCTTGGGTTTATAAATAGAGGCAGAGAGTGTAAAAGAAAGGGAGTGACGCTGCACCTCTACAAATCATTGGTCGGACCACATTTGGAGTATTGTGTTCAGTTCTGGCCACCTTATTAAAGGTTGTTAAAGCCCTGGAGAGAGTGCAGAGGAGAGTTACCAGAACGAAGAGGAGGAATTTCTTCACCCAAAGGATTGTGAATCTGTGGAATTCCCTGCCCAGTGAAGCAATTGAGGCTACCTCGTTAAATGTTTCTCCGGCAAAGATAGATTTGTGAACAGTAAAGGAATTAAGGATTATGGTGAGCGGGAGGGTAAGTGGAGCTGAGTCCACAGAAAGGTCAGCCATGATCTCATTGAATGGCGGAGCAGGCTCGAGGGGCCAGATGGCCGACTCCTGCTCCTAGTTCTTATGTTCTTATGATACCAGGAATGAGGAATTTTAGATACAAGGAAAGATGGGGGAAATGGGGCTTGTTCTCCTTGGAGCAGAGAAGATTAAGGGGTGACCTTATTGAGGTGTTCAATATTCTGAACAATTTTGACAGGGGAAAGAAAGATATTCTGTTTCCACTAGTTGGTACGTCAGTGACTAGGGGGGGGGGTCACAATTTCAAGATGGTCAACGAGGGAGCGAGGGGTGAGGTGAAAAGAAACCTCTTTACTCAGAGAGCTGTTGGGGTTTGGAATGCGCTGCCTGGGAGAGGGGTGGTCGGGGGGAGGGGGGGGGGGGGGATTCCATAGGAGGTTTCAAAAGGGAGCTGAATATATATTTGAAAGTGTTGAATTTAGACGGCTACGGAGATAGGGCTGGGGAATGGGACTAGCTAGGTTGCTCTTTCGGGAGCCGGTGCAGACACGATGGGCCGAATGTCCTCCTTCTGTGCTGTAAATGACGAACAAACAAATGTGAAAGCTAACCTGGTGTTTTCAGATGATATCAACAAGTTGTATGTCGATGAGAAATAGGAGGGGTCGGATCCGTGGGGCGTACCAGGCATAATGTGGGAGCAGGAAGAGAAATGACTGCAGATGATTTGCTGGCTATGATTAGCTAGACACAATGGAAGCAGAGGGGAGCAGCTTCACCCAGCTGGATGGCAATGGAGAGGTGTTGGAGGAGGATGGTATGGTCGAGCACGTCAAAGGCTGCAGATGGATGAAGGGGGGATAGTTTGTCATAGTTACAATCACACACGGTGCCATTTATAACCTTGACAAGGGCAGTTCCTGTGCTTTGATCAACTCAGATTTGGGAGTCGACGGTCTCAAGTACATAACGTCAAGAGTCTTATCCGTCAGGTTTCCATGTGGCCTCCCTCCAATGGCCAGCGCTCCTCTGCATATTACACAGCGATGCACATATAGGGTGGGTTTGCAATGGGAAATGTGGCACCAAGCCATAACGACCAAGAGTTTGAAATAAGAGTTTGTCAACAGACTCAGTAACTAAGATGTAGGGTTGGCTGGTGGACAGGGTGTGCCCAGAGAGGAGCATGCTCGTAGGAACTGATGGTCAAGAAACTAAGGCCCAGATTGCCGCACAGAGGGAAGGGCCCCTTGCCTAAGCCAAGGGGTCACGCCCCCCCCCCCCCCCGAATTCAACATCCACCAATTTCATCCGGGGTGGGGGGGGGGGTCTGAGAGGAGGGGGGAGTAGACCTATTTCTCACACCCCTGGTTCACAGAGACAGGAGCGTAATTAAAAATGCTGCAGTTTTAAACCTGCTGATGCCTTGACTCGGGAGCCGTTTTCGTTACCCCAGTTTCTGAAACACGACTCATGAACTTTAGACATTTGAGGGAAAGGTCTAAATATGGCAAAGTTCTTTGAAGAGATCAGGTATCGTTTTGGAGAGGTTCAGACACCCATTTGGGATTGTTAACAGTAGACATGAATGTGCATAAAGGCAGGGTAAACTCTTTGGAACTGTCGGGCGTTCAGGTCATTTAACTCACCTGCCCTTTAAAATTTTGAAAATAAAACAGCCTGCTGGGACTCCGAGTTGAAATATATCAGTGTTGGCAATGTTAGTAGATGTTTGTTGACGAAAGCCTATCATTATAGGATTAGTGCTGCTTGACTGTCTCCACAACTATCATTACCACAGTGGGGGACATGTAAATTCACAGTTTGATTGACAGTCCAGCTGGTTATAACTGGGTTATAACCTATCTTGATCTGGGGCTACAAATAAAAATGTTTGCTTTTATAAGGGATTAAGTACTTCAAGAAAATGCTTGTTTTTAAAAATTTAAATATTTTAAATATTTGACGGGATGTCCTATGGTGCTACGTCCCAGCCAGAGATTCCGGGTTCAAGTCCCACTCAAGGACTTGATGGTGGTATTTTCGGGCAGCACGGTAGCGCAGTGGTTAGCACAATTGCTTCACAGCTCCAGGGTCCCAGGTTCGATTCCTGGCTTGGGTCACTGTCTGTGCGGAGTCTGCACATCCTCCCCGTGTGTGCGTGGGTTTCCTCCGGGTGCTCCGGTTTCCTACCACAGCCCAAAGATGTGCAGGTTAGGTGGATTGGCCGTGATAAATTGCCCTTTGTGTCCAAAATTGGCCTTAGTGTTGGGTGGGGTTACTGGGTTATTGGGATAGGGTGGAAGTGTGGGCTTGTGTAGGCTGCTCTTTCCAAGAGCTGGTGCAGACTCGATGGGCCGAATGGCCTCCTTCTGCACTGTAAATTCTATGATTCTATTCATAACGGGGCTAAACAGGTTGGGTATCAACTTGCAAATCATCTCAGCATACAGCAATGACAGGCGGTAAGAGATCCCTAGTTGGCTACGTGATGTTGCAAAATAGGGAGCCTCTTCCATCACTACGCATAGCGTCAGACTACAAAGCATGGCGGCACGGTAGCACAGTGGTTAGCACTGTTTCTTCACAGTGCCTGGGTCCCAGGTTCGATTCCGGCTTGGGTGACTGTCTGTGCGGAGTCTGCACGTTCTCCCCGTGTCTGCGTGGGTTTCCTCCGGGCGCTCCGGTTTCCTCCCACAGTCCAAAGACCTGCTGTTAGGTGAATTGGACATTCTGAATTCTCCCTGTGTACCTGAACAGGCGCCGGAATGTGGCGACTAGGGGATTTTCACAGTAACTTCATTGCAGTGCTAATGGAGGCCTACTTGTGACGATAATAAAAATGATTATTGTGCAAAAATGTCTGCTGCCACAACTGGGACTCCTTGGGGGGGCTGGGGGGCTCAGTTGACGGGCCGGGCCGGTGTGGATCAGATTAGCACCGACAGTTGAGCACCTGTCCCAGATGGGGTGCATTTTGGGATCTTTCTGCTTGCCCCCGCACAGCCTCGTGGTGGTGATGTGGGTCAGACCTGCCTTCGGGCACAGAAGTCAAGGAGAAGACAAAGTACTTGAAGGGGTTTAAACGTATTGAATGGGCTTTTATCGACGAGCATGTTTGTTGTTAATGTAGCAAAGTTTGCAATAGACACTTAGGCCTGGATTCTCACCTCAGAACACAGAACATACAGTGCAGAAGGAGGCCATTCGGCCCACCGAGTCTGCACCGACCCACTTAAGCCCTCACTTCCCCGTAACCCAATAACCCCTCCTGACCATTTTGGTCACTAAGGGCAATTTATCAAGGCCAATCCACCTAGCCTGCACGTCTTTGGACTGTGGGAGGAAACCGGAGCCCCCGGAGGAAACCCACGCAGACACGGGGAGAACGTGCAGGCTCCGCACAGACAGTGACCCAGCCGGGAATCGAACCTGGGACCCTGGCGCTGTGAAGCCACCGTGCTAGCCACTTGTGCTACCGTGCTGCCCATTAGCATCTTGACGTGGAGTCCCTCTGGCATTCTGAAAATGGCAGATGAACCCAGAAATCACAAGTCATTTTCGCGGTGGTGACAATGGTGGGGGGGGGAAGGATTCACGTTTATCACGTGTGTGTTCCACGGAGGCAGCTGGCCATTTAAATCATGAGCTGCCTCCTGTCGAGTCTGATTTTGGTAGCCAGGAGTTTGCAACACAAAATGTGCAGAGTACACCTGGTAAGAGAAGATCTGAACTTTGTACATTTCATTGCATAGCCAAGGCACACCTTTCCAGAGAGTACCATTAAGAAATGGGTGTTTATAAATGGGTGTATTGTTATGGGTGAGGCGTTGTCAGAACCCCAAAATGTATCATGGAGTTCAATCAAACTCCCCCTTTAATGTATTTGTTGCTTTTCCGAGCACACGGCTTGTTCCCTCGGTGTGGGATTACAATTATGGACACGTGGGTTTTTAAACACAAAACAATGTTTATTCCATGAACTCAACTTAACATCTTAAATAAACATTGGATCCCTTAACACCCTTACAACAGTAAATAATTCCTCAAAATGTTCCTTCACTTCCAAGAATCACATTAGGTTAAAGGCTTTACTATTATGAGTTTAAATCACCCAAATGATCCAGAGATAGTCTTTCATGGCAGAGATCACAGCAAATCCAGCTCACTGCAAGACACAGACACTCCCCAAGCTCTTTTCCTCCAAACTGCAACTAAAAACTGCAAAATGGCTGATCTAAAGCCCAGCTCCACCCACACTCTGACATCACTGCATTTTCTTAAAGGTACATTGCGTAAACATCCATTTCTTAAAGGCATTCTCACATGACACCTCCCCCCAAGAAAAAAAAAACTATCAACTGCAAGATGGTTTCATTTTTCATTTTTGCACCATCCACTAAGAAATATACACGGTAAATATGCCTTTTCGTTTAAAAAAAAACAACGCATGCAAACAGGTATAATAATATAGTCCATTTTTCTTTGTTCTTCTTCCTCCAACCGAAAACCTTCTCAATTGATCATATTCGTGACAAAGCATCGGCTATCACATTTTCCCGTCCTGCCACATGTACTATTTTAAAATGAAATGGCTGTAACAACAAACACCAGTGAAACAGCCTTGCATTGTTATTCCGGAATCGCTCCAAAAACGTCAAATAATTACGATCAGTATATATAATGGTGCCAGACAGATTGCTGGTCAGATAAACGTGAAAATGTTGCAAAGCCAGCACCAAACTCAAAGTCTCCTTCTCAATCGTCGAAGACTTTTTCTGGTGAGAATTAAATTTCTTTGAATAATAACCAACTGGCCGTTCTAGCCCTTCGTCGTCGTCTTGTAGAAGCACCTCACCTACGCCCACATCGCTCGCATCAACAGCCACTTTGAATGGTTTGGTATAATTTGGGATGACTAACACAGGAGCAGTGGCTAACACAACCTTCAGGCCGTCAAATGCCTGTTGACACTCCGCTGTCCACTGGAATTTGTTACGCTTCTTGAGCAAGTCCGTCAGTGGAGCGACCACACTGCTAAAATTTGGTACACATTTCCGGTAAAATCCACTCATACCAAGAAATTGCATTATTTCCCGTCGGGCCGAGGGTATCGGAAACTCCCCAACAACTTTTGTTTTCATATCCCGTGGGACCAGTCGACCCAGTCCGATTGTATGGCCAAGGAAAATGACTTGGGCTTTTCCAAATTCACCTTTGGCTAGGTTTATCACCAAACCCGCCTCCTGAAGTCGATCGAATAACTCCCTCAGATGTTTTAAATGTTCTTTCCATGTCTGGCTGAAAACTACCAGATCGTCTATGTATACCGCACAATGGGGTCATCCTGAAACAACTTTGTTAGTTAACCGTTGAAATATGGCTGGGGCGTTTTCATGCCAAATGGCATAACTTTGAATTGGTATATACCATCTGGAGTCACAAAAGCTGGAATCTCCTTCGCCCTTTCAGATAAAGCTACCTGCCAGTAACCTTTCAGTAAATCCAATTTGGAAATAAAAGCAGATTGTCCCACTTTCTTAATGCAATCCTCCAAACGTGGGATAGGATAAGAGTCCGTTCTTGTAACTGCATCCACCTATCGATAGTCCACACACAACCGCTGGGTACCGTCTGGTTTAGGCACCATCACTATGGGTGAGCTCCATTGGCTGCAACCCATTTCAATTATGCCATTTTTAAGCATACTCTCAATCTCTCTGTTAACCTGTGCCAATTTTAAAGGATTAAGTCTACATGGATGTTGTTTGATAGGAACAGCATTTCCCACATCTACATCAGATATTTCCCAATTTATCTCTACAAACTTGCCCATGTGATATCAATAACTCTTTCAGGTCAGTTCGTTTTTCCTCTGGAAGGTAACAACAATTCATCCCAATTTTTAAGAACATCCTCATTTTCCAATTTAATTTGAGGTATGTCAAATTCACAGTCATCTGGATTTGGTTCGTCACTTTGAGTTAGAATCATTAAAACCTCCTTTTTCTCTCCTTCCCTTTCAAAGTAACTTTTAAGCATATTCACATGACACACTCGGTGAGTCTTCCTTCTATCTGGTGTTTTTACCACAATTCACCTCACTTAATTTCCTTTCAATCTGATACGGTCCACAAAATCTAGCTATTAAAGGCTCACCTACCACTGGTAACAACACTAAAACTTTATCCCCACTGGCAAAACTACGAACTTTGGATTTCTTGTCCGCTACCCGTTTCATCACATTTTGTGCAACTTTCAAATGTTGTCTAGCCAATTCACCTGCTCTATTTAATCGTTGCCTAAAATTTGACACGTAATCCAATAGGGTAATTTCCGATTTCTCACCCACCAATTTTTCCTTAATCAATTTAAGTGGTCCTCTTCCCTCATGACCAAAAATTAGTTCAAAAGGACTAAATTTGGTAGACTCATCAGGTTTATGTTTGCCTTAATTGTAAACAATACGAATGGAATTCCTTTATCCCAATCCTCTGGATAATCTTGACAATACGCCCCAACATTGTCTTTAATATCTGATGCCACCTTTCTAACACTCCCTGCGATTCTGGATGGTACGCAGTCGATTTAAATTGTTTTGTTCCTGAGCTATCCATAACTTCTTTGAATAACTTTGAAGTAAAATTTGATCCTTGATCCAATTGAATTCCTGTGGGTTGTCCATATCTAGTAAAGAATTTAAGTAATTCCTCCACAATCCTTTTAGATGTAATATTACGTACTGGAATGGCCTCTGGAAACCTAGCAGACACATCCATTATAGTCAAAAGATATTGATTCCCACTTTTTGTTTTAGGAAACGGTCCTACACAATCAATTATGACCCTCGTAAAAGGTTCCTCAAATGCTGGAATGGGTATTAAGGGCACTGGTTTTATCATTGCTTGAGGTTTCCCTATCACTTGACAGGTGTGACATGATTGACAAAATTTAACTACATCTTTATGTAGTCCAGGCCAATAAAAATGTTTCTGGATTTTAGCTTGAGTTTTCCTTATTCCTAAGTGACCTCCCACTGGTACCTCCTGTGCAACTCGCAACACCTCCTTTCTATACCCAACTGGCATACTACTTGATGAACTTCTGCCCATTTTTCATCTGCCTGCATATGTACAGGTCTCCATTATCTCATCAAGACATCATTTTAACGGTAATAACACTCTGGTATACTCTCAGATTCCTCTTCCGTATATGCTTTCTGATATATCCGTTTTATTTCTACATCTTTCTGTTGTAACTCCGCCAATTTTCCTCAACTAAAAATATCCGCCTCATCCTCCACCTGTTCTTGTTCTTTTTCAACCATCTGATCAAAAATCGTTTCTGATAATTGCACTTCAACTTAATCTTCACTCTTTGATTTCTCCTCTTGTCTTAACTGTGACTTTGCGACATTGTTACAACACAATCCGAAAAAATCCCAGGATATTCGTCCTTCAACCCTTCAGTTGTCTCATTTTCCACTGGCTTATCAACCACAGTAGGCATCACTCCCACCTGAGATCCAGCTGTATCATTACCCAAGATAAACTGTATTCCTGGACAAGATAGTTTCTCTATTACTCCTACTACCACTTCACCACTCTTCACTGGACTTTCCAACCTTATCTTATATAATGGAACGCTACTCCTCTCACCCTGAATTCCACATATCATCACCTTTTCTGGCAACATTATTCCCAAACTGCATAATTCCTCATCTCTTACATTAAAGATTGACTAGTCCCTGTATCTCTTAAAATTGTGACTTCTTTACCTGCTCCTCCTGATAGACATGAGTAAACTTTACCCACACAAGTAAATTCTTTAAATACATCTGGCACCTTCTTAACAATTACTTCTTGAACAGGCTGTACAATCGTTTGCACCTCCTTCGCTTCCCTTGGGCTTTCCTTTACCACTCTAACAAACCCCACTGTCTTATCCTGTTTTCCCACATCAGCCTTTCCAGTGCATTTCTTCAACCACCAACACTGTGACTTTACATGGCCTAGTTTATTACAGTTAAAACATCTGAAACTTTTCATTTCTTTTCCACCCTCCTAGATTTCTTTTTTAATCGGAGGTACACTCTCTTTATTGTCTCCCATCAGATCACCTTTACCTTTACCACTTGAGTATTTCTCATGTCCCCAGTTTCTATCCCTCACCGACTGAAACTGATGTCGGAAACCAATCTTTGATTCATGAACTAATTCATAATCATCTGCCATTTCCGCTGCTAATCTCGCAGTTTTAACCCTATGTTCTTCCACATGAGTTCTCATTACATCAGGAATTAAATTTTTAAACTCCTCCAAAAGTATAATTTCCCTGAGAGCTTCATACGTTTGGTCTATTTTCAAAGCCCTTATCCGCCTATCAAAATTACTCTGTTTGAGCCTTTCAAACTCCATGTATGTAATTCTTTTCTTAAATTTCTAAACCTTTGTCTGTAAGCTTCAGGCACTAGCTCATATGCTCTTGAGATGGATTTCTTCACCTCCTCATACGTTCCAGATACCTCCTCCGGTAGTGATGCAAACACTTCACTAGCCCTACCTACCAGCTTTGTTTGAATCAGTAGTACCCACATGTCCTGTGGCCATTGCATTTGTTTAGCTACCTTCTCAAATGAAATGAAAAAGGCTTCTACGTCCTTCTCATCAAACCTTGGCAATGCTTGGACATATTTAAATAGATCCCCACCCCGACTTCGACTATGACGCTCTATCTCATTATCCTCATCCATCTCCTCCAACTGTACGTGTCCCTTTGCGTCTGCCAATTTTAACTGATTTTCAATGTTCAGAGCCATTTTCCGAAGTTCAAACTCTCTCTCTTTTTCTCTTTCCTCTCTATCTCTTTCTTTGTTTCTTTCTTCTCTCTCCTTTTCTTTTTCCTCTCTATCTCTTTCTCTTTCTTTTTCCGCTCACACTCTTTCGTATTCAAGCCGCTTTAATTCTTTTTGATGTTCCATTTGTTTAATTTGCAACTGAATTTTTGCCACTTCCCATGAGTCAAACTCTATCTCACGCAACTTTAAATGCTTAACCACCGCCATAATTACCTCATCTTTTCGTATGTTGTCAGGTAATGTTAACTGCAATGTTTTTTGCCAGACCCAACAATCTGCTTTTCGTTTCTGTCCGTAAAGTACTGCGTGTGACAGTCTCCACCCCCAAAAACTTCTGAGCCTCTGAAAGAGCCATTGTCCACAACACACTCCCCACTTAAACTAAAATACCACACCGGATAAACAACAATCCTTCACTGTCTTTAAGTTCACAAAAACCAATCCGATAGATAGACTTTTATCTCCCTCGAGCCCCCAATTGTTATGAGCAAGGCGTTTTCAGAACCCCAAAATGTATCATGGAGTTCAACCAACCTCTCCCTTTAATGTATTTGTTGCTTTTCCGAGCACACGGCTTGTTCCCTAGGTGTGGGATTACAATTATGGACACGTGGGTTTTTAAACACAAAACACTGTTTATTCCATGAACTCAACTTAACATCTTAAATAAACATTGGATCGCTTAACACCCTTACAACAGTAAATAATTTCTCAAAATGTTCCTTCACTTCCAAGAGACTTAACACCTTTAAACAGAATCACATCAGGTTAAAGGCTTTACTATTATGAGTTTAAATGATCCAGAGATAGTCTTTCATGGCAGAGATCACAGCAAATCCAGCTCACTGCAAACACAGACACTCCCCAAGCTCTTTTTTGCAAAACTGCAAAATGGCTGATCTAAAGCCCAGCTCCACCCACACTCTGACATCACTGCGTTTTCTGAAAGGTACATTGCGCAAACATCCATTTCTTAAAGGCGCTCTCACATGGCAGTGTATATAAATATCTGTAGTGAGAGTACCTTTAAGAAATGGGTGTTTATTACTGCAGTGATGTGAGAGAGTGGGTGGAGCTGGGCTGTCTGTCAGCTTTTTACTTTCATTTTTGAGCAGGCTGCAGGGTGTGTTTTAGTTTAGTTTTCAGTGTCGAAGCTGAAGCCAGACAGAGCAGCTGTACTGCTGTTCTCTCTGCCATGAATTCGGAATTATAAATGTTTTCAGTAGTCAATGTAAACCTAATGTGCTTCTGTTAAAAGGTGTTTCTTTGTCTGGATGTTGTTTGGGAAGTTATTAAGGATTACTTAGTGTTGTATTCTTTGGGGGTTGTATTTGAATTGATGGTTGCTAAGATGTTCACTGTGTGTTTCAAAAAGGTTAACTTGAGTTCATAGAATAAACATTGTTTTGCTTTAAAAAATACTTTTCCATTTCTGCTGTACCACACCTGTCCGTATGCTCCCCATACCACCATCTATTAACCGTTGTGGGTCAGGTGAACTCCATGATACACTTTGGGGTTCTCTAAACCCTGGCCCATAACAAGAGACACGATACTCCTTTGGATATGGTCCCAGGACACCTCTGGTGGAGGTCAGGTGCCCTCTCAGGGAGGTAAGGTGCCTTTTGGATTTTTTAGATGTAGCAAAAAAATGTGCGTAAAAAGTGCATAATCTCATCACTGTCCAGTTCACGGGTGCTGTCAACAGGCTGATAAGGTAGTCAAGAGGAACTGTCAAAAGCACCTGTCAAAGGGAACCATGAAACTGACAAGGCATTTAAAAATCCTGCCCTTTACACGGTTGAAAGAAGTGCCCAGTGCTCACAAAAAAATCATTGTTTGCTCTTTAACTCTGTCTGTTGACATAAACTGGAGGGCTTCCATGACTGGATTACTGTTGCATGAATGGCTTCACAACCATCTATTATCACAGTTGGGTGCTTGCCATTTCACAGTTTGATTGACGGCTACAAGCGGTTGTAGACTCTTTGAAGTGGGACTATGAATTCCAATGCTTGTTGTTTTCAAGCTTTATGTATCTGAAGGAATGTAAGTGTAGTAATTGTGTTTATGTGAATGGGAATGCTTTTTTTAATCAATATAGTGAAGCCTGAACTTTATTGTATCTCATCTCCGTAGGGGTCATGAAGACTGTCCATGGTGGATACTGGATGATTTGGCATTGGAGATGAGGCATGAGTTGACACTAAATTGGCATGAATGATGTGTGGGGCCATGGGGGGTGGGAAGTGGGGCATTTGTTGGCATGGTGATTGGAGGCATGAGGTAGTATGGATGTAATGTGTGTGGTTTGAGGGCCTTTATTGTTTTTATCTTCACTGCAATGAAGTCCTAGCGCACGGAGGCGGGCGTCTTAAATAGCCAGTGCCTGAGGCAACATCCGCACTGTTTCCGGGGGGGGGGGGAACAGGCTGCCTCCAGTAGCAACCCCTCCCCCCTTTCACCCCATGGCAGAGTCTAAATTCAATCATCCTGGGATCCAGAGAATCTCAATGGTGCAGGAGGCCATTCGGCCCATCGAGTCTTCACCAGCCCCCTGAAATAGCACCCTACATAGGCCCACCCCACTCGCCCTATTCCCCATAACCCAACCTAACCTGCACATCTTTGGACTGTGGGAGGAAACCGGGGCACCCGGCGGAGACCCACGCACACACGGGGAGAACGTGCAAACTCTACACAGATAGTCCCTGGCGCTGTGAGGCAGCAGTGCTAACCACTGTGCCACCGTGCCGTTTTGCCCGGGTCTGGTTTGGGTCTGCGGAACATCCTAGTCAATTATGAATTAGGCCACAACTTCGAGGGTAGTGGAAAATCATTGAGCTATCTCCAGTTTTCCTAATTTTCCAAAGTACCGGTGGAAGATTAGTAGGATATTGAGTAAGGGAGGTCACTTTTCCTTGGGTGAGTCGGTGCCTATGATAACCGCAACCACTCGCAGATATGGACCAACATTGGGGGAACATTCCCTTCCCAACCTAAACTGTTAAGTAATTGCCCACTGATATAGCGCCGGACAATTTCATCCCTGCGGGTTAATCCGGGTCTGTCCGCTTATTTTGGGGTTCAGATGACAAGTCCTGGATGTTTATATTTCTAGCTTCTGTGCAGATGAGGACCAAAGCTTTGCATTAACCTGCCAAGAACACTCTACAAGCTCTGTTCATTATCTTCTTTGTAAGACGCTCGCTGCCTGTGGTGACACAGACTTAGCTGCAGCTTGACTGCGAAACGCACCCATTTTATCCCGAATTCTATAAATTTGGAAACATGCCAACCGCCCCATCTGTGGTGTGTTTCTGACTGGAAGAGCACATTCTGTTCGCTTTGAGATGGAGGCAGACGGCTGCAGAGCTGCTTTGAACAGAGGAGAGGATTGTCAGTGATGACGGAACACAAATCCATCGGAACTCTCAAAGGGCGATTACCCAACGTGTACTTGGTGAGTCAGGGCCCATTTGCAGAGTTAAGAGGACAGATTTGAGCTGAGGGACTGAATTGGAGAGCAAAGAGCCAGCACAGGGAATGGGCTGAATAGCCTCAATTCTGTAACATTCTATAATTCCAGGCCAGAACGTCAATGCGCTGGCTACAACAAAACGATGAAGAGTACTGGCACTCGACCGTTTCAGATCATAGCCTCTGCCCCCCATTTATTTGGACAGCAGCCCACGCTAATAATTCTGTTATTCCCGCAATAACCCTTACGCGGCCCACGGGGGTTCACTAATCGATCTCTCCGTGGGACGCGCGCAATACGAGCTCCCCCGCGAGTGGGCTCGTCGCCTTGCTGTGGAATAAAGCCGGCCCGGATGGGGACCGGGATTCCGGGACCCATTGTGTGTATGCCGCCGTGGCGGCCATTTTCTTTGACCCGATTTGGAGGCCAAATCGCTGAGTGTCTTTAAGGCAGAGACAATAATCTTTATTGTCACAAAGAGGCTTACATTAACACTGCAATGAAGTTACTGTTAAAAGTCCCTAGTCCGGCGCCTGTTCGGGTTCACAGAAGGAAAATTCAGAATGTCCAATCCAGCTAACAAGCATGTCTTTCGGGGCTTGTGGGAGGAAACCGGAGCACCCGGAGGAGACCCAGGCAGACACAGGGTAGAACGTGCAGACTCCGCACAGACAGTGACCCAAACCGGGAATCGAACCCGGCGCTGTGAAGCAACAGTGCTACTACTACCCACTGTGCTACCTAGGTTCTTGATTAATTATGGGGAGAAGGCAGGAGAATGGGGATGAAAAACATATCAGCCATGACCGAATGGCGGAGCAGACTCGATGGGCCGAGTGGCCTAATTGTACTCCTCTGTCTTATAGACAAAACTTACGCTTACTTGTCTTCTCTGGTCCCCTGGGTCTTCATAATTCCCGTTTACGCTTCCTCCACCAATCTTTGGAACATAGATCCCTCTTGCTGCCCGCTTTACCACAGGGATTCCATTTTGTTCATTCCTCCCTTTACCAGCCTCCACACTGGCTACACCTCTCTGGCTTTTGTATCTCTGACTGAAAAGTGAACTCTGTCTCCCCCTCCATAGGGTGTTACCTGGCCTGTTGATTACTTCCAGTATTACGGTAAGGCCCCTGTGCTCCAGGTACGGGGGTAGATCCCTGCCTGCTGGCTCCGCCCAGTAGGCGGAGTATAAATGTGTGTGCTCTCCGAGCTGCAGCCATTTTGGCAGCAGCTGAGGGAGGCTCCACATCTCTGCGTAATAAAGCCTCGATTACTCTCTGCTCTCGTCTCGCCGTAATTGATAGAGCATCACACAGGCTGCTGTCTGCAGGAGCCACGGCACCATCGTCATTCTCGTTCCTCACACTGTAGATCGCTGCTTCGGGCTTTTTTTGTCCATATTCTCACCGGGAGCTGTGTCTGCAGAATGTGGGCCAGGGCTTGGCGCAGCCCAGGGGATTTGCAGAAACAAATAAACGCTTGAACATAACTTCCAGTGCGCAGGTCCCTTGCATTATCCAAGAGAAGCTATATTCCCGTGCCCCCCGCTCCTGCTATCTCTACATCCCCTGCGGTCCCTCTGCTATTTCATTCTGGCCTCTTCCTTATCACCGATTTGCCTCATCCAGGACTGGCTGCTGTGTCCTCAGCTGCCTCGCCGTACCTCCTTGTAAAAGGTAAAGTCGCCACAGTCCCAGGCGACCACAGGCTGCTTTCCCCTGTGAGGGGGGAGAGCTGACCGGTGGTGATTTAACCCGAGGGTCACCACACCTCAGACCAGGGGCAAGTTTGAGGAGGAATAACCTCTTGTCGTCAAGAAAGAATTGTCAGTGTAATAACGAATGGGAGCGGTTTACTTACGAACCGATTACACAGAGGGCTGGATTCTCCGTTTCAGGGACGATGTTGCCACGCCGGGGTAAAAACGGTGGGGTTTTACTCCTGAAAATCCTCGAGAAAAGTGACACGAATTCCTCGCCCTGCAGGGGTCTAGCAGGGACGCGGAGTGAATCTGGCAGCTTTCGCTGCAGATGCGGGCCCCCCGCACTTCCGGGTCAGAGCCTGCAGCAGCGGCGCTGAGCTCCACGGCGGACTCGGACCACCGAGGTAGACCCCCCCCCCCCCCCCCCCCCCCGATCAGCCGCGCACCCCGACCCTCAGACCCCGCACAAACATTCCCCAGCCGCCTATTAACAATGATACTCTCATGAATGAAATGAAACCAACATCATATGAAGTATCTACAAGTGAAATTTCAATCTGAGAAACACCCCGGCTCTGAGCTTCTGATGATGACACTGGAGTTGGACAGCAATGTTATGGCTGTGATGCAGAGTCTCGATGTTTGGCCTCGAGATTCTGTAACAGACAGCACGTAATAGCAGCGTTGTGTCGGCTGATGGGCTTCACCAATTAAAAGCTTCCCCTGTCACTAAATCGAACGCGTCTCCCCTGCCCGCCAGTGGCACTTGGGTAGCACAGTGGTTAGCACTGTTGCTTCACAGCTTCAGGGTCCCGGGTTCGATCCCCGGCCTTGGGTCACTGTCTGCGCGGAGTCTGCACGTTCCCCCCCGTGTCTGCGTGGGTTTCCTCTGGGTGCTCCGGTTTCCTCCCGAAAGACGTGCCTGTTGGGTGGATTGGACATTCTGAATTCTCCCTCGGTGCACCCGAACAGGCGCCGGAATGTGGCGACTGGGGGCTTTTCACAGTAACCTCACTGCCGTGTTAATGTAACCCTACTTGTGACACGAATAAAGATTATTATTAATTTTAATTATGGTCCCGTGGGACGCAGCAGAAAGGGAGAAAGTGGAAGTGGTGTAACTTTCCCATTACACTATCGGGAACGTTATGCTGTTTACAAAACCGCCCGACATGTTGGGCGTAATTTGATGAAAACAAAGTGTGACTTTGGGCGCGTTTGGCGGGGTGTATCACGACAGCCGCGCTGGCGAGACCGCGGACCATATTTAACGGGATTCAGTGCCACCCGTGCAGCCTGCCCCTTCACTCAAATGGCCGTGGGTTTCCTCCGGGTGCTCCGGTTTCCTCCCACTGTCCAAGGATGTGCAGGTTAGGTGGATTGGCCGTGATAAATTGCCCCTTAGTGTCCAAAGTTGGAGTGGGTTAGGGTGGGGCAGTGGGTCGAGTTAGTCTGCCCTTTCCGAGGGTCGGTGTAGACTCAATGGGCCGAATAGCCTCCTTCTGCACTGTAGTGATTCTATGGTTAGAACAGATGTACTTTCTCAAAGGTGAACAGCTGGAAACAAAGGGGTTCCAAACAGACTCGAGAATCTCCTAACACATACCATTAACATATTCTGTTCATGAGCACAGCAAATTATCCAACAGGTTTTGTATCTGGAGGATTACAACATAAGGGGGCAGATGTTATGCCGCAGCTTTCCAAAGCTGGGCCACATCTGGAGCAATTCCAGGTACCACACCGTCGGAAGAGGATTTGGCCTCAGGTGAGTTGCAGTTTAGATTTACCTGAATGGAATTTCAAGGAGCGATTACACAAACGAAGGTTGCATTTCCTGTGAAGTTAGAATGGGGATTTCATCAAAACGTCCAAGGCATTAACAGAAACTGACAGGTTAGAAAGAGTGAAGTTACCAATGCCCGGCGAATGTCTTGGAAATATATCGGCCGTTCCTTCACTGTCGCTGGGTCAAAGTCCTGGGACCCTCTCCCTAACAGCACTGTGGGTGCACCTACACCTCAGGGACTGCAGAGGTCCAAGAAGGCAGCTCACTACCACTTTCCGAAGGGCAATTAGGGATGGGCAATAGGTTCTGGCCAAGCCAGCCACTCCCACATCCCAAGAATTCATTTTAACTATTTCTTGGACGAGAGGTCATGATGTAAAAATCAGAGACAAGGCCGGCACGGTGGTTAGCACTACTGCCTCACTGCGCCAGAGATCCAGGTTCAATTCCGGCCTTGGGTGACTGTGTGGAGTCTGCACGTTCTCCCCGTGTCTGCGTGGGTTTCCCCCGGGCGCTCCGGTTTCCTCCCACATTCCAAAGATGAGCAGCTTAGGTGGATTGACCATGCTAAATTGCCCCTTAGTGTCCAGGGATGTGCAGGTTAGGTGGGGTTACGGGGATAGGGCGGGGGGGGGGGGGGGGGGGGGGCGGGGGGGGGGGGTGGAAAGTGGGTAGAGCGCTCTTTCAGAGGGTCGGTGCTGACTTGATGGGCCGAATGGCCTGTTTCTGCACTGTAGCAATTCTATGGTTCTCTGATAGGCCAATTTTTAATGATATATCTATGACTGCTAGTTTTTTGTTCACCACATGGGGCGATATGGAGTAACGGTGGGTCGATGGTATTGGCTCAAATATGAGCCACAACCTCACTGAACGATGGAATTGGCTTGAGAGGTAAATGGCCTCCTCTCGTTCCTGGAAAGGTACTGGGGCGAAGAGGGTTCGATTAAAAGGACAGGTCGGATGAAAGGCATGCGTTGCCTTTGAGAGCAAAAGACAAAGAAGCGATTTGACTGAACGACCAAAGGATTGAATAGGGAAAACAAAAGACAGAAATTATTCCTCCAGCGCAGGCAGAACAAAGGAAAATCATCACGAAACCAGAGTTCGGGGTTTGATGTCAGGACTTTCTCCACGCAGAGGGGAATGGAAATCCACCCCCCCCCCCCCCCCCCCCTCACTAACACCCAAAAAAAAACTATTCAGGGTGGGGATGAATTGAAAATTTCAACGTTAAGATTGGTACACTGTAATGTTCTCTGTGTACACGGAGGCCGATGTCTTTGTGGTTGGAGTGGTCAGAGAACATACGGCTTTGTAAATGAACAAACTGTTTATTCATTAACTAAAACACTAAAGGGCTTCTATGATGTCTGCTGTGATTACAGTTGGTTATGACAGCTAAATACAAACAACCAAAATTAACTAGTATTGATTACTGTTGACTCAGCAGCTGCCCGATATGCGACTGGACTCTGTGCCTGCAGTCCAGGTTCTGACTCCCATGTGGGTGTCTTCCAGTAAGGTTCTCCCGTCGCCACGCCACCTGTGGTCGGATGTTAGAACACATCCTGTCTCACATGTTGGTGTCGTCCAGTAACATTCTCCTGTCGCCACGCCACCTGTGGTCGGATGTAAGAACACATCCTGTCTCCCATGTGGGTGTCTTCCAGTAACGTTCTCCTGTCGCCACGCCACCTGTGGTCGGATGTTAGAACACATCCTGTCTCACATGTTGGTGTCTTCCAGTAACGTTCTCCCATCGCCGCGCCACCTGTGATCGGATGTTAGAACACATCCTGTCTCACATGTTGGTGTCTTCCAGTAACGTTCTCCCATCGCCGCGCCACCTGTGGTCGGATGTTAGAACACATCCTGTCGCCCATGTGGGGTCTTGAGCAGCTGAACGGCCTTTGCTTCTTTTTATCTTCTCGACTCCCACTGCAACTGTGTGGGCTGAACACACAGCCAGACACATCACACGCACTCAATGGTTACTCGCAGCAGCGTCTTGTTGCAATCTTGAAATGAAGAATTCCCCTGTCTGCACTCACCCGAACTGCGCTGACAGGCGCAGACCCGCCGGCCAGAGAATACACCCTCGGTTCCTCGGCTGCCTGCATTTCTGCTCATTAACGGGATCAGATTGCGGGGATCGTGAATACACGCTGACAGTCAGCTCAAAACATTGTCCCGTTGCTCCTCAAAGACGCACACTGCCAGCAAAAAACAAGATTACGGAATCGAGCAGGCATTTTGAAAGGCTCACAATTATCTCGCTCCTTATCACAGCTCTCAGAGATGTTCAAAGCACTTCACATTCAATTCATTACATTGAAGTGCAAGTCGCTACTGGTATGTCGGCAAACACATCAATAATTCTGCGCACAACATTCGTCCACAGACAGTAATGGGACGGGTGACCAATTAGTCTACCGTTGGCCTAGTTAGCTGAGAGGAGGTTTGTGGCATAAGAACGAATGCTATCCCCGATCTGCACAGCCCACTTGTCCAGGATGGTAGGCCTCTGGTTCAACATTTCATTTTAAGGCTATCGGCACTCCCTCAGCACTACCCTGCTTAGAGCGGAAATCAAAGCCAGAAACTCCTGGCTCTTTGAAGACTCATTCTATTGGAGATGGGTATCATAGATTACATAGAATTTACAGTGCTGAAGGAGGCCATTCGGCCCATCGAGTCTGCACCGGCTCTTGGCAAGAGCACCCTACCCAAGGTCCACACCTCCACCCTATCCCCATAACCCAGGAACCCCACCTAATCCCCATAATCCAGTAACCCCACCCAACTCTAAGGGCAATTTCGGACACTATGGACAATTTAGCATGGCCAATCCACCTAACCCGCACATCTTTGGACTGTGGGAGGAAACCGGAGCACCCGGAGGAAACCCACGCAGACACGGGGAGTATGTGCAGACTCCGCACAGACAGTCATCCAAGCCGGGAATCGAACCTGGGACCCTGGAGCTGTGAAGCAATTGTGCTATCCACCATGCTACCGTGCTGCCCTATCGTTAACAACTTTGCCCATCCCTAGACACCCTTCGAGCTGTCTTCTCGAGCAGCCGCCATCCATCTGGTGACGGTGGGCTGTTCAGAAGGGAGTTCCAACGTTTTGGCCCAGCCGTAGTGAATGACCTGGAGGGGGCGCCGTTCCCATGCACCTGCTGCCCTTGGTGGGGAGAGGCTGCGGGTGGCTTCAGTGGGTGGTTCGATTCAGTGGGTGGAAAAGTGACCAATTCAATTCAATGCAGAGCAGTGCGAGGTTAGGCATTTTGGGAGACCAACAGAGCAAGAGAATTATCATTAAACAGGAGCCTATTGAGAGGGGTGGAGGAAGTGAGAGCTTTGGGAGTGGCATGTCCACAGGCCCCTGAAGGTGGCAGGACAGAGGGACAAGGAGGTTACAGGAAGCATATCGAATTCTTTCCATTATTGGGCGAGGGACTGAATACAAAGACAGGGATGTATTGCTGGAACCGTATAAAGCACTGACTAGGCCTCAGCTGGAATTCTGCGTACAGTTCTGGTCACCACATAACAGGAAGGGCATCATATCCCCGGAGAGAGTGCAGAGGAGGTTTATGAGAATGTTGCTTGAAAATGGCAGCGACGAGTTAGTCAGTTACGAGGGGGGGACAAGTTCAAGGTGAGGGGCGGGAGGTTTAGGGGGGGATTTGAGGAAAAGCTTTTTTACCCAGAGGGTGGTGAGGGTCTGGAACGCACTGCCTGGGAGGGTGGGAGAGGCGGGTCTGGAACGCACTGCCTGGGAGGGTGGGAGAGGCGGGTCTGGAACGCGCTGCCTGGGAGGGTGGGAGAGGCGGGTCTGGAACGCACTGCCTGGGAGGGTGGGAGAGGCGGGTCTGGAACGCGCTGCCTGGGAGGGTGGGAGAGGCGGGTCTGGAACGCGCTGCCTGGGAGGGTGGGAGAGGTGGGTCTGGAACGCGCTGCCTGGGAGGGTGGGAGAGGCGGGTCTGGAACGCGCTGCCTGGGAGGGTGGGAGAGGCGGGTCTGGAACGCGCTGCCTGGGAGGGTGGGAGAGGCGGGTCTGGAACGCACTGCCTGGGAGGGTGGGAGAGGCGGGTCTGGAACGCGCTGCCTGGGAGGGTGGGAGAGGCGGGTCTGGAACGCGCTGCCTGGGAGGGTGGGAGAGGTGGGTCTGGAACGCGCTGCTTGGGAGGGGGGGGAGAGGCGGGTCTGGAACGCGCTGCCTGGGAGGGTGGGAGAGGCGGGTCTGGAACGCACTGCCTGGGAGGGTGGGAGAGGCGGGTCTGGAACGCGCTGCCTGGGAGGGTGGGAGAGGCGGGTCTGGGACGCGCTGCCTGGGAGGGTGGGAGAGGCGGGTCTGGAACATACTGCCTGGGAGGGTGGGAGAGGCGGGTCTGGAACGCGCTGCCTGGGAGGGTGGGAGAGGCGGGTCTGGAACGCGCTGCCTGGGAGGGTGGGAGAGGCGGGTCTGGAACGCGCTGCCTGGGAGGGTGGGAGAGGCGGGTCTGGAACGCACTGCCTGGGAGGGTGGGAGAGGCGGGTCTGGAACGTGCTGCCTGGGAGGGTGGGAGAGGCGGGTCTGGAACATACTGCCTGGGAGGGTGGGAGAGGCGGGTCTGGAACGCGCTGCCTGGGAGGGTGGGAGAGGCGGGTCTGGAACGCGCAGCCTGGGAGGGTGGGAGAGGCGGGTCTGGAACGCGCTGCCTGGGAGGGTGGGAGAGGCGGGTCTGGAACGCGCTGCCTGGGAGGGTGGGAGAGGCGGGTCTGGAACGCACTGCCTGGGAGGGTGGGAGAGGCTGGTCTGGAACATACTGCCTGGGAGGGTGGGAGAGGCGGGTCTGGAACGCACTGCCTGGGAGGGTGGGAGAGGCGGGTCTGGAACATACTGCCTGGGAGGGTGGGAGAGGCGGGTCTGGAACGCGCTGCCTGGGAGGGTGGGAGAGGCGGGTCTGGAACGCGCTGCCTGGGAGGGTGGGTGAGGCGGGTCTGGAACGCGCTGCCTGGGAGGGTGGGAGAGGCGGGTCTGGAACGCACTGCCTGGGAGGGTGGGAGAGGCGGGTCTGGAACATACTGCCTGGGAGGGTGGGAGAGGCGGGTCTGGAACGCGCTGCCTGGGAGGGTGGGTGAGGCGGGTCTGGAACGCGCTGCCTGGGAGGGTGGGAGAGGCGGGTCTGGAACGCACTGCCTGGGAGGGTGGGAGAGGCGGGTCTGGAACGCGCTGCCTGGGAGGGTGGGTGAGGCGGGTCTGGAACGCGCTGCCTGGGAGGGTGGGTGAGGCGGGTCTGGAACGCACTGCCTGGGAGGGTGGGAGAGGCGGGTCTGGAGCGCACTGCCTGGGAGGGTGGGAGAGGCGGGTCTGGAACGCGCTGCCTGGGAGGGTGGGTGAGGCGGGTCTGGAACGCGCTGCCTGGGAGGGTGGGAGAGGCGGGTCTGGAACGCGCTGCCTGGGAGGGTGGGAGAGGCGGGTCTGGAACGCGCTGCCTGGGAGGGTGGGAGAGGCGGGTCTGGAACGCGCTGCCTGGGAGGGTGGGAGAGGCGGGTCTGGAACGCGCTGCCTGGGAGGGTGGGAGAGGCGGGTCTGGAACGCGCTGCCTGGGAGGGTGGGTGAGGCGGGTCTGGAACGCGCTGCCTGGGAGGGTGGGAGAGGCGGGTCTGGAACGCGCTGCCTGGGAGGGTGGGAGAGGCGGGTCTGGAACGCACTGCCTGGGAGGGTGGGAGAGGCGGATCTGGAACGCGCTGCCTGGGAGGGTGGGAGAGGCGGGTCTGGAACGCGCTGCCTGGGAGGGTGGGAGAGGCGGGTCTGGAACGCGCTGCCTGGGAGGGTGGGAGAGGCGGGTCTGGAATGCGCTGCCTGGGAGGGTGGGAGAGGCGGGTCTGGAACGCGCTGCCTGGGAGGGTGGGAGAGGCGGGTCTGGAACGCGCTGCCTGGGAGGGTGGGAGAGGCGGGTCTGGAACGCGCTGCCTGGGAGGGTGGGAGAGGCGGGTCGCCTCACATCCTTTACAAAGTACCTGGATGAGCGCTGGGCACGTCACAACATTGAAGTGCTGGCAAATGGGATTAGGTAGTTAGGTCAGGTGTTTCCCATGCGATGGTGCAGACTCGATGGGCCGAAGGGTCTCTTCTGCGCTGTATTATTCTGAGGAGAGATAGGATAGGCTCGGATTATGTTCATTAGAACAGAGGAGGTGGAGGGGTGACCTGATTGAGGTACAAAATTATGAGGGGCCCGGGCAGGGTGTTCCAGAAAGACTTGTTCCCCCTAACTGGGGGGTCAATTCTCCAGGGGCCACAGCGATAAAAGGTGGTTGGCAGAAGGATTAGAGGGGAGATTAGGAAAAACATTGTCACCCGTAAGGCGGTCAGGGTCTGGAATTTGCTGCCCAGGTTGGTGGTTGAGGTAGAAACCCTCAACTCATCTCAAAGATACCTGGATCCATGTCTGAAGGACTGTAACCTGCCAGACTACGGCCCCGGGCAGGGAGGTGGCATTGGACTGGGCGGCTGGTGTTTTTCAGCCATTCGGCTGAATGGCCTCCTTCGGTGCCGTAACATTTCTACGGTTTGGGTGATGCCGTTGAAGAACCTCAAAGGTGAGATTATTACTGAGGCAGTTACTTCTCTGATCACCAGAACTATTTACATTACAGTTCAACCTTCAATAGCACCTCACAAACCGCGAGTCCAAAGGGGTCTTTCGGAGGCAAAGGAAGGCACCGGGGGTCCTGACCATCATTTTACTCTCCCTGTGGGTAGGGGGGTCTCTCAGTCCACAGTTCAGGTATCAACTTGTGTGGTAATCACCACTGTTGTATATATTAGGAGATGTGTGGTAAGGCCCCTGTACTACAGGTACGGGGGTAGATCCCTGCCTGCTGGCTCCGCCCAGTAGGCGGAGTATAACTATGTGTGCTCCCTATACAGCAGCCATTTCACCAGCTGCTGTAGGAGGCCACACATCTTAGAGTATAAAGCCTCAGTTGTATTCAACTCTCTTCTCTGTGCAATTGATCGTGCATCAATTTATTACTCTAAAGTAATTCAGAAGATGGACCTCCGCATCAAGCCGATCGCCTGCTGCCGGATCCGCAAACAGGCAACGCCAAAAAGGACCTTGATCATCGGCGAGCCTGTTCCGAAGCTCACATCAGGTCTGCACCAGACCCAATTCCGGAAGCTCAGGAGATTCAGATCCTCTACACGCAGCTGAGCTCCGACGTCTCTCCGCTTATCCAGGACGCGCCGAACTACGCTGCAGCCATGGCACTACTGAAAGAGAATTACGCCCAGCAGACGAACACGCTCTTCGCCAGACACGTATTCTCTACTCGCAGTCAACTCCCTGGTGAGTCCGTAAAAGATTTCTGGCGTGCTTTAATTCCCCTGGTCAGAGACTGTGACTGTCAGGCCGTCACGGCCACGGAACATTCGAACCTCCTCACGCGGGACGCTTTCGTTCCGGGGATAGGGTCAGACCTCATACGTCAGCGACTTTTAGAGGGAGCCACGCTCGATCCTCGCAGCAACAAAAAAACTGGCGCTATCGATGACGGTCGCCTCGCGCAATATTCAGGCCTACACCCCCAGCCGTGTGGCCGACCCCTCCTACACATCGTGGACTCCGCAGACGGCCGCCCCACCGGGGGCCTCACCCAGTCAATATGCCTGTGCCACGCGCCAGCCAGCCAACCCCGAGGGCCCCCGATGTTACTTCTGCGGGCAACAGAAACACCCCCTCCAACGCTGCCCGGCCCGCACTGCCTTTTGCAAGGCCTGCGGCAAGAAGGGGCACTTTGCTGCGGTGTGCCAGGCCCACTCAGTCACCGCTATTGCCCCGACCCCCCTCGCGTACGGACAATGGGCGCCGCCATCTTCCCCGTCTCGGACCTCGTGCGGCCCATGGGCGTCGCCATGTTCTCCCCCTCAGACCACGAGTGGCCAGTGGGCACCACTATCTTCTCCCCCTCAGACCCCGTGTGGCCAGTGGGCGCCGCTATCTTCTCCCCCTCAGACCACGTGCGGTCCGTTGGCGCCGCCATCTTGTCTTCCCCACGGCACATGGGCACCACCATTGTTCCAGGACCCGTGCCCCCCGGGCACCCCATCGTTTGACACCAGCCACGACTCGCCTTGGTCACGATCGACCAGTCTCGCCGCACAATCTAGCCACCGCCTCGACAAGCATGAAGATCGATGGGCACGAGATATCTTGCCTGCTGGACTCCGGGAGGACCGGGAGGTTGCAAACCCGTCGCCACCAGGCGCAGACGGTACAGCGCCCAGGACAGGACCTTCATCAGGTCCAAGGTCCAGCGACTGCTGCGGGAAGGCATCATCGAGGCCAGCAACAGCCCCTGGAGAGCCCAAGGGTAGTGGTGAACACTGGGGAGAAACACACAATGGTCGTGGACTACAGCCAGACCATCAACAGGTACACGCAGCTCGACGCGTACCCCCTCCCACACATCTGATATGGTCAATCAGATTGCGCAGTACCGGGTCTTCTCAACCGTAGACCTCAAATCCGCCTACCACCAGCTCCCCATCCGTAAAGCGGACCACCCATACACCGCCTTCGAGGCAGATGGCCGCCTCTGCCATTTTCTCAGGGTTCCCTTTGGCGTCACCAATGGGGTCTCGGTTTTCCAACGGGAAATGGACCGAATGGTTGACCGGTACGGGCTGCGGGCCACCTTCCCGTACCTGGTCAATGTCACCATCTGCGGCCACGATCAGCAGGACCACGATGCCAACCTTGCCAAATTTCTCCACACCGCCACTCTCCTCAACCTAACCTACAACAAGGAGAAGTGTGTGTTCGGCACGAACCGCTTAGCCATCCTCGGCTATGTGGTCCAGAACAGAGTTCTGGGGCCCGATCCTGACCTCATGTCCCCCTCATGGAACTCCCCCTCCCCCACTGCCCCAAGGCCCTCAAAAGTTGCCTGGGGTTCTTTTCTTACTACGCCCAGTGGGTCCCAAATTACGCGGACAAGGCCCGCCCACTCATCCAGTCCACCCTTTTCCCCCTGACGGCCGAGGCTCACCAGGCCTTCAACCGTATTAGAGCCGATATCGCCAAGGCCGCGATGCACGCAGTAGATGAGACGATGCCCTTTCAAGTGGAGAGCGACGGCTGGCCGCCATCCTCAACCAGGTAGGCAGGCCCGTGGCATTCTTTTCCCGCACCCTTCATGCCTCTGAAATTCGGCACTCCTCCGTCGAAAAAGAGGCCCAAGCTATCGTTGAAGCTGTGCGACATTGGAGGCATTACCTGGCCAGCAGGAGATTCACTCTCCTCACTGACCAACGGTCGGTTGCCTTCATGTTCAATAACACACAGCGGGGCAAGATCAAGAATGCTAAAATCTTGATGTGGAGGATCGAGCTCTCCACCTACAACTACGAGATTTTGTATCGCCCCGTCAAGCTCAACGAGCCCCCAGATGCCCTGTCCCGAGGTACATGTGCCAGCGCACAGGAGGCCCGACTCCGGACCGTGCTCGATAACCTTTGTCACCCGGGAGTCACCCGGTTCTTCCACTTCATCAAGGCCCGCAATCTGCCCTACTCCGTCGAGGAAGTCAGGGCAATCACCAGGGACTGCCAGGTCTGCGCGGAGTGCAAAACGCACTTCTACCGGCCGGACCGTGCGCGCCTGGTGAAGGCCTCCCGCCCCTTTGAACGCCTCAGCGTGGATTTTAAAGGGCCCCTCCCCTCCACCGACCGTAACACGTACGTCCTCAGTGTGGTCGATGAATATTCCAGATTCCCCTTCACCATCCCATGCCCCGGTATGACGTCTGCCACCGTCATCAAAGCCCTCAACACCATCTTCGCTCTGTTCAGCTTCCCCGCCTATGTCCACAGTGACAGGGGTTCCTCATTCATGACTGATGAGCTGCGTCAGTTCCTGCTCAGCAGGGGTATCGCCTCGAGCAGGATGACCAGCTATAACCCCCGGGGAAACGGGCAGGTGGAGAGGGAGAATGGGACGGTCTGGAGGGCCGTCCAGCTGGCCCTAGGGTCCAGAAATCTCCCGGCCTCCCGCTGGCAGGAGGTCCTCCCCGATGCACTTCACTCCATTCGGTCGCTCCTATGCACTGCAACTAATGACACCCCCCATGAACGTCTCTTTGCCTTCCCCAGGAAGTCCACATCCGGGGTGTCGCTCCCGGCTTGGCTCGCAGCTCCAGGACCCGTGTTCCTCCGGAAGCACGTCCGACTCCACAAGGCATTAATTGAGAGGGTACAGCTACTCCACGCCTCAGGGACCTGGCACCAGCTGGTTCCACACACACCCCCCTCCCCCGGCGCCACCCCCCCCCCTCCCCCGGCGCACCCAGTCGCAACCCCCACCCCAGGACAATCCGTCCTCCCCCTGCCCACGCCCGAGGATGAGGAGGATTTCGGCACGCTCCCGGAGTCACCGAGGACCAAACCAACACCGGAATGGCCGCCACCACTGCGGCCCTCCCAACGGCAAATCAAGGCCCCGGACCGGCTAAACCTATAATTGGTTCGGGACTATCAAGACACCTTGTACTGGACTTCAGAAATCATTTTTTTTTCCGCTTCTGTATATTAAACTTGCTCTCTATATACTTCTCCACCACCCCTGCCGGACTCAATTTTAACAGGGGGTGAATGTGGTAATCACCACTGTTGTATATATTAGGAGATGTGTGGTAAGGCCCTGTACTACAGGTACGGGGGTAGTCCCTGCATGCTGGCTCCGCCCAGTAGGCGGAGTATAAATATCTGTGCTCCGTATACAGCAGCCATTTCGCCGGCTGCTGTGGGAGGTCACACATCTTAGAGTAATAAAGCCTCAGCTGTATTCAACTCCCGTCTCTGTGCAATTGATCGTCAATCGACTTGCTGGTCTCTGGACTTTTATCAAAGAAAAGAAGCTGGACTTGAACTAAAGGGCACTTAGTTTTTTTCACTGCGGTACAGTGACGGCGGTCTGTTAACCTAACTTGCTCTGATTAGGAGTGATTTTTTTTTTTCTCTTCTTGAAAGAAGAAGCTGGACTTGAACTCAGGGACTCTGGGCTCTCAGAGCTTTTGTGTGGCGGCGGTTTGTTAAATTATCCTGTACTGTAATGTTATATCCAATACTGTTTGCAGACGGGGCAGGGAGCGGGGGCTGGAGGGCGCACTGTGTAGGGTGTTTGTGGGAGATTGCATCGGGGGGGGGGGGTGGGGGTAGAGAGAGGGGCCCCGCAAAGGGGGCCCCGCGCTTGGTACCTTCGGGGAGATCGGGGCCTCCGATAGGGGGATGGGCTAGGGGCTGGTCAGGGGGACATGGAAGGGCACAGTGAGAGGCTTCCATGGGTCCTTGGTGTGTGGGGGGAGGGCCCGGGCGGGAGACAGACAGGCGCCAAGGGCAGGGGTCAGCGTAGCTAGCGTAGGTCAGGGGGGCACCAGGGAGAGTAGGAGGAGGGGCGGGCTAGGGCCAGGCGCGGGGCTGGCCTGGCAGGTCAGGCCTCGGGGGGTGGGGGAGGTTAGGGGGGGGGGGCAGACGGGAAGGGGAGCAGAGGAGACTTAAGGGGCAAGGGGGGGGGGGGGTGTCGAGGGACCCCCTGAGGGAGACAGTCGCTTGCAGACTCTCGGGGAGCGATGCAGGAAAACGACAGCAGCAGCACCCGAGGGGGGGAGGGTTAGAGCCGCGTTAGTTTAGTTGAACACGTGGGGCAGGGCAAGCAGAGCTGACCGGGGAAGTGCTTTATTAACATATTTATTCTTTCCCACTGTTTGTTTTCACTATGTTAAGGCCCTTTGCAGAGGCCCTGTGATCTCTCTGGAAATGGTACAAATTTGTTTTCAATCATTTTTTTTTTAAACTTGCTGGTCTCTGGGGGCTTAACACATAAAAAATATCTACTGCCATGAATCATAGAATCATTGGGCTGAATTTTACCATTAACGGGGATTGCAGTTTCCATCATCCCGCTTCCATGTCCTCTCTCTGATGGTGGGAACGGTGCCAGATGTTTCCCGTGGAGGCAATGCCCCCCTTCCTCCCCGCCGCCCCGCTTCTTCGAGCTGCAGTCCCAGCATTGGCCACTGCTCTCAGTGGTGCTGCTGAGCTGCTTCACCGCCTCGATGGTAAACATTTAGTTGCTTTGTTGCCAGCAGGATGTGGCCCTGGGTTCCACTGACCACGGAAATGGGGTTACCGCCCCGCCCACGGAAATGGGGTTACCCCCCCCGCCCACAGAAATGGGGTTACCCCCCACCCACGGAAATGGGGTTACCCCCCCACCCACGGAAATGGGGTTACCCCCCCCACCCACGGAAATGGGGTTACCCCCCCACCCACGGAAATGGGGTTACCCCCCACCCGCCCCACATCCTCGCCCCACCCCTGCCGCTTTCGGTGGGGCCCCCCGAGTCACAGAATATCACAGAACAAAAGGAGGCCATTCGGCCCATCGAGACCTGCACTGGCTCTTTCAAAGTTAGCCACACGCCCCTGCTCTTTCCCCATATCACTGCCATTTTTACTCCTTTGTCCAATTCAGTTTTGAAGGCAAATTTAAACCTGTCCGTCATCGCAATAGATTCCAAATCCTAACCATACAAGAGGTTTCTCGTATGTCATCTCTGGGTTATTCTGTCAACCGCCTTAAAACTGTGCCCTCTGTCGAAACCTTGCCTGACTTCAGACACGTCTTCGTAATCTCTTTGTAGCCTTCTGCTCACGACCCCAGTTTCCAAAGTCTATCCACACAGGTGTAATCCCTCAGCTCCAGAACAATTCATGTGAATCTCTTCAGTAACCTCTCCGAAACCTTAAATGAGATGAAAATCGCTTATTGTCACAAGTAGGCTTCAAATGAAGTGACTGTGAAAAGCCCCTAGTCGCCACATTCCGGCGCCTGTTCGGGGAGGCCGGTACGGGAATTGAACCGTGCTGCTGACCTGCCTTGGTCTGCTTTCAAAGCCAGCGATTTAGCCCTGTGCTAAACCAGCCCCCTTCCTAAAGTGTGATGCCCAGAATTGGTCATGATATTCCAGTTGAACGAGTGTTGAACGCAGGTTTCGTTAAAAACTCCTGATTAAAACCGAGGACATTGAATGGTCTATGACCACCGACCCATGGCCCACGAACCTTCCAAAAGAGAATCAAATGTAGGAAAACCTCATCTTTTCTGCCACACCACACAATCACTGCACTGGGGAGTTGCTGGTGAGCGGATGGTGCTGAAACCAGACAAGCGGTCACGCTATTAGAAAGCCATTAGACAGCGCAAAGGCCTGAGCAACAATGTGGGGATAGCACTACTCCCAGCCAATGTCTGGGTCTCTCCTCGAACATTCTCTCTCACCCACTGTCACCCGGTGCCTGGCGCCCGCTGTGGCCCGGTGGTAGTAGGTCTACCTCTGAGATGTGGGCCCCAGACGCACGCGGGGGACTTGAGCACAAAGGCTAGGCTGGCACTCCCGGGTGCAGTGGGGGTGCTGCAGGGTTGGTGGCGCTGTCTCTTGAATGTTATTTATAAAAAAAAAAATTTAGAGTACTCAATTATTTTTGACCAATTAAGGGGCAATTTAGCGTGGCCAATCCACCTACCCGGCACATCTTTGGGTTGTGGGGGCGAAACCCACGCAGACACGGGGAGAATCTGCAAACTCCACACGGACAGTGACCCAGAGCCGGGATTGAAACTGGGTCCTCAGCACCGTAGGCAGCAGTGCTAACTTTTGAATGTTATTTTAAACCTCAGTCTGTCCTCTCAGGTAAGTGTAACAGGTTCCGAGGCATATTAATTCCACAGAATCCCTTCGGTGCAGAAGGGGGCCAATCGAGTTTGCACCGATCCTCTGAAACATACCTAGGCCCACTCCCACATCCTATCCCCGTGACCCCACTTAACCTGCACATCTTTGGACACTAAGTGACAATTTAACACGGCCAATCCACCTAACCTGCACATCTTTGGACTGTGGGAGGAAACCGGAGCACCCGGAGGAAACCCACGCACACACGGGGAGGACGTGCAGACACCGCACAGACAGTGACCCAAGCCGGGAATCGAACCTGGGACCCTGGAGCTGTGAGGCAGCAGCGCTAACCACTGTGCCGCCGTTGGAAGAAGAATTAGGGGAGTTCTCCCCACTTTCCGGGCCAGGTTTTACCGTTTGACCAACATCTCTAAAACAACGATCTCGCCATGTATCCCACTATTGGTTGTGGGGACTTGCTGCGCACAAACGAACATTCCCGTCCATCGTAACAATGAGAAAATGTCCATAAGGCCATAAGGTTCCCGTAACAGCCTCCCCGAACAGGCGCCGGAATGTGGAGACTAGGGGCTTTTCACAGTAACTTCATTTGAAGCCTACTTGTGACAATAATCGATTTTCATGTCATTCCATTTCATTTCATTCAAGGCCTTGGGGCAGAATTAGGCCACTCGGCCCACGGGTCAAGTGTATTTAATTGACTGTAACGCGCTTTGTGACAGCCTGAGGTCATCAAAGGCGCTACATAAATGCAAGCATTTCTCCTATTGTTTCTATTTACAACAAGCCTTGTTCTGTAAATTACAGCGGACAATCTGCAGACTCCATTGCGCTGGGCTTGAACGATGTAAAAATAAAACAGATGAAGTTAATAGAACGGAGGTTAATAGAAAGACAGTACAATTGGCGATAAAGATTCAGTCACTGCCTCAAGGCTCTGGGAGAATCCCATAATTATCTCAATTTTTCAGAACTCTTCTGGTGATTACCAAGCAGAAAATCAATCCCGCGCCTCGGACACAAGGGTTTACGAAATCTGTCTGCCGCTGGAGTGGGGAGCAGACAGCTGTTGCGGCAAGATGTTCCGGTGGGACTATTGTCCGTCCTCTGCAGGAAGCGGGGCCAGAAGCAGCCTGGACGTTTTGTCAGAGGCGATGCGCATCGTCAAGTACAGGTCCAAACCTGCCCGGCAGCCCTGCGGATCGTCGAGCTGGCATGCCTGAAGTTTTACTGCCAATGTGCTCTGGCCAGAGAAAATGGAGCCCCTGCCAGGGGCACAGTTTGAATGTTATTTAAATTGCAATCTTGGCTGACACCCAGCTCATGTCAGCTTTCGTTAACATGAAAATGTGTCAGTTTGGACACGCGCTGGACTGTCATTAGAGCAGCTGCCCTCTAACTGGCTCATTTACATCTTTCATTATGCACCTGGAATGCTGACCCCCCCCCCCCCCCCCTGTTACATGGGGCAACTGCAGGCACAGAATGCAGTGCCTCTGTGACTGGCATCGGTCAGGGAGATCCCTGACGACTGCAGAACGGGTGGTTAAGAAGTCAGATGCGAAAATGATGGTCCTCCCGAGGTTTCTTTTTGTGTTCCAGTGCCTTCCAATTATGGTCACCAAGGCCTTTTTTAAGAGGGTAGGTAGGAGCATTATGGGTTTTGTGTGGGCAAACAAGACCCCGAGGGTGAGGAGGGGGGTTTCTGGAGCGTAATAGAGACAGAGGAGGGTTGGCGTTACCGAATCTGGGTGGCTACTACTGGGCAGCCAATGTGGCGATGATCCGTAGGTGGGTGATGGAGGGAGAGGGGGCGGCATGGAAGAGGTTGGAGATGGCGTCCTGCAAAGGAACGAGCCTGGGGGCGCTGGTGACGGCACCGCTGCCGCTCTCGCCGACAAGGTATACCACGAGCCCAGTGGTGGCGGCAACGTTGAAGATCTGGCGACAGTGGAGGCGACACAGGGGTGCGATGGGAGCCTCGGTGTGGTCCCCGATCAGGGGTAACCATCGGTTTGTCCCAGGAAGAATGGACGGGGGGTTTCAGAGCTGGCATCGGGCAGGGATTAGAAGAATGGGGGACCTGTTCATCGATGGGACGTTTGCGAGCTTAGGGGCGCTGGAGGAGAAGTTTGGGCTACCCCCGGGAAATGCTTTCAGATACATGCAAGTGAGGGCGTTTGTGAGGCGACAGGTGAGGGAATTCCTGCTGCTCCCGGCACAGGGAATTCAGGACAGGGTGATTTCGGGTGTATGGGTCGGAGAGGGCAAGGTGGATATACCAGGAGATGAAAGAAGAGGAGGAGGCTCTGGTAAAAGTGCAGAAGGGCAAATGGGAGGAGAAGTTGGGGGAGGAGATTGAGGAGGGGCTATGGGCTGCTGCCCTAAGTAGGGTTAATTCCTCTTCCTCGTGTGCCAGGCTTAGCCTGATACAGTTTAAGGTTGTTCACAGAGCGCATATGACAGGGGCGAGGCTGAGTAGGTTCTTCGGGGTGGAGGACAGATGTGGGAGGTGCTCGGGAAGCCCGGCGAACCATGCCCACATGTTCTGGTCGTGCCCGGCACTGGATGGGTTTTGGAGGGGTGTCGCGAGGACTATGCCTAAGGTGGTGAAAGCCCGGGTCAAGCCGAGTTGGGGATTGGCACTATTTGGAGTGACGGACAAGCCGGGAGTGCAGGAGGCGGAAGAGGCCGGTATCCTGGCCTTTGCGTCCCTGGTAGCCCGGGGGAGGATCTTGCTATTGTGGAAAGACGCGAAGCCCCCCAGTGTGGAAGCCTGGATAAATGACATGGCAGGGGTCATCAAGCTGGAGAGGATAAAGTTTGCCTTGAGAGGGTCTGTGCAAGGGTTCCTCAGGCGGTGGCAACCGTTCCTAGACTATCTCGCGGAGCGTTAGGAGGAGGTCAGCAGCAGCAGCAACCCGGGAGGGGGGAGGGGGGGGGGGGGGGGAGAGAGGGGAGGGGGGGCGTTTCTTTCGGGGGGGGGTAGAAGGGTGGGCGGGGAAAGGGTTTTTTCCTAGGGGCACTTGAAAAAGGAAACACATAAACATATGGGAGAGTCAATATGTGCGGGAGGAACCCACTGTACAAGTTCTGTATTATGTGGGATTGATATGTTTATGGCCTGTTCTGTTACTTTTCTTTTCTTTTCTGTTACGGGGGTGGGGGGGGGGGGGGTTTGAATGGTTGAAAATTTTTGTTGATAAATTCTGAATAAACATTTTTTTTTAAAAGTCAGATGCGATACTTGCCTTCATTGGCCAAGGCGCAGAATATAAGAATAGGGAGGTTATGATGGGGCTGTGTAAAACTCTTGTTAGGTCACAGCTAGAGTACTGGGTGCAGTTCTCGTCGCCACACTATAGGAAGGATGTGATTGCACTGGAGGGGGTGCGGAGGAGATTCACCAGGTCGTTCCTGGGCTGGAGCGTTACAGCTATGGAGAGAGGCTGGTTAGGCCGGGGTTGTTCTCCTTGGAGCAGAGAAGGTTGAGGGGGGACCTGATCGAGGTCCATAAAAGTATGAGGGTCATGGATAGGGTAGATAGGGAGGCTCCTTTTCCTCTTGGTGGAGGGATCAATGACCAGGGGGCAGAGATTTAAGGTGAGGGGCAGGAGAGTTAGAGGGGATTTAAGGAAAAACCTTTTTACCCAGAGGGTGGTGGGAATCTGGAACTCGCTGCCTGAACGGCTGATGGAGGCGGGAACCCTCACAACTATTTAGAAGCATTTAGATGAGCACTTGAAACGTCACAGTATAATAATAATATTAGTGTCACAGTGGACTTACATTAACACTGCAATGAAGTACACCGAGGGAGAATTCAGAATGTTCAATTCACCTAACGAGCACGTCTTCCGGGACTTGTGGGAGGAAACCGGAGCACCCGGAGGAAACCCACGCAGACACGGGGAGTGCAATGGATCAAGCACTGGAAAATGGGGTTAGAATAGATAGGGGGGGGAATTTTCCCCCCCGCGCCGCGTGGGAGAATCGCCGGGGTGCCGCGCGAGTTCCGCCACGCCGCCCCGGTACCCGCACGCGATTCTCCGCCCACCCCGCCCCCAAACCGGCGCGCGAGAATCACGGCTGGCCGCTGGGAGAATCGCCACTTGCTGTTTGTAACGGGCGAGCGGCAATTCTCCGGCCCGGATGGGCTGAGCGGCCTGCCCAACACGATAGGTTCCCCCCCCCCCGGCGCCGTCCACGCCTGGTCGCTGCCGGCGGGAACAGTGCGGGAACGCTGGGGGGGGGGGGTGGCCTGTGGTGGGGGGGGGGGGGTTTCCTGCACCGGGGGGGGGGGGCCTCAAAAGGGGTCTGGCCCGCGATCGGTGCCCACCGATCGGCGGGCCGGCCTCTCTGAAGGAGGACCTCCTTTCCTCCGCCGCCCCGCAAGATCCATCCGACATCTTCTTGGGGGGCGGCCGCGGGGAGGACGGCAACCGCGCATGTACGGGCTGGCGCCGGTCAAACCGCGCATGAGTGGGTTGGCGCCAGTCAGCCTGCGCACGCGCGGGTGATGTCATTTACGCGGCGCCGGCCGCGTCATTTACACGCCGCTGCTTTTACACGGCGCCAAGGCCCGGCGCGCGTAAATGACGCGGCGGCGCTCCTAGTCCCCCGGGGGTGGGAGAATAGGGGGCTGGGAACAGCCTCCGACGCCGGAGTGAAACACTCCGGTTTTCACTCCGGTGTCGGCACTTAGATGGGAGAATTGCGCCCAGGGTGCTTGGGGGCCAGTGCTGACAGGACGGGGCGTTGGGCCAGTGTGCTGTAAAACTCGATGATTCTACAACTCGAGGACCCTGTGAGTCTCGAAGGCTGAACTGGGGCACATTTGTGTTGGAGTCAGACACGGAGACAATCCTCCCGCTGCTGGAAGTTAAGCAATGGTTTCCGCCAGGGATATTGTGGGGGTGGTTTTATTGGCAAATCCCATTGACAAGCAGCGGGAGTAAAGAACCCCGCCGGCAGCGATGACGGGCACACCGCTGGGCGACAGGGGACTCCATCACCTTGTGTCCCTTCTAACCGAGAGCGTGTCGTCCTGTGCCAGAGGGACAAAGAAACTCTTTGCCATTGTATAGCAGTTTACTGGAAACCACCACGCACGGTAGCTCAACTGAATATATTCCACATCAGACTGTAAGCTAACAATTTATTTTACATTCAATAGGTAAACGTACCTTTTACAGGACAGCACGGTGGCGCAGTGGTTAGCACTGCTGCCTCACGGCGTGAGGACCCGGGTTCGATCCCGGCCCCGGGTCACTGTCCGTGTGGAGTTTGCACATTCTCCCCGTGTTAGAACCTAGAACATAGAACAGTACAGCGCAGAACAGGCCCTTCGGCCCTCGATGTTGTGCCGAGCTTTGTCTGAAACCAAGATCAAGCTATCCCACTCCCTGTCATTCTGGTGTGCTCTATGTGCCTATCCAATAACCGCTTGAAAGTTCCTAAAGTGTCCGACTGCACTATGACAGCAGGCAGTCCATTCCACACCCTAACCACTCTCTGAGTAAAGAACCTACCTCGGACATCCCTCCTATATCTCCCACCCCAAACCTTATAGTGTCTGCGTGGGTTTCGCCCCCACAACCCAAAGATGTGCAGGGTAGGTGGATTGGCCGCGCTAAATTGCTCCTGAATTGGAAAAAATAATTGGACACTCCAAATTTATTTTTAAAAACGTAACTGTTATGAATGAACCTTGATATATTTAAGCAACACAAACAGTTCTTCTACTTTTTAAAACTCGGTCCCTCAGAACAGCGGCTCATTCCCAATGTGGTGATGCAAAACCTAGGAGTCACCAGGAAACCTGCTGACTCTGGACAAGGTTCAAACACCCCGAGATAAAACCCCGACTGAGGGTCGGTGAGGGATGGGGTCAGGGGGCAGTGAGGGATGGGGTCAGGGGGCAGTAAGGGATGGGGTCAGGGGGCAGTAAGGGATGGGGTCAGGGGGCACTGAGGGATGGGGTCAGGGGGCAGTGAGGGATGGGGTCAGGGGGCAGTGAGGGATGGGGTCAGGGGGCAGTGAGGGATGGGGTCAAGGAGCAGTGAAGGGTGGGGTCAGGGGGCAGTGAGGGGTGGGGTCAGGGGGAAGTGAGGGATGGGGTCAGGGGGCAGTGAGGGGTGGGGTCAGGGGGCAGTGAGGGATGGGGTCAGGGGGCAGTGAGGGATGGGGTCAGGGGGCAGTGAGGGATGGGGTCAGGGGGCAGTGAGGGATGGGGTCAGGGGGCAGTGAGGGACAGAGGGCAGTGAGGGATGGGGTCAGGGGGCAGTGAGGGATGGGGTCAGGGGGCAGTGAGGGGTGGGGTCAGGGGGCAGTGAGGGGTGGGGACAGGGGGCAGTGAGGGATGGGGTCAGGGGGCAGTGAGGGGTGGGGTCAGGGGGCACTGAGGGATGGGGTCAGGGGGCAGTGAGGGATGGGGTCAGGGGGCAGTGAGGGGTGGGGTCAGGGGGCAGTGAGGGGTGGGGTCAGGGGGCACTGAGGGATGGGGTCAGGGGGCAGTGAGGGATGGGGTCAGGGGGCAGTGAGGGGTGGGGTCAGGGGGCAGTGAGGGTTGGGGTCAGGGGGCAGTGAGGGGTGGGAACAGGGGGCACTGAGGGGTGGGGTCAGGGGGCAGTGAGGGGTGTGTTCAGGGGGCAGTGAGGGGTGGGGACAGGGGGCAGTGAGGGGTGGGGTCAGGGGGCAGTGAGGGATGGGGACAGGGTGACAGGGAGTGAGATAGAATCATGGAATCATAGAATTTACGGGCCAGAAGGAGGCCATTCGGCCCATCAAGTCTGCACCGGCCCTTGGAATGAGCACCCCGCTTATGCCCACACCTCCACCCTATCCCCGTAACCCAGTAACCCCACCCAATCTTTTTTTTAACACTAAGGGGCAATTTATCATGGACAATCCACCTAACCAGCACATCTTTGGACTGTGGTAGGAAACCGGAGCACCCGGAGGAAACCCACGCACACACGGGGAGGACGTGCAGACTCCACACAGACAGTGACCCAAGCTGGAATCGAACCTGGGACCCTGGAGCTGTGAAGCAACTGTGCTAACCACTGTGCCGCCCAATGAGGAATGAATGTTTCTTTTGCAGTTGCAGGACGGGCAGTGGAAGCAGCACCATGAGTAACTTTGCAAATGGATTTGGATAAATACTTTGTCATAATATACACCAGTATATCATGGTGCAGACACACACACTGATGGACACACAGCAAGACCAATCAACACACACAACACCGCAGCTAATCACCAGTTAGAGCACATGCACTATAAAGACAGGGGACATCAGAGTTCCCGCTCTTTCTAGCTGCAGCCTCCCAGTAGGACAGAGCTTACAGCCTGCAGCACAGATCTTTACCATGTGCTGAGTGCATAGACTGGTTAGGACAAGGCATAGGTCTTTAGTTTAATCTAACATCGTGTTAACCCACAGTGCAAGTATGTTCAACAGTTTCTGACTTAATAAAATAATATTGCACTATTTCAAGTGTTGGTGACCTGTGTGTGTTCCACAGATCCAGAGCACCCAACACAACATGATACCAAGAGTTGAGGGATATTAGAACTTCTTAGACCTACCTGCAAGTGATCTGACTTCCACCAGCATACAGCCATCCTGCAAAATGGACAACAACTGCCCACCGCCGCCGCTCCGCATCACCGGCAACCTCGGGGCCAACTGGAAGGTATTCAAACAACGCTTCCAGCTCTTCCTTGAGACCACAGTCAGGGAGGACACCTCGGATACCAGGAAGATTGCTCTCCTCCTATCCACGGCCGGGGACCATGCCATCCACATTTTCAATTCTCTCACCTTTGCGGATGATGAAGATAAAGCAAGGCTCAAGACGGTCCTCCTCAAATTTGACACTCACTGCAGCGTAGAGGTGAATGAAAGTTTCGAGCGCCATGTGTTCCAGCAGCGTTTGCAGGGTAAGGATGAACCTTTCCAGTCCTTTCTCACCCACCTCCGCATCCTTGTGCAGTCCTGTAATTACGGGCCCACCTCCGACTCCATGAAACGCGACCAGATCGTTTTCGGTGTTCAGTCGGACCCCCTACGACAGCAGCTCCTCAAGGTAAAGCAGCTCACCCTAGCGACCGCCATCGAGACCTGCCCTCAGTTCTATAATGTCAGAGATGATCTGGTGGTAGTAGACTGGGTTCTTCTAAAACTGGACCGCATTGTCATCCCGCATAGCATGCGCCAGCTTGTCCTGGAACAGCTACACGAGGGCCACCTTGGCGTGGAAAAGTGCCGCCGACGGGCCCGAGAGGCAGTGTACTGGCCCGGCATTAATGAGGACATCGCCAACACAGTGCTCAACTGCCCCACTTGTCAGCGCTTCCAGCCGGCCCAACCACGTGAGACCCTGCAGCCCCATGAGTTGGTCACGTCACCATGGACCAAGGTGGGCATCGACCTGTTGCACACGCTGGGTAGAGACTATGTCCTGATTGTGGACTGCTTTTCGAATTACCCGGAGGTGATACGGTTGCACAACATCACCTCGTCTGCAGTCATTCGTGCCTGTAAGGCCACCTTTGCTCGACACGGCATCCCGCTCACGGATATGTCGGACAATGCCCCCTGCTTCGCCAGCCAGGAATGGTCCAACTTTGCCAGGCGGTACAATTTTGCCCATGTGACATCCAGTCCTCTGTACCCCCAATCCAACGGCAAAGCGGAGAAGGGAGTACATAGAGTTCATTCATTTCATTCAGAGAGTCAAACGGCTCCTCTGCAAGGCTGCCGATGCTGGGTCCGATTTCTACCTCGCCTTGCTGGCCTATCGCGCCGCCCCACTGTCCACTGGCCTGTCGCCAGCCCAGCTGCTCATGGGTCGCACCCTGAGGACGACGGTGCCGTCCATCCATGTCCCAGACCTCGACCACGTTCCGGTCCTTCGCTGGATGCAGCTGTCTCGTGCACAGCACAAGGCGGCTCATGACTCCCGTGCAGCTGATCTCCCTGCTCTGGCTCCAGATGACAACGTCCGCATCCATCTTCCGGATGGTGGCTGGTCTGCAACCGCTGTGGTCCTTCGGCAGGTGGTCCCCCGCTCGTTCCTGGTTCATCTACCGCATGGCTCCATTCTGCACCACAATCGACGAGCCCTTCGTCTCGTTCCACGCTCGCTACGTGATCCTCCACTGTCGCCTCGCCCTCCTGTTGTCCCTGACCTGGACTATGCAGAGATCCCGGTCACTCTGCATCCTCCTCACTCTGACGCAGTCCAGCCCGCTCCTCAGCCGACGGCTCCCGACCCACCCTTGAGGCGGTCAACCAGAATTCATCGCCCACCTCAGAGACTTAATTTATGAACTTTGCGGACTTATAGACTCTCTGAATTGTTTCGTTGCTTTGTTTGATCGTTTCCCTGGTTTGTATATAGTGTTGATCTCGTTACTCTTGTTGCATACTGCTTCTCTGCACCAGGCACCTTCCCATGTAAATAGCTTAGTTCTCATGTACGTAGTCCTGTAAATATGTCTTCGCGCTCCACACGTAGGAACATTCTCACCACACACTATTTATTGCCACACACATACATTCTTTTATTAAAAGGGGGGATGTCATAATATACACCAGTATATCATGGTGCAGACACACACACTGATGGACACACAGCGGGACCAATCAACACACACAACACCGCAGCCAATCACCAGTTAGAGCACACTCACTATAAAGACAGGGGGCATCAGAGTTCCCGCTCATTCGGGATGCAGCCTCCTAGAAGGACAGAGCTTACAGCCTGCAGAACAGATCTTCACCATGTGCTGAGTGCATAGACTGGTTAGGACAAGGCATAGGTCTTTAGTTGAAACTAACATCGTGTTAACCCACAGTGAAAGTATGTTTAACAGTTTCTAACTTAATAAAATAGTGTTGCACTATTTTAAGTGTTGGTGGCCTGTGTGTGTTCCACGGATCCAGAGCACCCAACTCATCAACCATAACTTCCAGAAAGCGGCAGAAAATGGCCGTTTGAAAAAAGTCACCTTCTTCTTCATTCCCAGGGTCACGTACTGACTCACATCCCATTTGCTGAAAGGTAATGAATAAGGAAGAGAGATTGTTCCCCCACTGGCTTTGTTTTCACTTTTCAGCTGACTGTTCAAGCTGTGAAAGGCTGTGTAAATTATTCACAAACCAGTCAGAACGGCATGAAGACTAATAACTGCAGCTAATCTCAAGTCACCAGTTTCTCCAGATACTTTCTGTGGCCCAGTCCAAAACCTGCAACCTTTAGCAATTTCCAGGCCGTACTTAATATCTTATTGCTGTGCATAGTCTTTGTCCCAGCAGGGAAGGTTAAGGGGAGATTTAATGGAAGAATTAGGATACGATTCTGATTGAGTAGATTCCACTAGCAGGGGGAGGGGAATGTTGATTAACACAGTGAGTTACGATAGGGGAATGTTGATTAACACAGTGAGTTACGATAGGGGAATGTTGATTAACACAGTGAGTTACGATCTGGAATCCTCTCTATACATTAAAGGATTGAGCAGCGCGGGGCACAGAGGGTTAGTGCTGCTGCCTCACAGCGCCAGGATCCTGCATTCAATTTCCGGTTTGGGTCACTGTCTGTGCGGAGTCTGCACGTTCTCCCCGTGTGTGCGTGTGGGTCTCCTCCGGGTGCTCCGGTTTCCTCCCACAGTCCAAAGATGTGCAGTTTAGGTGGATTGGCCGTGATCAATTTGCAGGGATAGGGCGGGGGAATGTGCCAAGGTACAATGCCCTTTCAGGTGGTTTGTGCAGACTCGATGGGCTGAATGGCCTCCTTCTGCACTGTAGGGATTCTATGGATTTAGTGTTTTATACAAGCTCAACATAACCTCCTTGCTCTTGTACTCAATGCCCTTATTAATAAAGCCCAAGATGCTGGGCGCCACGGTAGCACAGTGGTTAGCAATGTTGCTTCACAGTGCCAGGGTCCCAGGTTCGATTCCCGGCTTGGGTCGCTGTCTGTGCGGAATCTGCACGTTCTCCCCGTGTCTGCGTGGGTTTCCTCCGGGTGCTCCGGTTTCCTCCCACAAGTCCCGAAAGACGTGCTGTTAGGTGAATTGGACATTCTGAATTCTCCCTCTGTGTACCCGAACAGGCGCCGGAATGTGGCGACTAGGGGATTTTCACAGTAACTTCATTGCACTGTTAATGTAAGCCTATTTGTGACACTAATAAAGATTATTATTATTATTACTGTTCGCTTTATTAACCCCTGCTCTCTCAACCTATCCTGACACCTTCAATGATTTATGCACACATACATTCAGGGCTCTCTGCTCCTGCATCCCCGGGAGCACTGCACCCTCTATTTAACACTGTCTCTCCATGTTGTTATGGACCAGGGTTTAGAGAACCCCAAAGTGTATCATGGAGTTCACCTGACCCACAACTTTTAATAGATTGTGGTATAGAACATAGAACATTACAGCGCAGTACAGGCCCTTCGGCCCTCGATGTTGCGCCGACCTGTGAAACCACTCGAAAGCCCATCTACACTATTCCCTTATCGTCCATATGTCTATCCAATGACCATTTGAATGCCCTTGGTGTTGGCGAGTCCGCTACTGTTGCAGGCAGGGCATTCCACACCTTTACTACTCTCTGAGTAAAGAACCTACCTCTGACATCTGTCTTATATCTATCTCCCCTCAATTTAAAGCTATGTCCCCTCGTGCTAGACATCACCATCCGAGGAAAAAGGCTCTCACTGTCAACCCTATCCAATCCTCTGATCATCTTGTATGCCTCAATTACGTCACCTCTTAACCTTCTTCTCTCTAACGAAAACAGCCTCAAGTCCCTCAGCCTTCCCTCATAAGATTTTCCCTCCATACCAGGCAACATTCTGGTAAATCTCCTCTGCACCCTTTCCAATGCTTCCACATCCTTCCTATAATGCGGCGACCAGAATTGCACGCAATACTCCAAATGCGGCCGCACCAGAGTTTTGTACAGCTGCAACATGACCTCATGGCTCCTAAACTCAATCCCTCTACCAATAAAAGCTAACACACCGTACGCCTTCTTAACAACCCTCTCAACCTGGGTGGCAAATTTCAGGGATCTATGTACATGGACACCGAGATCTCTCTGCTCATCCACACTGCCAAGAATCTTACCATTAGCCCAGTACTCTGTCTTCCTGTTATTCCTTCCAAAATGAATCACCTCACACTTTTCTGCATTAAACTCCATTTGCCACCTCTCAGCCCAGCGCTGCAGCTTATCTATGTCCCTCTGTAACTTGTAACATCCTTCCGCACTGTCCACAACTCCACCGACTTTAGTGTCATCTGCAAATTTACTCACCCATCCTTCTACGCCCTCCTCCAGGTCATTTATAAAAATGACAAATAGCAGTGGCCCCAAAACAGGTCCTTGTGGTACACCACTAGTAACTGGACTCCAGTCTGAACATTTCCCATCAACTACCACCCTTTGTCTTCTTCCAGCTAGCCAATTTCTGATCCATGCCTCTGTGTTTTCTGCAGTAGCCTACCGTGGGGAACCTTCTCAAACGCGTTACTGAAATCCATATACACCACATCAGCTGCTTTACCCTCATCCACCTGTTTGGTCACCTTCTCAAAGAACTCAATAAGGTTTGTGAGGCACGACCTACCCTTCACAAAACCGTGTTGACTATCTCTAATCAAATTATTCCTTTCCAGATGATTATACATCCTATCTCTTATAAACCTTTCCAAGACTTTGCCCACAACAGAAGTAAGGCTCACTGGTTTATAGTTACCGGGGTTGTCTCTACTCCCCTTCTTGAACAAGGGGACAACATTTGCTCCAGTCTTCTGGCACTATTCCTGTAGACAAAGATGACTTAAAGATCAAAGCCAAAGGCTCAGCAATCTCCTCCCTAGGTATGGGGAGCACCCTCCACCTGTTCTTGTTCTTTTCCAACCATCTGATCAAAAATCGTTTCTGATAATTGCACTTCAACTTCATTTTCACTCTTTGATTTCTCCTCTTGTCTTAACCTGTGACTTTGCGACCTTGTTACTACACAATCCGGAAAAATTCCAGGATATTCATCCTTCAACCCTTCAGTTGACTGATTCTCCACTGGCTTGTCAACCACACTAGGCATCACTCCCACCTGCGATCCAGCTGTATCATTACCCAAGATAAACTATATTCCTGGACAAGATAGTTTATCTATTACTCCTACTGCCACTTCACCACTCTTCACTGGACTTTCCAACCTTACCTTATACAATGGAACGCTACTCCTCTCACCCTGAATTCCACATATCACCACCTTTTCTGGCAACATTCTTCCCAAACTACATAATTCCTCATCTCTTACCATTAAAGATTGACTAGCTCCCGTATCTCTTAAAATTGTGACTTCTTTACCTGCTCCTCCTGATACACAAACACTTCGCGCATGTGCTGATACACATGAGTAAACTTTACCCACACAAGTAAATTCTTTAAATACATCTGGCACCTTTTTAACAATTACTTCTTGAACAGGCTGTACAATCTTTTGCACCTCCTTCGTTTCCCTTGGGCTTTCCTTTACCACTTTAACAAACCCCACTGTCTTATCCTGTTTCACCACATCAGCCTTCCCAGTGCTTTTCTTCAACCTCCAACACTGTGACTTTACATGGCCTAGTTTATTACAGTGAAAACATTTGATACTTTTCATTTCTCTTCCACCCTCCTGGATTTCTTTTTTAATCTGAGGTACACTCTCCTTATTATCTCCCATCGATCACCTTTACCTTTACCATTTGAGTATTTCTCATGTCCCCAGTTTCTATCCCTCACCGGCTGAAACTGATGTCGGAATCCAAACTTTGATTTATGAACTAATTCATAATCATCGCCATTTCCGCTGCTAATCTCACAGTTTTGACCCTCTGTCTTCCACATGAGTTCTCACTACATCAGGAATTGAATTTTTAAACTCCTCTAAAAGTATAATTTCTCTGAGAGCTTCATACATTTGGTCTATTTTCAAAGCCCTTAACCACCTATCAAATTTACTCTGTTTGAGCCTTTCAAACTCCATGTATGTTTGACCAAATTCTTTCCTTAAATTTCTAAACCTTTGTCTGTAGGCTTCAGGCACTAGCTCATATGCACCTAAGATGGATTTTTTTCACCTCCTCAAACGTCCCAGATACCTCCTCCGGTAGTGATGCAAACACTTCAGTAGCCCTACCTACCAGCTTTGTTTGAATCAGTAATACCCACATGTCCTGTGGCCATTTCATTTGTTGAGCTACCTTCTCAAATGAAATGAAAAAGGCTTCCACCTCCTTCTCATCAAACCTTGGCAATGCTTGGACATATTTAAATAGATCCCCACCAAACCTTCGACTATGATGCTCTTTCTCACTATCCTCATCACTATCATCCAACTGTACGTTTCCCTTTACGTCCGCCAATTTTAACTGTCTGTCATGTTTCATGGCCATTTTCTGAAGTTCAAACTCTCTCTCTTTATCTTTTTGCCTGATCTGTATTTCCCATTCTTTTTCTTTTTGTTCTGCTAGGGCTATTCTTTCTTTTCTCCTTTCTTCTCTCTCCCTTTCTTTTTCCTCTTTATCTCTTTCGTATTCAAGCCGCTTTAATTCTTTCTCATGTTCCATTTGTTTAAGTTGTAACTGAATTTTTGCCATTTCCAATGAGTCAAACTGTATCTCAGGCAACTTTAAATGCTTTGCCACCGCCATAATCATCTAATCTTTTCACATTTTGTTAGGTAATGTTAACTGCAATGTTCTTGCCAAATCTCACAGTCTGTTTTTAGTCTCTGTCTGTAAGGTACTGCGTGTGACCATCTCCACCCCCAAAGACTTCAGTCTCTGAAAGAGCCATTGTCCACAACGCACTCCCCACTTAAACTGAAATACCACACCTGAAAAGCTACCGCAATATGCTCACCCCTCACTGTCTTTAAGTTCACTAAGCCAATCCAATAGATAGACTTTTATCCCCCTCGAGCCCCCAATTTGTTATGGGCCAGGGTTTAGAGAACCCCAAAGTGTATCATGGAGTTCACCTGACCCACAACTTTTAATAGATTGTGGTATGGGGAGCACACGGCCCACTCTACAGGTGTGGGAGAGCAGAAATGGAAAAGTATTTTTTAAAGCAAAACAATGTTTATTCTATGAACTCAAGTTAACCTTTTTAAAACATACAGTGAACATCTTAGCAACCATCAATTCAAATACAACCCCCAAAGAATACAACACTAGGTAATCCTTAATAACTTCCCAAACAACATCCAGAAGACAAAATGAACACCTTTTAACAGAAGCACATCAGGTTTACATTCACTACTGAAAACATTTAGAATTTTGAATTCACCAAATGATCAAGAGATAGTCTTTTCATGGAGGGAGATCAACAGTACACCTGCTTTGTCTGGCTTCAGCTCCAACACTGAAAACAAAACTAAAACACACCCTGCAGCAAACAGCCTAAAACGAAAGTAAAAAGCTGACAGACAGCCCAGCTGCACCCACACTCTGACATCACTGATAAACACCCATTTCTTAAAGGTACATTTCTTAAACACCCATTTCTTAAAGGTACTCTCACATGACAATGTTGTCCTACCAAAAGTAATTGCTTCATCATTCTTTGCATTGTATTTCATCTGTTACTTGTCCGCCCACTCCTACAACTTGACTCTGTCCTTTTGACCTTCTACACTCACCCCCTCACAGTTCTCAATGCTTCCAAATTTTGAATCATCTGCACATGTTGAAATTGTTCCCTTTTCGACAAGAGCAAGGCCGCTGATATGTATCAGGAAAAGCAAGGGTCCCAACAACAACCCCTGGGGAGCTCCAACATCAACCCTCCTCCCAACCCCAAAACATCCATTAGGCGCTAGTCTCTCTTTGCTTCCTGTCTCCCAGCCAATTCCGTATCCATGTTGCTCCTGTCACTTTCATCCCATGTCTATTGAGAGGCATTGTATCAAATAATGTGGTCTCCTCAATATCGGAGAGACCAAACGCAGACTGGGTGGTCGCTTTGCTGAGCATCTTCGGTCTGTGCGCATTCAGGACCCTGACCTTCCCGTTGCTTGTCACTTTAACACAAGACCCTGCTCCCATGCCCACATGTCTGTTCTTGGCCTGCTGCAATGTTCCAGTGAAGCTCAACGCAAACTGGAGGAACAACATCTCATCTTCCGGTTGGGCCCGCGACAGCCTTCCGGTCTCAACATCGAACTCAACAACTTCAGATGATCAGCCCCATCCCAACTCGACCCATTTGTTTTCATCCCATTTCATTTTAACTGTCTTTTTTACCATTTCTTTCTTTCTTAATATATATTAACTCCCCCCCACCACCACCACCATCTTATCCACCTTTCCTTACCCTTTCTCCTCTTTGCTTCCCCCTTCCCCACCCCCACATCTACAGTTCACCCTCTGATGTTAGTTTCCCTGCTGTTTGACCTTTCACACCTTTTGTCCTCTCTGGGGACTGCCATTAGGACTCTTTCCCCTTGGTTTCTGTGTCATTAGCACCCGGTTTCCCTGGGTTTCTGAGGCTATGACTCATCTTTCATTCTCACTCCAAAGAACAAAAAAAGAACAAAGAAATGTACAGCACAGGAACAGGCCCTTCGGCCCTCCAAGCCCGTGCCGACCATGCTGCCCGACTAAACTACAATCTTCTACACTTCCTGGGTCCGTATCCCTCTAGTCCCATCCTATTCATGTATTTCTCAAGATGCCCCTTAAATGTCACTATCGTCCCTGCTTCCACCACCTCCTCCGGCAGCGAGTTCCAGGCACCCAATACCCTCTGCGTAAAAAACTTGCCTCGTACATCTACTCTAAACCTTGCCCCTCTCACCTTAAACCTATGCCCCCTAGTAATTGACCCCTCTACTCCAGGGAAAAGCCTCTGACTATCCACTCTGTCTATGCCCCTCATAATTTTGTAGACCTCTATCAGGTCTCCCCTCAACCTCCTTCGTTCCAGTGAGAAGAAACCAAGTTTATTCAACCGCTCCTCATAGCTAATGCCCTCCATACCAGGCAACATTCTGGTAAATCTCTTCTGCACCCTCTCTAAAGCCTCCACATCCACAATATAAATATTTCCCACTTTCTCTGTCTTGAGCTTTGACAGAGTCATTGGACTCGAAACGTTACCTCTTTTCTCTCCCTACAGATGCTGCCAGACCTGCTGAGATTTTCCAGCATTTTCCCATTGGCCTTGTATCAAACGACATTTTGAAGCCTAGGTCAATACATCCCAAAGCCGTTTTACGCTCTAACGAGTGTTGTTGCAAAAGACGGGGCTTCACCTCCCCCCCCCCCCCCCCCAGTCAGGAGGAAGTCCCACCCTGAAGAGCTGATGGCCAATCAGACTGGCTGGCAGCTCTCCACTCCCTCCAGTGGCCGGAAGAGACACTACATGCAGCTTCTGGAGCCAAAGAACCCAGAGAAGTGAAAGGGATCCCGGGCAAGGAGGGTAGGGAAGGCCTGAGAGGTTGTGAGGGCAACATACGAGATCTCGGGAGGTAGGCCGGGGGGGAAAGGTCCAGAGGGATTTTAGTCGGAATCACCCCTAGTCAGAAAGGGACCCCCCTGTCTGATAACTAACATTCCTCGTTAATTCCTTATTCATGTTCCTTATTTCTGGCGGCACGGTAGCACAGTGGTTAGCACCACTGCCTCACAGCGCCAGGGTCCCAGGTTCAATTCCAGCCTTGGGTCTCTGTCCGTGCGGAGGCTGCACGTCCTCCCCGTGTGTGCGTGGGTTTCCTCCGGGTGCTCCGGTTTCCTCCCACAGTCCAAAGGTGTGCAGATTAGGTGGATTGGCCATACTAAAATTGCCTCTTAGTGTACAAAGGCGGGGTGGGGTTACGGGGATTGGCGGGGGGGGGGGGGGGTTGGGCCTAGGTAGGGTGCTCTTTCAGAGGATCGGTGCAGACTTGACGGGCTGAATGGCCTCCTTCTGTGCAGTAGTAGGGGTGCTATGATTTCTGGGTTTCCGTCACCGAGCTGTCATCTGCCTGCCATCCTAGAAATTGAGGCAGGGCAGGAAATGGCAGCCACTTTAGGGCCTTATCTGGGGCAAGGGTGGGCTTGCCATTTGAGTCCTTGCCTACTCCAGCGTAAATGTGATGTCGGGATAGGCGAGAACCTGGAGGGAATTTCATGCTCAGAACCCATCGGGGGAGGGGGGTGATGGCATACAATTCTGGCGTACATACACCACATCGACTGTGTTACCCTCATCAACCCTCTCTGTTAACTTTTCAAAAATTACAGCAAGTTCGTTGAACACAATTTTCCCTTAACAATTCCATGCTCCTTAATTAACTTGCATTTTCCAAAATGCCAATTAATTTGATCCTGAATTATTGCTTCTAGAAGCTTCCCTGCCACTGAAGACCCACCCTTGCCGGCCTGCGGTTAGAACCATAGAAAATGGTTGCTGGACACAATGGCTTTTGTGAACAAGGGTGTAACGCTGGGAGTTTTCCAGTCCACTGGCACCATCCCTGAGTCCAAGGGATGCTGGAAAATCCTGCCCAGCACCTCATGCAAATTTCCACTCTGGCTTCCCTCAATATCCTGGGCTCTATCTCATCCGGTGCCTCATCAACTTTAAGTGCAATCCACCGATCTAGCGCCTCCTCCTGGTCAATGTTAAACCGTTCCAGGTATTTGAATGGCCTCCTCCTTGACCATGACCTGGGCAGCATGGTTTCCTTTGGTAAAGACAGATGCAAAGATTGGGAAGAGCAAGGGCATAGAGCAATTCACAACAAAGAATGCAAATGTTATATTTGAGTTGGCGGATCGGTAAGTGAGGTCGGAGGGCAAAAAAGAGTGACGTGTGCGGAATTTGGGTGCAGGATAGGATACAGAGAGTGGCATTACGGGTGGGCAGAAGTTGGGCAGTGGGCACTAGCTAGGTAGCCAAGAGAATTTTGGAATCGAGGGAGAGGCGGAGGAATATTCAGGTCCCAACCCATAGAGCTCTGCGATCAGCCCCCCCCCCAATTAGGTAAATAGTCGCCTCAGTACAAGCAGATAGCAAATGTTTCGGAGCGTGCGCTTGCCATTAATAAAACAATTAGACTGAAGCTTAAAGGGAAAAGAATGCACTCGCAGTATACTCCCCTCAAGGCAATTGCAAAAGACGGTTATGAAACACAGAGAGATAAAAAGAACTGGTTTGCAATGTGCATTTCACCCAGGCAAAGGCAGAACGGACCCCCGAGGGGAAAGAAACCTTGGCGTGTGTCTGTTTCCCAAAATAGACAGCAGCACTGAATCTATTTCATCCCAGCTAGGTCAACACTCGATGTTTCTACAATATTTGAAATGGGGAAGGTTATTGTGGGTAAGGTGAAAAGTCCAACTTTCATTTTTTAAAAATAAATTTAAAGTGCTTTTCCTTAAGGGGCAATTTAGCGCGGCCAATCCACCTACCCGGCACATCTTTGGGCTGTGGGGGCGAAACCCACGCAGACACGGGGAGAATGAGCAAACTCCACACGGACAGGGACCCAGAGCCGGGATTGAACCTGGGACCTCGGCGCCGTGAGGCAGCAGTGCTAACCACTGCGCCACCGCGCCGCCATTGAAGAGTCCAACTTGTAGCACTCTTGCCGGGGGTGGGGGAGGGGGGGGGGGGTTTACCAACCACCCCGCCGTGTTTTTTTCGGAGGGGGTGGCCATTGTCAAGGGGGTTTCCCACGCTGGGAAACCCGTGCACCGGCGTGTGGGACCGGAATTTCCCGCCGGCACGAACAGCCGGTAAATCCCGCCCCTAGTCGCCAAACAGCTTACTTTGTGTAAAATATTGTACAGTTCTCCTGGCTCGATGGACAACCTGGTGTACAAGGAGCTGCTTACTCTCCAAATGCTCCCACTCCTCTGCCGCTAACCTATCGGTATATCGAATGAAATAAAAATCGCTTATTGTCACAAGTAGGCTTCAAATGAAGTTATTGTGAAAAGCCCCTAGTCGCCACATTCCGGCGCCTGTTCGGGGAGGCTGGTACGGGAATTGAACCCGTGCTGTTGGCCTGCCTTGGTCTGCTTTAAAAGCCAGCGATTTAGCCCAGTGTGCTAAACCAGCCCCTTCTAGTCCTTGCTCCCTCTATTCTTATACAGCTCAAATGTTTCTGTCCTGTTCACTTCAACCACTCGCTGTGGTGGTGAGTTCCACACTCACCCCTCTGCGCAAAGAGTCCTGAATCCAATGTAGCATTTGTTGTCTTTTATTTATGGCTCCCTCTTTTTAATTAATAATCTTTATTGTTGTCACAAGTAGGCTTCCATTAACACTGCAATGAAGTTACTGTGAAAATCCCCTAGTCGCCACATTCCGGCGCCTGTTCGGGGACACAGAGGGAGAATTCAGAATGTCCAATTCACCTAACAGCACGTCTTTCGGGACTTGTGGGAGGAAACTGGAGCACCCAGAGGAAACCCACGCAGACACGGGGAGAACGTGCAGACTCCGCTCAGACAGTCACCCAAGCCGGGAATCCGAACCTGGGACACTGGCGCTGTGAAGCAACAGTGCTAACCACCGTGAAATGGACCTATCTTCTCGCCATTAATCCATCAAAAGCCTTTCATCATTTTAATTCTGCTCAGCCTTCGCGTTTGCAGAGAAATGTTTGATCGGCCTTTCCTGATGGCTGTAAGCTCGCAGTTCTGGTGTCACCTTTTTACACCTTAATGCACTTTCTAAAATTGCTCATCAGATTCTTTCCCTTTGATTTCACTTTGTTCCCATTTCTTTTCTTTTCCTTTATTATTTTTAGTCCGAGGACTGTTAATCGGGAAGTGCCTTTAAGCAGAGGACACAAGCTGTGGCAGCCTGCTAGCCAGGACAGCGTGTTCCAGGCTTTGTATCTTGGAGAGGACAAAATACACTCGTCGGCGCCGGATGAATCTTAAGAACCAGCTTTGGAGGAAGTCAGTTGGGTTGGCTGGCTGGGAAGCTGTGGGTTGGCTGGGGACAGTGTTCTCGGCAACAGTCAGTGGTTGGTTCCTGTGTGATGGTTCTGAGAGAGCTGGGCAGAAGTGACTAGATCTTGAAAGGTGAAGGAACCCTCTCTCTCTCTCACTGCTGAAGTAAAGGACTGCTTTCTTGTTCGAAAGCCAGTGAGTGCCTGGCACATCTTTACTATATATTTGAAATGATATTGAATCTATAGAAAAAGTAGACAGCCTTGCCAGAGACAACCATCTCAAGCCTAGAGGGAAGAGGTATTGAACCGAAAGCTTGAACACCAGAAAGACTTTAACTGGAAGTCATCCTGGTGCATCAGAGATGCTTTATCCTTTTATTTTATCAGTCTTTTCTTCTCTCTTCACCATGCTTTTCCTCTATGTTGTTTGTGTGTGTGTTTGTGTTTGTGTGTGTGGGTAGAATGTGGAGAGTTGAAAAGGGGGTATTAGGTAGTGAACTACATTTCTGTCAGTTTAATTATATTACTGTTAAATAATAAAAGGCTATTTGTGCTAAATTTACAAACAAGGTGACTGTAGTTAATTGGGGTTCAGCCAAGGTCCTCAGGTATTTTGAAGTAACATTTAATTTCACTTGTGTTCCGACTCGGGGTCAAGTGGGGCTGGAATTGGCCGTGGACCTGACCGGGGATTGCGGCTGGAGAACAGCTAACATTGTCCCATTATTTAAGAAAGGTGGTAGGGATAAGCCAGGGAACTACAGGCCAGCAAGTCACACGCAGCGGTAGGGAAACTATTGGGAGAAAATTCTGAAGGAGAGAATCTATCTCCACTTGGAGAGGCAAGGTTTGATCAGGAATAGTCAGCATGGTTTTGTCAGAGGGAGGTCATGCCGAATGAATTTGATTGCATTTTTTGTGGAGGTGACCAAGTGTGTAGATGAGGGTAGTGAGTTGATGTGGTTTACATGGATTTCAACAAAGCCTTTGACAATGTTCCACATGGGAGACTTATAAAGAAAGCAAATGCACATGGGTTGGAGGGAAACCTGATAAGGTGGATTCAAAGCTGGCTGAGCTGTCGGAGACAGAGGGTGATGACAGACGGCTGCTTTCGTGACCGGAAGCCAGTGTCCAGTGACGTACCACAGGGATCCGTGCTGGACCCTATTATTCGTCATTTACATAAACAACATAGATGACTATGTGGGGGCAGCGACAGTAAGTTTGTGGATGACACAGAGATAGGCCGGGTGGGTAACAGTGAGGCTGAGTGTCTTGTGTTACAGGAAGATACAGACGGGATGGTCAAACGGGCAGGAAAGTGGCAGATGCAATTTAATCCTGAAAAGTGTGAGGTGATATACTTTGGAAGGATAGTGTGACGAGGAAATATTCAATGAATGGCCTGGCACTGGGAAGTTCCGAGGAACAAAGGGACCTTGGAGTGTTTGTCCATAGATCTCTGAAGGCAGAAGGGCAGGTTAATAGGGTGGTGAAAAATGCAATTGGGACACTCGCCTTTATCAATCAGGACATAGATTACAAAAGCAGGGAGGTCATGTTGGAGTTGTGTAGAACTTTAGTGAGGCCACAGCTGGATACTGTGTGCAATTCTGGTCGCCACATTATAGGAAGAATGTGATTGGAATGGAGGGGGTGCAGAGGAGATTCACCAGAATGTTGCCTGGGATGGGGAACATTTAAGTTATGAAGAGCGGTTGGATAGGCTTGGGTTGTTTTCGCTGGAGCAGAGAAGACTGAGGGGCGTTCTGGTCGAGGTGGACAAGATTATGAGGGGCATGGACAGAGTGGATAGGGAGCAGCTGTTCGCCTTCGTTGAAGGGTCAGTTACGAGGGGGACACAAGCTCAAGGCGACGGGTAGGCGATTTGGGGGGATTTGAGGAAAAACATTTTTACCCAGAGGGTGGTGAGGGTCTGGAATACAAAGAACAAAGAAAAGTACAGCACAGGAACAGGCCCTTCGGCCCTCCAAGCCTGTGCCGACCATGCTGCCCGTCTAAACTAAAATCTTCTGCACTTCCGGAGCCCGTATCCCTCGATTTCCATCCTATTCATGTATTTGTCAAGATGCCCCTTAAACGTCACTATCGTCCCTGCTTCCACCACCTCCTCCGGCAGCGAGATCCAGGCACCCACTACCCTCTGTGTAAAAAACTTGCCTCGTACATCTACTCTAAATCTTGCCCCTCTCACCTTAAACCTATGCCCCCTAGTAATTGACCCCTCTACCCTGGGGAAAAGTCTCTGACTATCCACTCTGTCTATGCCCCTCATAATTTTGTAGACCTCTATCAGGTCGTCCCTCAACCTCTGTTGTTCCAGTGAGAGCAAACCAAGTTTATTCAACCTCTCATCATAGCTAATGCCCTCCATACCAGGCAACAGTCTGGTAAATCTCTTCTGCACCCTCTCTAAAGCCTCCACATCCTTCTGGACCAGAATTGAACACGATACTCCAAGTGTGGCCTAACTAAAGTTCTATGCAGCTGCAACCTGACTTGCCAATTCTTATACTCAATGCCCCGGCTAATGAAGGCAAGCATGCCGTATGCCTTCTTGACTACCTTCTCTACCTGGGTTGCCCCTTTCAGTGACCTGTGGACCTGTACATCTAGATCCCTCTGACTGTCAATACTCTTGAGGGTTCTACCATTCACTGTATATTCCCTACCTGCATTAGACCTTCCAAAATGCATTACCTCACATTTGTCCGGATTAAACTCCATCTGCCATCTCTCCGCCCAAGTCTCCAAACAATCTAAATCCTGCTGCATCCTCTGACAGTCCTCATCACTATCTGCAATTCCACCAACCTTTGTGTCGTCTGCAATCTTACTAATCAGACCAGTTACATTTTCCTCCAAATCATTTATATATACTGCGAACAGCAAAGGTCCCAGCACTGATCCCTATGGAACACCACTAGTCACAGCCCTCCAATCAGAAAAGCACCCTTCCATTGCTACTCTCTGCCTTCTATGACCTAACCAGTTCTGTATCCATCTTGCCAGCTCACCCCTGATCCCACGTGACTTCACCTTTTGTACCAGTCTGCCATGAGGGACCTTGTCAAAGGCCTTACTGAAGTCCATATAGACAACATCCACTGCCCTACCTGCATCAATCATCTTTGTGACCTCCTCAAAAAACTCTATCAAGTTAGTGAGACACGACCTCCCCTCCACAAAACCGTGCAGCCTCTTGCTAATATGAACGCGCTGCCTGGGATGGTGGTAGAGGCGGGTCTGGAACGCACTGCCTGGGAGGGTGGGAGAGGCGGGTCTGGAACGCGCTGACTGGGAGGGTGGGAGAGGTGGGTCTGGAACACGCTGCCTGGGAGGGTGGGAGAGGCGGGTCTGGAACATACTGCCTGGGAGGGTGGGAGAGGCGGGTCTGGAACGCACTGCCTGGGAGGGTGGGAGAGGCGGGTCTGGAACGCGCTGACTGGGAGGGTGGGAGAGGTGGGTCTGGAACGCGCTGACTGGGAGGGTGGGAGAGGCGGGTTGCCTCACATCCTTTAAAAATTACCTGGATGAACACTGGGCACGTCACAACATTCCAGGCTCTGGGCCAAGTGCTGGCCAATGGGATTAGGTGGGCAGGTCAGATTCCTTCATGTGTCGGTGCAGACTCGATTTGTCGCAGGGCCTCTCCAGAACTGGCCGGGATTCTCCCTTCCGGGGACTAAGGCCCCACGCCGGCAGGAAAACCGGCGCCAACGGGCCCCCAAGGTGGGGATTTCTCACCTGTCTAGGGGGCTAGGTGGACGCCGGAGGGGCTGCCGCTGCTCCAGCCGGTGCCAAAGGGACTGCGCGAGGTCGCGCATGCGCGGATCGGCCGTCGTGATCTTGCCCATGCGCGGAGCCGCCGGCCATGGTGGACGCCCTACAGGGGCCGGCGCGGAAGGAAGAAGCGCCCCCACGGCACAGGCCCGCCCGCAGATCGCGGGCCAGGCCACCGTGGCCCCCCCTCCCCGGGTCGGATCCCCCCGCACCTCCCCCCCTCCGAGGACCGCCCCCGCTGACTTACCTACCAGGTCCCGCCGTGTGGGACCATATGTACCCCACGCCGGCGGGACTGGCCAAAAACGGATGGCCGCTCGGATCATCGGGGCCCGGAGAATCGCCGGGGGGGGGGGGGGGGGTCGCTGCCAACGGCTCCTGACCGGCGTGGCGTGACTCCCGCCCCTGCCCGAAAATGGCGCCGGAGAATCTGGCAGCCGGCATCGGGGCGGGGGGGGGCGGGATTCGGGCCGCCCCCCGGGGATTCTCCGACCTGGTGGGGGGGGGGCCGGGATTCGCGCCGCCCCCCGGGGATTCTCCGACCTGGCGGGGGGTCGGAGAATACGCCCCACGTATCTTTTTTTTTTGTCACACGGAAACTAAAACTGTGCACAGTATTCCATGCGTTCTAATAAGGGTTTTAACCAAGCTGCAGTAAAGTCAATGATACTGAATACTGGGCAGGGTGTCGAGTGGGCAACTGCGGCGCCGGTTTGTGCTTCCGCCCAAAATGAATCTTTACCCCCTCATCCCTGAGTATCTGTGAGAAAAGACACGTGCACCTCAATAACGGCACCTCGTGTGAAACCTGGGACAATAATGACTGTTCTGCTACGTCTACAGTTATACAGTTAATTAACCCACACGCAACTGGTCTCAGCAATTGTGGCAACAGGGTCTGTTCTCTACGGCCGTGCTCTTTTGTTTGTCCCGCTTGCTCTCGCTGTGTGGGCGGCACGCAGTGGTTAGCACTACTGCCTCACCACGCCAGGGTCCCGGGTTCGATTCCCCGCTGGGTCACTGTCTGTGCGGAGTCTGCACACCCTCCACGTGTGTGTGTGGGTTTCCTCCGGGTGCTCCGGTTTCCTCCCACAATCCAAAGATGCGCAGGGTAGGTGGATTGGCCATCTGCAAGGGTGCCGGGGTTAGGGTGGGGAGTGGGCCAACGGAGGGCGCTCTGTCAGAGGGTCGGTGCAGACTTGATGGGCCGAATGGCCTCCTCCTGCGCTGGAGCGATTCTGGGGCCCCTGTACTGAGAATTATTCCTCTCTAATGCACAGGTTGCAGACTTTGAATTCAGAAGGTGAAAATCCTCTCAACAGCAAATCTATCCCACCACTAAATCTTCCTGCCTGAAAAAAGATTTAATGGCAGAAACCTTCCCTCTCCAGACAGGTTTCTGATTGAATTGATATATTTTGCAAGTAACAGGAGTGCACAGGCAGCAGATACTGCCTGCAAGTGTATTACCCGGGAGAAGCAACCAATCACTTGTCAGGCAGGTTCCATACATCACCAACAGTTTGGTCATCCTGATGATCAGAAAACATTTCTATTTTTCGAAGTTTGCAAGTGTCTGGGTCCCCTACGATGCACATTCCAGAAAGGAGGCTGTTAGATCCTTTATACATACTGCACAATTGTTGGGTCTCTTATTGAAATGTAAGTGGGGGGGGGTTTGGAATGGGGCGTTGCCCAAGCATGTAGACCAGGGGGAATCCTGCGTTCGATCCGCGGAAGGTGTTGCAGTCTGCTGACCTCAGCTGCGGTGATAAAACTGCCCTCAGCACCACCAGACCAGTCAGCGGTCCCACCCCATCACAGAACCGACAAACTGTCGGTGGGTCATTGTGTCACGGGCACCCTTCACTGTGAGGTCCAGGGTGATGGGTTCAAACGAACTTCCACAGACTTGAACACCAGATTCAGGCTGATGCAACCAGTGCCAGTGTGTGTGGCAGTGTCACCCAGTGCCACCCAGCTCCAGACTGGCATACCCAGTGCCAGTGTGTGTGGCAGCGTTACCCAGTGCCACCCAGTCCCAGACTGATGCAGCCAGGGCCAGTGTGTGTGGCAGCGTTACCCAGTGCCACCCAATTCCAGACTGGCATACCCAGTGCCAGTGTGTGTGGCAGTGTTACCCAGTGCGGTCCAGTTCCAGACTGGCATACCCGTTGCCAGTATGTGTGGCAGTGTCACCCAGTGCCACCCAGTTGCAGACTGGCGTACCCAGTGCCAGTGTGTGTGGCAGCGTTACCCAGTGCCACCCAGTTCCAGACTGGCATACCCAGTGCCAGTGTGTGTGGCAGCGTTACCCAGTGCCACCCAGCTGCAGGCTGGCATACCCAGTGCCAGTGTGTGTGGCAGCATTACCCAGTGCCACCCAGCTGCAGGCTGGCATACCCAGTGCCAGTGTGTGTGACAGCGTTACCCAGTGTCACGCAGTTCCAGACTGGCATACCCAGTTGCAGTGTGTCTGGCAGCGTTACCCAGTGCCACCCAGTCCCAGACTGGTGTACCCAGTGCCAGTGTGTGTGGCAGCATTACCCAGTGCCACCCAGCTGCAGACTGGCATACCCAGTGCCAGTGTGTGTGGCAGTGTCACCCAGTGCCACCCAGCTCCAGACTGGCATACCCAGTGCCAGTGTGTGTGGCAGTGTCACCCAGTGCCACCCAGCTCCAGACTGGCATACCCAGTGCCAGTGTGTGTGGCAGTGTCACCCAGTGCCACCCAGCTCCAGACTGGCATACCCAGTGCCAGTGTGTGTGGCAGCATTACCCAGTGCCACCCAGTCCCAGACTGATGCAGCCAGGGCCAGTGTGTGTGGCAGCGTTACCCAGTGCCACCCAGTTCCAGACTGGCATACCCAGTGCCAGTGTGTGTGGCAGTGTTACCCAGTGCGGTCCAGTTCCAGACTGGCATACCCGTTGCCAGTATGTGTGGCAGTGTCACCCAGTGCCACCCAGTTGCAGACTGGCGTACCCAGTGCCAGTGTGTGTGGCAGCGTTACCCAGTGCCACCCAGTTCCAGACTGGCATACCCAGTGCCAGTGTGTGTGGCAGCGTTACCCAGTGCCACCCAGCTGCAGGCTGGCATACCCAGTGCCAGTGTGTGTGGCAGCATTACCCAGTGCCACCCAGCTGCAGGCTGGCATACCCAGTGCCAGTGTGTGTGACAGCGTTACCCAGTGTCACGCAGTTCCAGACTGGCATACCCAGTTGCAGTGTGTCTGGCAGCGTTACCCAGTGCCACCCAGCTGCAGACTGGCATACCCAGTGCCAGTGTGTGTGGCAGCGTTACCATGTGCCACCCAGCTGCAGACTGGCATACCCAGTGCCAGTGTGTGTGGCAGTGTCACCCAGTGTCACTCAGCTGCAGACTGGCACACACAGTGCCAGTGTGTGTGGCAGCGCCACCCAGCTGCAGACTGGCACACGCAGGGCCAGTTTGTCGGAGGTCTGCACCGTCACACACACCAGCTTTCAGATGAGTGGTTACACAAAGTTCTCCTGCCCTCTGAGGTCAACAGATTCCGGGGAACAAGTTCAAAATGACGAGGGGAGTTTGATCCTGACCAATATTGAACTCCGAGAAATATTGAAAACGGATTGTCGGGTGTGGGGTCATATCTGTGGCTAGAAAATGGGGAACGAGGGTGGGAGGAGGCTCTGGTAGGGGCCAGGATGGGAGGGAGGGGGAGGGAGAGTGAGAGGTAGGAGGGGCTGGAGAAACAATGCGGGATCTGGGAAGAGTGGGAAATATTGCGGCTGAGGAAGAGGGGCAGAGTATGCGGGCGAAATGCTGGATGAGAAGGAGACAGCGGTGGGGGGGCGTTTGGAGCAGAGGGTGTGGGCAGGGAGGCAGGAAAACTGGGAGCGTGCAGGGTGCAGGAAGTAAGGAGAATGTGGGGAGCAGGAGGAGAGGTTAGAGTGTGGGGCAGGAGTGCTCACCCGGGTCCGTGGCACAGATAGGCGGCAGTGTAAAGCCGGGTCCCTGGCGCTGTGAGGCAGTAGTGTTAACCCGGGTCCTGTCACAGTGAGACAGCAGTGTTAACCCGGGTCCTGTCACAGTGAGACAGCAGTGTTAACCCGGGTCCCTGGCACTGTGAGACAGCAGTGTTAACCCGGGTCCCTGTCAGTGTGAGGCAGCAGTGTTAACCCGGGTCCTGTCACAGTGAGACAGCAGTGTTAACCCGGGTCCCTGGCACTGTGAGACAGCAGTGCTAACCCGGGTCCCTGGCACTGTGAGACAGCAGTGTTAACCCGGGTCCCTGGCACTGTGAGACAGCAGTGCTAACCCGGGTCCCTGGCACTGTGAGACAGCAGTGTTATCCTGGGTCCCTGGCACTGTGAGACAGCAGTGTTAACCCGGGTCCCTGGCACTGTGAGGCAGCAGTGTTAACCCGGGTCCCTGGCACTGTGAGGCAGCAGTGCGAACCCGGGTCCCTGGCGTGTGAGACAGCAGTGTTAACCCGAGTCCCTGGCGCTGTGAGGCAGCAGTGCTAACCCGGGTCCCTGACACTATGAGACAGCAGTGTTAACCCGGGTCCCTGGCACAGTGAGACAGCAGTGTTAACCCGGGTCCCTGGCGCTGTGAAGCAGCAGTGCTAACCCGGGTCCCTGGCGCTGTGAGACAGCAGTGTTAACCCGGGTCCCTGGCGCTGTGAGACAGCAGTGTTAACCCGGGTCCCTGGCACTGTGAGACAGCAGTGTTAACCCGGGTCCCTGGCACTGTGAGACAGCAGTGTTAACCCGGGTCCCTGGCACTGTGAGACAGCAGTATTAACCCGGGTCCCTGGCACAGTGAGACAGCAGTGTTATCCTGGGTCCCTGGCACTGTGAGACAGCAGTGTTAACCCGGGTCCCTGGCGCTGTGAGACAGCAGTGTTAACCCGGGTCCCTGGCGCTGGGAGACAGCAGTGTTAACCCGGGTCCCTGGCACTGTGAGGCAGCAGTGTTAACCCGGGTCCCTGGCACTGTGAGACAGCAGTGATAACCCGGTCCCTGGCACTGTGAGACAGCAGTGTTAACCCGGGTCCCTGGCACTGTGAGGCAGCAGTGCTAACCCGGGTCCCTGGCACTGAGAGACAGCAGTGTTAACCCGGGACCCTGGCACTGTGAGACAGCAGTGTTAACCCGGGTCCCTGGCACTGTGAGACAGCAGTGCTAACCCGGGCCCCTGGCACTGTGAGACAGCAGTGTTAACCCAGGTCCCTGGCACAGTGAGACAGCAGTGTTAACCCGGGTCCCTGGCGCTGTGAAGCAGCAGTGCTAACCCGGGTCCCTGGCACTGTGAGGCAGCAGTGCTAACCCGGGTCCCTGGCACTGTAAGACATCACTGTTAACCTGGATCCCTGGCGCTGTGAGGCAGCAGTGCTAACCCGGGCCCCTGGCACTGTGAGACAGCAGTGTTAACCCGGGTCCCTGGCACTGTGAGACAGCAGTGTTAACCCGGGTCCCTGGCACAGTGAGACAGCAGTGTTAACCCAGGTCCCTGGCACAGTGAGACAGTAGTGTTATCCTGGGTCCCTGGCACTGTGAGACAGCAGTGTTAACCCAGGTCCCTGGCACTGTGAGACAGCAGTGTTAACCCGGGTCCCTGGCGCTGTGAGACAGCAGTGTTAACCCGGGTCCCTGGCGCTGTGAGACAGCAGTGTTAACCCGGGTCCCTGGCACTGTGAGACAGCAGTGTTAACCCGGGTCCCTGGCACTGTGAGACAGCAGTGTTAACCCGGTCCCTGGCACTGTGAAACAGCAGTGTTAACCCGGGTCCCTGGCACTGTGAGACAGCAGTGTTAACCCGGGTCCCTGGCACAGTGAGACAGCAGCGCTAACCCGGGTCCCTGGCGCTGTGAGGCAGCAGTGTTAACCCGGGTCCCTGGCACTGTGAGACAGCAGTGTTAACCCGGATCCCTGGCACTGTGAAACAGCAGTGTTAACCCGGGTCCCTGGCACTGTGAGACAGCAGTGTTAACCCGGGTCCCTGGCACTGTGAGACAACAGTGTTAATCCGGAACCCTGGCACTGTGAGACAGCAGTGTTAACCCGGGTCCCTGGCACTGTGAGACAGCAGTGCTAACCCAGGTCCCTGGCACTGTGAGACAGCAGTGTTAACCCGGGTCCCTGAAACTGTGAAACAGCAGTGCTAACCCGGGTCCCTGGCAGTGTGAGGCAGCAGTGTTAACCCGGGTCCCTGGCACTGTGAGACAAAAGTGTTAACCCGGGTCCCTGGCACTGTGAGACAGCAGTGTTAACCCGGGTCCCTGACACTATGAGACAGCAGTGTTATCCTGGGTCCCTGGCACTGTGAGACAGCAGTGTTAACCAGGGTCCCTGGCGCTGTGCGGCAGCAGTGTTAACCCGGGGCCCTGGCACTGTGAGATAGCAGTGTTAACCCGGGTCCCTGGCACTGTGAGACAGCAGTGTTAACCCGGGTCCTTGGCGCTGTGAGACAGCAGTGCTAATCCGGGTCCCTGGCACTGTGAGACAGCAGTGTTAACCCGGGTCCCTGGCACTGTGAGACAGCAGTGCTAACCCGGGTCCCTGGCACTGTGAGACAGCAGTGCTAACCCGGGTCCCTGGCACTGTGAGACAGCAGTGTTAACCCGGGTCCCTGGCAGTGTGAGACAGCAGTGCTAACCCGGGTCCCTGGCACTGTGAGACAGCAGTGCTAATCCGGGTCCCTGGCACTGTGAGACAGCAGTGTTAACCCGGGTCCCTGGCGCTGTGAGACAGCAGTGTTAACCCGGGTCCCTGGCGCTGGGAGACAGCAGTGTTAACCCGGGTCCCTGGCACTGTGAGGCAGCAGTGTTAACCCGGGTCCCCTGGCACTGTGAGACAGCAGTGATAACCCCGGTCCCTGGCACTGTGAGACAGCAGTGTTAACCCGGGTCCCTGGCACTGTGAGGCAGCAGTGCTAACCCGGGTCCCTGGCACTGTGAGACAGCAGTGTTAACCCGGGACCCTGGCACTGTGAGACAGCAGTGTTAACCCGGGTCCCTGGCACTGTGAGACAGCAGTGCTAACCCGGGCCCCTGGCACTGTGAGACAGCAGTGTTAACCCAGGTCCCTGGCACAGTGAGACAGCAGTGTTAACCCGGGTCCCTGGCGCTGTGAAGCAGCAGTGCTAACCCGGGTCCCTGGCACTGTGAGGCAGCAGTGCTAACCCGGGTCCCTGGCACTGTAAGACATCACTGTTAACCTGGATCCCTGGCGCTGTGAGGCAGCAGTGCTAACCCGGGCCCCTGGCACTGTGAGACAGCAGTGTTAACCCGGGTCCCTGGCACTGTGAGACAGCAGTGTTAACCCGGGTCCCTGGCACAGTGAGACAGCAGTGTTAACCCAGGTCCCTGGCACAGTGAGACAGCAGTGTTATCCTGGGTCCCTGGCACAGTGAGACAGCAGTGTTAACCCAGGTCCCTGGCACTGTGAGACAGCAGTGTTAACCCGGGTCCCTGGCGCTGTGAGACAGCAGTGTTAACCCGGGTCCCTGGCGCTGTGAGACAGCAGTGTTAACCCGGGTCCCTGGGCACTGTGAGACAGCAGTGTTAACCCGGGTCCCTGGCACTGTGAGACAGCAGTGTTAACCCGGTCCCTGGCACTGTGAAACAGCAGTGTTAACCCGGGTCCCTGGCACTGTGAGACAGCAGTGTTAACCCGGGTCCCTGGCACAGTGAGACAGCAGCGCTAACCCGGGTCCCTGGCGCTGTGAGGCAGCAGTGTTAACCCGGGTCCCTGGCACTGTGAGACAGCAGTGTTAACCCGGATCCCTGGCACTGTGAAACAGCAGTGTTAACCCGGGTCCCTGGCACTGTGAGACAGCAGTGTTAACCCGGGTCCCTGGCACTGTGAGACAACAGTGTTAATCCGGATCCCTGGCACTGTGAGACAGCAGTGTTAACCCGGGTCCCTGGCACTGTGAGACAGCAGTGCTAACCCAGGTCCCTGGCACTGTGAGACAGCAGTATTAACCCGGGTCCCTGAAACTGTGAAACAGCAGTGCTAACATGGGTCCCTGGCAGTGTGAGGCAGCAGTGTTAACCCGGGTCCCTGGCACTGTGAGACAGCAGTGTTAACCCGGGTCCCTGGCACTGTGAGACAGCAGTGTTAACCCGGGTCCCTGACACTATGAGACAGCAGTGTTATCCTGGGTCCCTGGCACTGTGAGACAGCAGTGTTAACCAGGATCCCTGGCGCTGTGCGGCAGCAGTGTTTAACCCGGGGCCCTGGCACTGTGAGATAGCAGTGTTAACCCGGGTCCCTGGCACTGTGAGACAGCAGTGTTAACCCGGGTCCCTGGCGCTGTGAGACAGCAGTGCTAATCCGGGTCCCTGGCACTGTGAGACAGCAGTGTTAACCCGGGTCCCTGGCACTGTGAGACAGCAGTGCTAACCCGGGTCCCTGGCACTGTGAGACAGCAGTGCTAACCCGGGTCCCTGGCACTGTGAGACAGCAGTGTTAACCCGGGTCCCTGGCAGTGTGAGACAGCAGTGCTAACCCGGGTCCCTGGCACTGTGAGACAGCAGTGCTAATCCGGGTCCCTGGCACTGTGAGACAACAGTGCTAACCCGGTTCCCTGGCACTGTGAAACAGCAGTGCTAACCCGGGTCCCTGGCACTGTGAGACAGCAGTGTTAACCCGGGTCCCTGGCAGTGTGAGACAGCAGTGTTAACCCGGGTCCCTGACACTGTGAGACAGCAGTGCTAACCCGGTTCCCTGGCACTGTGAGACAGCAGTGTTAACCCAGGTCCCTGGCACTGTGAGACAGCAGTGCTAACCCGGGTCCCTGGCACTGTGAGACAGCAGTGTTAACCCGGGTCCCTGGCACTGTGAGACAGCAGTGCTAACCTGGGTCCCTGGCACTGTGAGACAGCAGTGCTAACCCGGGTCCCTGGCACTGTGAGACAGCAGTGCTAACCCGGGTCCCTGACACTGTGAGACAGCAGTGCTAACCCGGGTCCCTGGCACTGTGAGACAGCAGTGTTAACCCGGGTCCCTGGCACTGTGAGGCAGCAGTGTTAACCCATGTCCCTGGCACTGTGAGACAGCAGTGCTAACCCGGGTCCCTGGCACTGTGAGACAGCAGTGTTAACCCGGGTCCCTGGCAGTGTGAGACAGCAGTGCTAACCCGGGTCCCTGGCACTGTGAGACAGCAGTGCTAATCCGGGTCCCTGGCACTGTGAGACAGCAGTGCTAACCCGGTTCCCTGGCACTGTGAAACAGCAGTGCTAACCCGGGTCCCTGGCACTGTGAGACAGCAGTGTTAACCCGGGTCCCTGGCAGTGTGAGACAGCAGTGTTAACCCGGGTCCCTGACACTGTGAGACAGCAGTGCTAACCCGGTTCCCTGGCACTGTGAGACAGCAGTGTTAACCCAGGTCCCTGGCACTGTGAGACAGCAGTGCTAACCCGGGTCCCTGGCACTGTGAGACAGCAGTGTTAACCCGGGTCCCTGGCACTGTGAGACAGCAGTGCTAACCCGGGTCCCTGGCACTGTGAGACAGCAGTGCTAACCCGGGTCCCTGGCACTGTGAGACAGCAGTGCTAACCCGGGTCCCTGACACTGTGAGACAGCAGTGCTAACCCGGGTCCCTGGCACTGTGAGACAGCAGTGCTAACCCGGGTCCCTGGCACTGTGAGACAGCAGTGTTAACCCGGGTCCCTGGCGCTGTGAGACAGCAGTGTTAACCCGGGACCCTGGCACTGTGAGACAGCAGTGCTAACCCGGGTCCCTGGCACTGTGAGACAGCAGTGTTAACCCGGGTCCCTGGCGCTGTGAGACAGCAGTGCTAACCCGGGTCCCTGGCACTGTGAGACAGCAGTGCTAACCCGGGTCCCTGGCACTGTGAGACAGCAGTGCTAACCCGGGTCCCTGGCACTGTGAGACAGCAGTGTTAACCCGGGTCCCTGGCACTGTGAGGCAGCAGTGTTAACCCGGGTCCCTGGCACTGTGAGACAGCAGTGATAACCCGGTCCCTGGCACTGTGAGACAGCAGTGTTAACCCGGGTCCCTGGCACTGTGAGGCAGCAGTGCTAACCCGGGTCCCTGGCACTGTGAGACAGCAGTGTTAACCCGGGACCCTGGCACTGTGAGACAGCAGTGTTAACCCGGGTCCCTGGCACTGTGAGACAGCAGTGCTAACCCGGGCCCCTGGCACTGTGAGACAGCAGTGTTAACCCAGGTCCCTGGCACAGTGAGACAGCAGTGTTAACCCGGGTCCCTGGCGCTGTGAAGCAGCAGTGCTAACCCGGGTCCCTGGCACTGTGAGGCAGCAGTGCTAACCCGGGTCCCTGGCACTGTAAGACATCACTGTTAACCTGGATCCCTGGCGCTGTGAGGCAGCAGTGCTAACCCGGGCCCCTGGCACTGTGAGACAGCAGTGTTAACCCGGGTCCCTGGCACTGTGAGACAGCAGTGTTAACCCGGGTCCCTGGCACAGTGAGACAGCAGTGTTAACCCAGGTCCCTGGCACAGTGAGACAGCAGTGTTATCCTGGGTCCCTGGCACAGTGAGACAGCAGTGTTAACCCAGGTCCCTGGCACTGTGAGACAGCAGTGTTAACCCGGGTCCCTGGCGCTGTGAGACAGCAGTGTTAACCCGGGTCCCTGGCGCTGTGAGACAGCAGTGTTAACCCGGGTCCCTGGCACTGTGAGACAGCAGTGTTAACCCGGGTCCCTGGCACTGTGAGACAGCAGTGTTAACCCGGTCCCTGGCACTGTGAAACAGCAGTGTTAACCCGGGTCCCTGGCACTGTGAGACAGCAGTGTTAACCCGGGTCCCTGGCACAGTGAGACAGCAGCGCTAACCCGGGTCCCTGGCGCTGTGAGGCAGCAGTGTTAACCCGGGTCCCTGGCACTGTGAGACAGCAGTGTTAACCCGGATCCCTGGCACTGTGAAACAGCAGTGTTAACCCGGGTCCCTGGCACTGTGAGACAGCAGTGTTAACCCGGGTCCCTGGCACTGTGAGACAACAGTGTTAATCCGGATCCCTGGCACTGTGAGACAGCAGTGTTAACCCGGGTCCCTGGCACTGTGAGACAGCAGTGCTAACCCAGGTCCCTGGCACTGTGAGACAGCAGTATTAACCCGGGTCCCTGAAACTGTGAAACAGCAGTGCTAACCCGGGTCCCTGGCAGTGTGAGGCAGCAGTGTTAACCCGGGTCCCTGGCACTGTGAGACAGCAGTGTTAACCCGGGTCCCTGGCACTGTGAGACAGCAGTGTTAACCCGGGTCCCTGACACTATGAGACAGCAGTGTTATCCTGGGTCCCTGGCACTGTGAGACAGCAGTGTTAACCAGGATCCCTGGCGCTGTGCGGCAGCAGTGTTAACCCGGGGCCCTGGCACTGTGAGATAGCAGTGTTAACCCGGGTCCCTGGCACTGTGAGACAGCAGTGTTAACCCGGGTCCCTGGCGCTGTGAGACAGCAGTGCTAATCCGGGTCCCTGGCACTGTGAGACAGCAGTGTTAACCCGGGTCCCTGGCACTGTGAGACAGCAGTGCTAACCCGGGTCCCTGGCACTGTGAGACAGCAGTGCTAACCCGGGTCCCTGGCACTGTGAGACAGCAGTGTTAACCCGGGTCCCTGGCAGTGTGAGACAGCAGTGCTAACCCGGGTCCCTGGCACTGTGAGACAGCAGTGCTAATCCGGGTCCCTGGCACTGTGAGACAGCAGTGCTAACCCGGTTCCCTGGCACTGTGAAACAGCAGTGCTAACCCGGGTCCCTGGCACTGTGAGACAGCAGTGTTAACCCGGGTCCCTGGCAGTGTGAGACAGCAGTGTTAACCCGGGTCCCTGACACTGTGAGACAGCAGTGCTAACCCGGTTCCCTGGCACTGTGAGACAGCAGTGTTAACCCAGGTCCCTGGCACTGTGAGACAGCAGTGCTAACCCGGGTCCCTGGCACTGTGAGACAGCAGTGTTAACCCGGGTCCCTGGCACTGTGAGACAGCAGTGCTAACCTGGGTCCCTGGCACTGTGAGACAGCAGTGCTAACCCGGGTCCCTGGCACTGTGAGACAGCAGTGCTAACCCGGGTCCCTGACACTGTGAGACAGCAGTGCTAACCCGGGTCCCTGGCACTGTGAGACAGCAGTGTTAACCCGGGTCCCTGGCACTGTGAGGCAGCAGTGTTAACCCATGTCCCTGGCACTGTGAGACAGCAGTGCTAACCCGGGTCCCTGGCACTGTGAGACAGCAGTGCTAACCCGGGTCCCTGGCACTGTGAGACAGCAGTGCTAACCCGGGTCCCTGGCACTGTGAGACAGCAGTGTTAACCCGGGTCCCTGGCAGTGTGAGACAGCAGTGCTAACCCGGGTCCCTGGCACTGTGAGACAGCAGTGCGAATCCGGGTCCCTGGCACTGTGAGACAGCAGTGCTAACCCGGTTCCCTGGCACTGTGAAACAGCAGTGCTAACCCGGGTCCCTGGCACTGTGAGACAGCAGTGTTAACCCGGGTCCCTGGCAGTGTGAGACAGCAGTGTTAACCCGGGTCCCTGACACTGTGAGACAGCAGTGCTAACCCGGTTCCCTGGCACTGTGAGACAGCAGTGTTAACCCAGGTCCCTGGCACTGTGAGACAGCAGTGCTAACCCGGGTCCCTGGCACTGTGAGACAGCAGTGTTAACCCGGGTCCCTGGCACTGTGAGACAGCAGTGCTAACCCGGGTCCCTGGCACTGTGAGACAGCAGTGCTAACCCGGGTCCCTGGCACTGTGAGACAGCAGTGCTAACCCGGGTCCCTGACACTGTGAGACAGCAGTGCTAACCCGGGTCCCTGGCACTGTGAGACAGCAGTGCTAACCCGAGTCCCTGGCACTGTGAGACAGCAGTGTTAACCCGGGTCCCTGGCGCTGTGAGACAGCAGTGTTAACCCGGGACCCTGGCACTGTGAGACAGCAGTGCTAACCCGGGTCCCTGGCACTGTGAGACAGCAGTGTTAACCCGGGTCCCTGGCACTGTGAGACAGCAGTGCTAACCCGGGTCCCTGGCACTGTGAGACAGCAGTGCTAACCCGGGTCCCTGGCACTGTGAGACAGCAGTGCTAACCCGGGTCCCTGGCACTGTGAGACAGCAGTGTTAACCCGGGTCCCTGGCACTGTGAGACAGCAGTGTTAACCCGGGTCCCTGGCACTGTGAGACAGCAGTGTTAACCCGGGTCCCTGGCACTGTGAGACAGCAGTGCTAACCCGGGTCCCTGGCACTGTGAGACAGCAGTGTTAACCCGGGTCCCTGGCGCAGCGAGACAGCAGTGCTAACCCGGGTCCCTGGCACTGTGAGACAGCAGTGCTAACCCGGGTCCCTGGCACTGTGAGACAGCAGTGTTAACCCGGGTCCCTGGCACTGTGAGACAGCAGTGTTAACCCGGGTCCCTGGCACTGTGAGACAGCAGTGTTAACCCGGGTCCCTGACACTGTGAGACAGCAGTGCTAACCCGGGTCCCTGGCACTGTGAGACAGCAGTGTTAACCCGGGTCCCTGGCGCAGCGAGACAGCAGTGCTAACCCGGGTCCCTGGCAGTGTGAGACAGCAGTGCTAACCCGGGTCCCTGACACTGTGAGACAGCAGTGTTAACCCGGGTCCCTGACACTGTGAGACAGCAGTGTTAACCCGGGTCCCTGACACTGTGAGACAGCAGTGCTAACCCGGGTCCCTGGCACTGTGAGACAGCAGTGTTAACCCGGGTCCCTGACACTGTGAGACAGCAGTGTTAACCCGGGTCCCTGGCACTGTGAGGCAGCAGTGTTAACCCGGGTCCCTGGCACTGTGAGACAGCAGTGTTAACCCGGGTCCCTGGCACTGTGAGACAGCAGTGTTAACCCGGGTCCCTGGCACTGTGAGACAGCAGTGTTAACCCGGGTCCCAGGCACTGTGAGGCAGCAGTGTTAACCCGGGTCCCTGGCACTGTGAGACAGCAGTGTTAACCCGGGTCCCTGGCACTGTGAGACAGCAGTGTTAACCCGGGTCCCTGACACTGTGAGACAGCAGTGCTAACCCGGGTCCCTGGCACTGTGAGACAGCAGTGTTAACCCGGGTCCCTGGCGCAGCGAGACAGCAGTGCTAACCCGGGTCCCTGGCAGTGTGAGACAGCAGTGCTAACCCGGGTCCCTGACACTGTGAGACAGCAGTGTTAACCCGGGTCCCTGGCACTGTGAGACAGCAGTGTTAACCCGGGTCCCTGGCACTGTGAGACAGCAGTGCTAACCCGGGTCCCTGACACTGTGAGACAGCAGTGCTAACCCGGGTCCCTGGCACTGTGAGACAGCAGTGTTAACCCGGGTCCCTGACACTGTGAGACAGCAGTGTTAACCCGGGTCCCTGGCACTGTGAGGCAGCAGTGTTAACCCGGGTCCCTGGCACTGTGAGACAGCAGTGTTAACCCGGGTCCCTGACACTGTGAGACAGCAGTGTTAACCCGGGTCCCTGGCACTGTGAGGCAGCAGTGTTAACCCGGGTCCCTGGCACAGTGAGGCAGCGGTGGTAACCCGGGTCCCTGGCACTGTGAGGCAGCAGTGTTAACCCGAGTCCCTGGCGCTGTGAGGCAGCGGTGGTAACCCGGGTCCCTGGCACTGTGAGACAGCAGTGTTAACCCGGGTCCCTGGCGCTGTGAGGCAGCAGTGTTAACCCGGGTCCCTGGTCCCTGGCGCTGTGAGGCAGCTGTGTTAACCCGGGTCCCTGGCGCTGTGAGGCAGCAGTGTTAACCCGGGTCCCTGGCGCTGTGAGGCAGCAGTGTTAACCCGGGTCCCTGGTCCCTGGCGCTGTGAGGCAGCAGTGTTAACCCGGGTCCCTGGCGCTGTGAGGCAGCAGTGTTAACCCGGGTCCCTGGTCCCTGACACTGTGAGGCAGCAGTGTTAACCCGGGTCCCTGGCGCTGTGAGGCAGCAGTGTTAACCCGGGTCCCTGGTCCCTGACACTGTGAGGCAGCAGTGTTAACCCGGGTCCCTGGCACTGTGAGACAGCAGTGGTAACCCGGGTCCCTGGCACTGTGAGACAGCAGTGGTAACCCGGGTCCCTGACACTGTGAGGCAGCAGTGTTAACCCGGGTCCCTGACACTGTGAGGCAGCAGTGTTAACCCGGGTCCCTGGCACTGTGAGACAGCAGTGTTAACCCGGGTCCCTGGCACTGTGAGACAGCAGTGGTAACCCGGGTCCCTGACACTGTGAGGCAGCAGTGTTAACCCGGGTCCCTGGCACTGTGAGACAGCAGTGTTAACCCGGATCCCTGGCACTGTGAGACAGCAGTGTTAACCCGGGTCCCTGGCACTGTGAGACAGCAGTGTTAACCCGGTCCCTGGCACTGTGAGACAGCAGTGTTAACCCGGGTCCCTGGCACTGTGAGACAGCAGTGGTAACCCGGGTCCCTGACACTGTGAGGCAGCAGTGTTAACCCGGGTCCCTGGCACTGTGAGACAGCAGTGTTAACCCGGATCCCTGGCACTGTGAGACAGCAGTGTTAACCCGGGTCCCTGGCACTGTGAGACAGCAGTGTTAACCCGGTCCCTGGCACTGTGAGACAGCAGTGTTAACCCGGGTCCCTGGCACTGTGAGACAGCAGTGGTAACCCGGGTCCCTGACACTGTGAGGCAGCAGTGCTAACCCGGGTCCCTGGCACTGTGAGACAGCAGTGTTAATCACTGTGCCACTGTTCCCAGATTGCAGCTCCGTTCGGCACTGGGATTTTGACAATGGGAAAAGAGATCCCTGTCTACTGTTTTTGTGTAAATGGGTCAGTGTAGGTATGGAGAGAGCAGGGCGATCACTGAGCACTGCGTCGAGGCACATCGACGTGGACCAGCGCAAGGAAGTGAGTCTGGTGAGTGAAGGAGGCATCGAGGTGGGGTCGAGGTGGGGCCGAGGTGGGGTCGAGGTGGGGCCGAGGTGGGGCTGGTGCTGTGAAGTCAGGGAGAAGGGCTGATTGTACTCGGCACTGGTGGAAAAGAGAGCCACCAAATCAGATGGGGGAGATGGTGAGGGAGACGGGCGGGGGGGGGGGCGGGGGGGGGGGGGGGGGGGGCGTAATCAGAGACAGGGCTCGGGAAGTGAACAATTCGGGCCAGGTCAATATTGCGATGGTCTGTACAGGAGGGCGAGCAGGCACAGATGGTCTGAAATCCCAAAATAAACATTGACTTAAATTATAATTAGCAGATTAACCTGTCAGACCTTTGTGAGGAAACCTGTACCTGAACCAGTGAACATCAATAAAGGCTGGGGCCTAATATTGCCAATCAATAGCCTGAGTTTGAACCATGGGCCTACAGTTGGAGACATCCTTATCTTCAAACGTGGAGTCAACAGTTAGAGCTCTGCCCCCACCCTCCCTCCCCTTTGCCTGCCCTCACCCTCTCCCCCCCCGTCCTGTCCCTCACTCTTCCCTACTCCTCACCTCTCCTTCTACACCTCTCCCCCCCCGTCCTGTCCCTCACTCTCCCCTACCGCTCCCCTCCCTCGTCCTGCCCCTCACTCTCCCCTTGTATTACCCCTCACCCTCTCCTACCTCTCTCCTACCCCTCCCCTCCCCTTGTCCTGTCCCTCACTCTCCCCTACCTCTCCACTGTCCTGCCCCTCACCCACTGCCCCCCTACCCTCCTCCTACCACTCCCCCTCCCCTGCCCCCTCTTCTGTCCTGCCACTCACATTCCCCTCCCCTACCCCTTCCCTTGTCCTGCCCCTCCGGTACCCCTCCCCTGCACTGCCCTTCGCCCTCGCCTCCGGTACCCTACCCCTGCCCTGTCCTGCCTCTTACCCTCACCTCCCCCTCCCCTCCCCTTGCTCCCCTCCCCCACATTAAGGCTATGTCCACCCGTTTGCTAACGACACCCAACCCTAGCTCAGCACCGCCTCTCGCGACCCCTCCCCTGTTTCTCAACGCTCAGAATACTTGTCCGACACCCAATACTGGATGATCAGGAACTTCCTCCGCTGAAGCACGGCTCCAGAATTCCCTCCCGGAAGCTCTGTGCCCCCATACCCTCACTTTCCTCTCGGAAAACACCCGTTAAACCGTAATCATTGGCCGCTCATCTCCTCAGGTAGCTGGGTATCCTGGGTTGAATTCTCCCAGGCGCGTGTTTCACGGCAGCGGGAGGCAGCGCACCGTTCATTGCCAGCGGGATTCTCTGCTCCTGACGCCTGTCAATGGGGTTTAGCTCAGTCGGCTGGACGGCCGGCTTGTGATGCGGAGCGAGGCCAACAGCAGGGGATTCAATTCCCGAACCGGCCGAGGTTATTAACCGTCTCAACCTTGCCTGAGGTGTGGTGAACCTCGGGTTAAATCACCACCAGTCATCTCTCCCCCCTCCAAGGGGAAAGCAGCCTCTGGTCATCTGGGCCTGCGTCGGCTTTACTTTATTGACCTGTCTCCGTCTGGAGGCCTCAGCCAATTTCCGGATCGATAATCAATCCTCATTTCCATGGGCTGCAATTTTTAACTAGCAGCCTTCGAAAGAGGAACTTAATGCTTCCTGGCAGCCCGGAGCAATAACATCCCAGACATTCCCCAGACCATTACTGTAGTCACCTCTTCAGAAAATTCCATCAGGTTTGTCGGCGTGACCGCCCCCCCCCCTTAACAAATCCAGGCTGCTTCTCTCTGATCAGCTGAAATCTTTTCAAACGGTTCAGTCAGAATTAAGATGAATAATAATAGTAATAATCATCTTTATAGGCTCACATTAACACTGCAATGAAGTTACTGTGAAAAGCCCCTAGTCGCCACACTTCGGCGCCTGTTCGGGTACACGGAGGGAGAATTCAGAATGTCCAATTCACCAACAAGCACGTCTTTCGGGACTTGTGGGAGGAAACCGGAGCGCCCGGAGGAAACCCACGCAGACCCGGGGAGAGCGTGCAGACTCCGCGCAGACAGTGACTTTTGTGAGGGCCACGAAGAATCCAGCACGAGTTTTAAGGATACAAAGTGTGGTAGTATGTATTGGGGGTCATGTGGGACTGGAAGCCCTAATGTCATTGGCTGACAGATCCCGGGTCCTGGTTGGCCGTTGACCTCAAGCCCCGCCCTGAAGGCGGAGTATAAGAAGCCGGAGTCTTCCCCCGCAGGCCAGTTTACTATCGAGCTGCGGGGGAACAGACACGCTTAATAAAGCCTCATCGACTTCACTCGATGCGCTACACAAAGTAATAACATTTATTTACAATAACATATATATAACAGCAGCAGCAACTTCCCTTGCTGCACACTCCTTCCTGCTGGTTCCTAAACTGGCCAGCTTTATTTATACTTGGAGTTTACTAATGGTTTCTCCGCCCCCCCCCCCCCCCCCCCCTCATTGGGGAAGCTCATACTCCCACAGGATTGTAGGATTGTCATTAGTCCCCAGCCAATGGTAAGCAGGCAGGTTATAACATCCCTCCCCCGCAAAGTCCAAGGAATCCACCGAAGACCCTGGCGAAGGAGGGCGTTAGACTCGTTTTGCCGCTGGCCGGACACCATTTGCACGCGGCGCTGGATTAGGCGGCGTGTAACGAGACAGAGACCGGCGCTTCCGTGATGAACGGTGTAACGGTTGTACATCCACGGCCCGTGGACCCGAGGATTCCCCCTCTGATGCGTCCTGTGTCTCCATCTCGGAGTCAGAGTCTGCTACCTCCGTCATGTCAGCGTCTCTATCTCCATTTGGTTCTGTAACGACCTGCGCAGGCTTTGAGTGAGGCACCAGTGGAAGATTGTGAGGACTACCTTCCCTTGTCTCTGGTCTCTGCGGCTGTAGAAATGAGCTCCGGGGGCGGGGGAACTTTGGAGGGGATAATCTTCTGGACCGAACGTGGTCTACATGTTTGCGCTGGAGACGACCCTGGGCTTGCACCTGGTAAGATATAGGGCCCGTTTGGTGAAAGACTATGCCAGGGACCCACTGGGCACCACCAGCAAAATTCCGAACGAACACTGGGTCACCGGGCGCAAACTGCCGAATCGGCCGATGCCGAGAAAATCCCTGTCCCTGCCGTTCTTGTGTGCGGAGTACTTTTGCGCCAATGTCCGGGAAAACCATACTAAGGCGGGTGCGAAGTCTCCGGCCCATTAGGAGTTCTGCGGGAGCTACCCCAGTCACCGCATGGGGGGTGGTCCTATACGTAAACAAAATGCCAGTCTCGTGTCCATTGACCCGGAAGACTGCTTCTTTAGTCCTCTTTTGAATGTCTACACTGCGCGCTCTGCCAACCCATTTGAAGCCGGGTGGTAAGGGGCAGTGCGGATATGGCGTATGCCGTTCACCTTCATGAACCTCGCAAACTCCTCACTCATGAATGGAGTGCCGTTATCCGTGACCAGCACCTCGGGGAGGCCATGTGTGCTAAAGGACAAACGCATCTTTTCAATTGTTGCGCAGGACGTTGTCCCCTGCATTTTATGCACCTCCAGCCATTTAGACTGGGCGTCAATTAATAGAAGGAACATGGATTCCTGAAAAGGGCCTGCGAAATCTGCATGTAAGCGTGCCCAAGGCCGCCCTGGCCATTCCCAGTGATGTAGGGGCGCGGCCGGCGGAAGCTTCTGATGCTCCTGGCAAATGGAGCAGTTTTGGGCCACCTTCTCAATGTCGGTGTCGAGGCCTGGCCACCAGACATAACCCAGGGCCAACATTTTCATTTTGGTCACACCTGGATGCCAATTGTGCAAGTCACTCAGTATCAGCTCCTGGCCTTTTTCCGGGACAATCACACGCGTCCCCCACAAGTCTTCCACCCTGAATTCTGACAGCTTGGAGGGAAATGCCCGCAACTCGCCTGGGAGCTGTCTATGCTGCCCACCATATAGGACTATGTGCCGAACCTTTGACAGGACTGGCTCCGTCTGGGTCCACTCACGGATCTGTGATGCCGTGATAGGCAAGGTGTCCATAAAATTTAGGGTTGCAACCACCTCATGGGGCCGGTCGATAAAGGCAATCGGCTCAGTGCGTCGGCATTTGCTATCTGCGTACCTGGTTTGTGCTCCAGAGAATACTCGCATGCAGCAAGCAACAAAGCCCAGCGCTGGATCCGTGCGGAGGCAATGGCCGGTGTTGGCTTATCCTCTCTGAAAAGTCCCAGCAGGGGCTTATGATCAGTCACGATAGTGAAATGGCGGCCATACACATACTGGTGGAAGCGTTTCACCGCAAAAACCACTGCCAGGCCCTCCTTCTCGATCTGCGCGTACTTTTTCTCTGCTGCAGTCAATGTGCGGGAGGCGAAAGCTATCGGTCACTCGGCCCCGTTCTCCATCTTGTGGGACAGGACGGCCCCAATACCATACGGGGATGCATCACATGTGACGAGCAAAGGCTTTCCCGGATCATAGTGGGTTAGTAACCCAGACAACGACAATTGTTGCTTTACCCGCCGGAAAGCGGTTTCTTGCGGCTGACCCCAAACCCAGGTGTGATTTTTCTTTAGCAGCAGGTGCAAGGGGGCCAGCGTAGTTGCCAGATTGGGGAGGAACTTTCCGTAATAGTTTACGAGACCGAGAAAAGAACGAAGATGCGAAGTGTCAGTCGGGGCGGGGGCCTGTTGAATCGCACGCACCTTCTCTGCGACGGGGTGCAAACCTTCGCGGTCCACCCAATAACCCAGGTAGACTACTTCCTTTACCTGAAATACGCACTTTGTGCGACGTAAACGGACTCCAGCCTCCGAAAAGCGTCTAAGGACAGCCTCCAGATTTTCCAAATGTTCCTGCTCCGACGTCCCTGTAATCAAAACGTCATCTAAGTAGACAGCAACACGTGGTAAACCTCTCAAAATGCCCTCCATAACACGTTGAAAAATAGCGCAGGCAGTGGATACTCCAAAGGGCAACCGTGTATATTCATACAGGCCCCGGTGTGTATTAATCGTTACATATGGTCGGGAGGCAGGGTCCAGCTCCAACTGCAGGTAGGCGTGACTCATATCTAATTTTGTGAACGAGAGTCCACCTGCAAGCTTCGCGTAGAGATCCTCTATGCGAGGCATTGAATATCGGTCGAGTCGGGAAGCCGTATTCACTGTAAGTTTATAGTCGCCACACAAGCAAACTGTGGCATCTGGCTTCATTACAGGTACAATTGGTGCTGCCCAGTCAGCAAAACGGACGGGCCTGATAATACCCAAACTCTCCAAACGAGTGAGCTCCCCTTCTACCTTCTTGAGCAAGGCGAAAGGCACCGGGCGCACCCGGAAATAGCGCGGCGTGGCTCCTGGTTCAACTTGGATACGGGCTACGGCCCCTCTTATTTTCCCAAACCAGGCTGGAATACATCTGGCTATCGTCCTAGCACCTCAGTCAACCCTTCAGAAACTGTTTGGAGGATGTGCTGCCATTGCAACCGCAAATGGCGCAACCAGTCCCGACCCAACAGGCTGGGCCCATGGCCGCGCACCACGATAAGTGGGAAACGCCCCTCCTGGCGTCCATAAACAACAGGGGTCATTGTAGTTCCTGCAATGTCCAGTGGTTCCCCCGTGTAGGTGGCCAACCTGGCCTGTGAGTCAGTTAATGTAAGAGTCTGTATACCCTGCTTGATGCGGTCGAATGTCCTCTGGGCGATCACGGAGACCGCTGCGCCAGTGTCCAACTCCACCTCAAGCGGGTGACCATTGACCCGTACTGTCACCTTAATGGGGGCCACACGGGGAGCTGCCACACAATGCAGCTGCAGGCAGTCGTCCTCCGTCTCCACGTCCTCAGGAGTAGTCGCCGCAGGTTCACCCACATGGAAGGTACGGCCCCTGGGCTGGTCCCAGTTACGGCCCCTGGGCTGGTCCCAGTTACGCCCCTGGGCTGGTCCCAGTTTCGGTCGGAACAACGGTCTGGCGCCCCCAGGACCGGCGTCCGCGACGGGGTCGGCGCCTACAAGTTTGACACGGACATGGCTCCTCATCCATTGGTTCTGGAGAAGGCTCCCTTCGGGGAGGAATGTCCGATGGCCACTGGCGTCGATCCGGATGTCGCCTCGCCCAAGGTACCGCAGGAGTGCGGGGGGACGTTTTCGGATGGAAGGGGTTGCGCCCCAAGGCATGCACTTCCATTCCCTGTAGCTCCTGCACTCCTCGTTCTGCGCTCTCTCGGGACAATACTATTTGAATTGCCTGTTGAAAAGTCAATGTTGGCTCAGCTAACAACTTTCTCTGGGTGGCCGCATTGTTAATACCGCAAACCAAACGGTCGGGTAACATTTCTGACAAGGTCTCACCATAGTCACAGTATTCCGCAATCCTGCGTAGCCGGGATAGAAAATCGGCAAGGGATTCTCCAGGGGTCCTCTCAGCGGTATTAAACCGGTAACGCTGGACTATCGTAGACGGGGTTGGGTTAAAATGTTGCCCCACTATATTCACAAGTTCATCAAACGTTTTGGTGTCCGGCGCAGCTGGGTACGTAAGGCTCCTAATCACCCCAAACGTATGCGGGCCGCAGGCGGTGAGCAATATGACCACCTGGCGCTCGTTTTCGGTGATATTGTTTGCCCGGAAATAGTAACGCATCCTTTGTGCGTACTGGTTCCAACTTTCCAGCGCAGCATCAAAAACATCCAAACGTCCGTACAGAGGCATGGTATAATAGAAAACAACTCCCAACCTGTATCCAACAAAAATCCAGGGAGGTGGCTTCAGCAGTATAGACAGCTATTCACTTTAACCCTCGTCGCCAGTTTTGTAAGGGCCACGAAGAATCCAGCACGAGTTTTAAGGATACAAAGTAATAACATTTATTTACAATAACATATATATATATAACAGCAGCAGCAACTTTCCTTGCTGCACACTCCTTCCTGCTGGTTCCTCAACTGGCCAGCTTTATTTATACTTGGAGTTTACTAATGGTTTCTCCGCCCCCCTCATTGGGGAAGCTCATACTCCCACAGGATTGTGGGATTGTCATTAGTCCCCAGCCAATGGTAAGCAGGCAGGTTATAACAGTGACCCAAGCCGGGAATCGAACCTGGGACCCTGGAGCTGTGAAGCAACAGCGCTAACCACTGTGCCACCGTGCTGCACATCTGGTCCCTGCTACCAGCAACTTGGGAGGAAATCCATTTGGAGCGTTAAAGGTAATTGTGCGTTTTTCTTTGAACACTTTTATGTGTTACAAAATGTTGGAGAGGCGGGAAACAGGGCCATGTGACCACGTGGAGGTGGAAGGTCATGTGACAGAGTACCTGTCGAACCAGAGTTAACAAGCGTGGTCAGTGTGAAAATGACTGGTAAATCCGACTCTCCCGCACTGGAACATTTCCCAACAGGAGATATTGGGAGACTGGCAGCAGGAACTCTGGCTTGTAGCCGCTCCCTAACCCAGGGGAGCGGAGGATATTCCAGATGCCCTGGCTGACATTGGTTAACACAGGAAGTGGATATATGCAACCCAGTATTGATTATGGGATAGTGCAGAGAAGCTGCAGCTAGTGAATAGTATGGATAATGTCATTGATTCCCGGTCAGTCCCACTGTTGCAGGTCTCGGTGTGTCAGTGATATCCTGTCCCACAGGTAAATCTAAGACAATGGCTATTCAATCCCCATCATTGTACAAACCCACTGTCCCTTGTGGTGTGTGGCCAGATGCCAGTCTTGCAGCCAGTAGCATGTCCCACGCTGACGATAGAATTCCTGTAATGCAGAAAAAGGCCATTCGGCCCATCGAGTCTGCACCCACCCTCTGAAGGAGAACCCTATCTAGGCCCTATCCCCCTCCCTATCCCTGTAACACCATCTAAAATGTGCATCTTTGGACGCCAAGAGGCAATTGATCAAGGCCAATCCACCTAACCTGCACATCTTTGGACTGTGGGAGGAAACCGGAGCAGACACGGGGAAAACGTGCAGACTTCACACAATCACACAAGGCTGGAATTGATCCCGGGTCACTGGCGCTGTGAGGCAGCAGTGCTAACCACTGTGCCATCGTGCCACCCCCCCCCCCACACCCCCAATGACATAGGACCATTTTGACGGGTCGTAAAAACCTCTAGTATGTCTTGCTTACAAATTGTTACAGGAATTTGGTGGCGCGTTCATTAGGTGACAGATAAAATAAATTAAACTTTCTGACACAGTACCTCCTCCACCAGCTGCAGCATACGACGAGTGCTTTCCAGGGACTGTGAAGAGAGAGAGAGAGAAGCACAGTTAGACCACGGCAGACAAACACCCAGGGCCTCATTTTCACCAATACGTCAATAAACAAACATGCCTAGCATCACGAGAGAGTAACCAGGATGGGCTCTCTTCCCTGGGATAGAGGAATCCAAGGGTTATCTAATGGAATTCCATAAAGGTATGAAAGGGCGGAGGTAGGTAGATAATTACAGACTCCTATTTATCGACTACAGCTCAGCCTTCAACAGCATCATTCCTACGAAACTCATCTCCAAACTCCGTGGCCTTGGCCTTGGCTCCTCCCTCTGTGACTGGATCCTGAACTTTCTAACCCACAGGCCACAATCAGTAAGGATAGGCAACAACACCTCCTCCACGATCATCCTCCACACCGGTGCCCCACGAGGATGTGCCCTCAGCCCCCTACTGTACTCCCTGTACACCTATGACTGTGTGGCCAAAGTCCCCTTGTGGTAAACCACTGTATTGCATTGTGTTGTGTTGTTACATGCCTGGGCTTGTCCCTGCAAGCTCCGCCTGTGGCTCCTCCCCTCGGGCTCATGTATAAAGGTGGCTAGTCTCCGCCTCCGACCCAGTTCGGGACCAGAGGCCAGGAGGCTTGCTGTTTAGTGTATTAAAGCCTCAGTTACGTTCACCGCTCGTCGTGTGTTTATTGATGGCATATCACCGCTCCAACTCGATTTTCAAATTTGCTGGTGACGCCACCGTAGTGGGTCGGATTTCAAACAATGACGAGACAGAGTACAGGAATGAGATAGAGAATCTGGTGAACTGGTGCGACGACAATAATCTCTCCCTCAATGTCAACAAAATGAAGGAGATTGTCATCGACTTCAGGAAGCATAGTGGAGAACATGCCCCTGTCTGCATCAATGGGAATGAAGTAGAAAGGGTCGAGAGCTTCAAGTTTTTAGGTGTACAGATCACCAACAGCCTGTCCTGGTCCCCCCATGCCGACACTATAGTTAAGAAAGCCCACCAACGACTCTACTTTCTCAGAAGACGAAGGAAATTTGGCATGTCAGCTACGACCCTCACCAACTTCTACAGATGCTCCATAGAAAGCATTCTTTCTGGTTGTGGTAGTATGCATTAGGGGTCATGTGGGACTGTGAAGCCGTGATGCCATTGGCTGACAGATCCCGGGTCCTGGTTGGCTGTTGATCTCTAGCTCCGCCCTGAAGGCGGAGTATAAGAACCAGGAGTTCGCCCCGCAGCTCCAGTCTGTTGCTGAACTGCGGGGAACAAGTCACGCTTAATAAAGCCTCATCGACTTCATCTCTATTCGTCTCTCGTAAGTCATTGTGCGCTACACTGGTTGTATCACAGCTTGGTATGGAGCCTGCTCTGCCCATGACTGCAGGAAACTACGAAAGGTCGTGAATGGATTTGTGTGGGTGGGGAAGTCCCCGCGGGTGAGGAGGTTGATGCTCGAGAGGAATCGAGGGGAGGGGGGGCTGGTGCTGCCAAACTTTAGTAACTACTACTGGGCGGCCAACATAGCTATGATAAGGAAGTGGATGGTGGGTGCGGGGTCGGTTTGGGGGCGAATGGAGGCCGCTTCGTGCAGGGGCACCAGCTTGGCAGCCCTGGTCACGGCGCCCCTGCCGCTCCCGCCAGCTCGGTACCCCACCAGCCCTATAGTGGTAGCGACTTTGCGGATCTGGGGCCAATGGAGAAGGCACATGGGGGTAGTGAGGGTATCGGTTTGGTCCCCAAACTGCGACTATCACCGGTTTGCCCCGGGGAATATGGGCGGTGGGTTTCCGAGCATGGCGGAGGGCTGGGATAGAGAGGATGGGGGATTTGTCCTTGGAAGGGAGCTTCCCGAGCATGAGGGCGTTAGAGGAGAAGTTTGGGCTGGCGAGAGGGAATGAGTTCAGGTACTTGCAGGTGGATAGACTAGAGAAACTGGGGGCTGCTTGCCTTGGAGAGGAGAAGATTGAGAGGAGATTTGGCAGAGATGTTCCAAATCATGAGGAGTCTCGACAGAGTAGATGGGGAGAAACTGTTCCCGCTTGTGAAAGGATCGAGAACGAGAGGGTTGCAGATTTAAGGTAAGTCACAAATGAAGCAATGGCAACATGAAAGAGAAACATCTTCAGGCAGTGAGTGATTGGGGTCTGGGATATACTGCCTGAGGGTGTGGTGGAGGCAGATACAATCCACACATTCTAGAGGGAATAAAATTGTTATCTGAAAAGGAAAATGTGCAGGGTAATGGGGAGAGGGCAGGGGAGTGGCATGGGATAAATTGCTCCTTCAGAGAGACAGGGCAGATGTGCTGCAGTAATGCGCAAAATTTTCGACTTAGAGGCAGGAGTAGGGAAATTTCCCGACTCGGCATGCGCGCCTTGGGAGAAAGTGACTCGAGTGGTGCAGTTTCCATTCTGGGGGCTGGTGCATTTTGGAGTTGGGCCTATCATCCCCCGGACAGAGGTTGGATTTGCCTGACTGATAGCTTTTTTTTCTTAGATCTATTTTGTCAATGGCTCAATGTTTATTAACACAAGGTGAAGAAGTGTAATGTGCTTATTGTCTCTGCCATTGATACTTTAAAGGTCCGTTTGGTTGACTATTTTTAAAGGGTTTCAATGATTTTAAGGAAATTATGAATTGCTGTTTTTTAAGCTTTTCCATGCATGCCACTGTTATTATAGGGTTGATTGGTTCTGTACAGAATGTGTACTGGGTGAATTGGTATAGAAGTGCAACGAATTGGCATGGATTGTCTGAGGGACCATTGGGTGGAAGGACATGGCTTAGCATGGGGGAGCATGGTCAGATCTATGGACATTAGCTTTCAGAAGGTTCCGGAATGCAGACCATGGTCCATAAGTCCTCTGAGGGGCCAGTGACAACAAGTCTTTGAGAAGCTGCACTGAGGTCATGGAAATTGTGAGTAGCGGGGTGGGTTAGGTGTTGCTACCCCCATACTGCTACTCTTCTAGTCACTGCTAGACTGGTTTAGCACAGTGGGCTAAACAGCAGGTTAGTGATGCAGAACAAGGCAACGGAGCAGGTTTAATTCCCGTACCGGCCTCCCCGAACAGGCGCCGGAATGTTCCGACTAGGGGCTTTTCACAGTAACTTCATTGAAGCCTTCATACTGCCTGAGGGTGTGGTGGAGGCAGATACAATCCACACATTCTAGAGGGAATAAAATTGTTATCTGAAAAGGAAAATGTGCAGGGTAATGGGGAGAGGGCAGGGGAGTTGTCACAACTTGTGACAATAAGTTATTATTATTAGAGGTTATTGTGTGTTTAGTTATTGTATCATCTACACAAGGGGCTGCGATCATTTACCAGCAGAGTCCAGGCTGCTCAGGGCATAGAATCTCTACAGAACCCTGACAGTGCAGAAGGAGGCCATTCGGCCCATCGGGTCTGCACCGGCCCTCTGAAAGAGATCCCCACCTTGGCCCACTCTCCCGCCCTATCCCCGTAATCCCACCTCACCTGCACATCTTTGGGCACTGAGGGGCAATTTATCACGGCCAATCCACCTAACCTGCACGGCGTTGGGCTGTGGGAGGAAACCGGAGCACCCGGAGGAAACCCACGCAGACACGGGGAGAACGTGCAGACTCCACGCAGACACCCGGAGCCGGAATTGAACCCGGGTCCCTGGCACTGTGAGGCAGCAGTGTTAACCCGGGTCCCTGGCGCGGTGAGGCAGCAGTGTTAACCCGGGTCCCTGGCGCTGTGAGACAGCAGTGCTAACCCTGGTTCCTGGAACTGTGAGACAGCAGTGCTAACCCGGGTCCCTGGCGCTGTGAGACAGCAGTGCTAACCCGGGTTCCTGGCGCGGTGAGACAGCAGTGCTAACCCGGGTCCCTGGCGCTGTGAGGCAGCAGTGTTAACCCGGGTTCCTGGCGCGGTGAGGCAGCAGTGTTAACCCGGGTCCCAGGCACTGTGAGACAGCAGTGTTAACCCGGGTCCCTGGCGCGGTGAGGCAGCAGTGTTAACCCGGGTTCCTGGCGCTGTGAGACAGCAGTGTTAACCCGGGTCCCTGGCACTGTGAGGCAGCAGTGCTAACCCGAGTCCCTGGCGCTGTGAGACAGCAGTGCTAACTCGAGTCCCTGGC